>NC_045435.1:81372538-81616477 GCF_002776525.5 Piliocolobus tephrosceles | reverse complement strand
CATGATATTGGCTCACTGCAACCTCTGCCTCCCAGGTTCAAGCAATTCCTCTGCCTCCCAGGTTCAAGCAATTCTCTGCCTCAGAATCCTGGGTACCTGGGATTACAGGCGCCCATCACCACGCCTGTCTAATTTTTTGTATTCTTAGTAGAGATGGGGTTTCACTGTCTTGGCCAGGCTGATCTTGAACTCCTGACCTCATGATCCACCTGCCTTGGCCTCCCAAAGTGCTGGGATTACAGGTGTGAGCCACTGCGCCCAGCCCAGATTCTGGGTGTCTTAAAGAATCAGTGGTTCTCTTTTCATAATGTCTCATCTGATTTACAGATGTGCACAGCTGTGTTTTTCCACCTCTTAGAACTACTACTTTTCTGTCAAGGCAAATGTGATCAGACCTACTTATTGATAACAGCCAGCCTTTGCCTCAGTTGGGTAGGTAACTAAATGGCATCAGCTGGCATTTAAATACCTTCTTTTTAGTTTTTGAGATGGAGTCTCACTCTGTCGTCCAGGCATTGCACAATGGCACGATCTCAGCTTGCTGCAATGGTCACCTCCTGGGCTGAAGCAGTTCGCCTGCCTCAGCCTCCTAGAGTAGCTGGAATTACAGGAGTGCCCCACCACCATGCCCAGCTAATTTTTGTATTTTTAGTGGAGACGAATTTTCCCCACGTTGGCCAAGTTGGTCTCAAACTGCCAGCCTCAGGTGATCCACCCGCCTTGGCCTCCCAAAGTGCTGGGATTACAGGCGTGAGTCACCGCGCCTGGCCCCTAAGATATGTTTTTGTTGGTAAGGTCCATACTCTGGAAACGGCTTTTTGTCGTCCAGGACCTCATGCCTGCAATTTATGCCGACGGCCACTAGATGGTGGCAGTGTCTTTTCATAGAGTGGAGGTTGAGGTTCCTCACAGGTGTTGAAAGGAAGACGGCAGAAACACAGCTGCGTACTCACAAGTTATACACACACATATAAAATATTTATGTATTATAGTATTATACATTTATATTATTTACTAACATAATCAATATGTTGATCAATGTTAATAAAGCAAAACACTAATGTAAGAGGAGCAAAATATAGAAGAAATATTATATTTGATGAGAGTTAGTGGATTAGCTTTTGTTCTTGACTTGGAGCCAGTCCTGTATCTGAGCCGAATTCACCATTTGTGCACAACCTTCCCTTTAAGCCCAAGCCTCCAGGGCTGAGCAGATCTGGCAGGAGGCTCCGCTGAAAACCACCTGGCAGTCCTCAAATGGGCTGCCAAGAGTGCTGTCCTTGGCTTGCTCAGATGCCTTCCAGGTCCAGCTTGCCTGCTTTCTCTGCAGCTTGGCATTCACCCTCAGAGGCTTCCAGCTGCAGGAGAAATAGAGGCTTCTACATCCAGCCCTGGCAAGCTTTCTCTGAATAGAGATATTAAGAAGGCAACCCAAACAGCTGTCCTTCAAAGGTGGAGGCTGCCCAGGCAGCAAGCACATAGCCACAACTGCTACCCACCATGGGGATCCACTGGGGAAGCAGCCAAACTTCTACTCATTGTGAAGGCTTGACATAAAATTCTAGTGACAATAGTCTTTTGTACCATCATAAAGAGTGGTCATTACCATCAGTATTCGGGTACTTTGCAGGTACCTAAATTTCTTCCCTTGTGGGAAAGACACGCAACCACCCATCTTGGGAATGTTGGTACCCTTTTCCCTTTGACCTTTTTGGCCTTAGAAATTTCTCCTTTGTGTGGATTGTACATGGCACTTGGGACCACCTCAGTGGGTATCTAGAGCTGCCTAGGTCATTTATGGCCCAAATTGGCACTTCTAAGAGTCACAAATCCATTTCATGCTCATTGGAGCTAAAAGAGAAAACTTACTGGCTCAAGCAACAAAATAATGGAAAAGGGCATTGGTGGAAGTGATCTTGGGAATGAAGGCATTCAGGGATGGGTACCCTCCCGCCCTTTCCCTCTTTTTTTTCCTCCCTCCCTCTTTCTCTCTCTCTTCTCCATCATACACACAGCACGCACGCGCGCGTGCGCGCACACACACACACACATTCATCTCTCCTCCTCTCTGTGGGTTTGTTTTTTTCAGTCTCATCGCCTCTCTGTGTGGCAAGGGGACATGGCTGTCAAGCCCTTGTTCTTATAGCCATTCACAAAGGAGAGTAGGGAGTCTTTCCCATTTGCTGCAGGTCGGAAAAAGAAAAAAATCTCAGGTAGCCTAGCCTGAACTGTATGCCTAATTAATAAACTTACCAGTGCAGCTCAGGCAGAGTGTGTGTGTGCACACTTGTGTGCATGCAATGCTCTGGTTAACACAGCTTGGGTTGGCTGTCCATCCCCACACTCAGGATGGGAGAGCTTGACTGCTAAGAAACCTTGTGGTTGGAGGGGATGAAGACGACTTTCCTAAAGGAAGCAGGTGACACCTACAGAAGAAGGAAAAGAAAGGTGCCAGGCAGTTTACAAGATGTCTACCCCTGCATTGTTCCATTTACCAATATCCTTAAGTATAAAGCAATGGAACGAAATCACCCTGCGGCAGACTACTTTCTCCTGCTTTTGTTAGACTGGCTTTCAGGAAGCATTCTGAATCTGTCATATAAACCCTGACAGATATTGATAAACACCAGGCATTTTCACTTTAGTTCATGCTAGACCTGGAAAAGAGAGCCTCTCTGCTTGCCGAATGAGAGCCAGCATGCCATGCCCAGCCAGTTCTTCCTCTGCCATGTTAGCTTTTCTTTCTCCCCTGGCGGACTCTAGGCTCCTTGGGGATAAGACTCATGCCTTATTCCTAGTTGTCTTTCCAGCACATGGCATGGAACCTGGCACATAGCTGATGCTCAAGGAGTGTTTATTAAGGAAATCAATGAGTAAGTTGACTAGGCCAGCACAAAATGGATGGATTCACAAGTCTTGTGTTGTTATGCTCTCTAGGGTCATGCCCTAGGGCTAGCCGTGTTGCCAACTGATGCCATCAGTGGGAAACTAATCAAGCATTAAGGAGTAGGCCTGGCATGGCCGCGTGGACCTTGCACATGAGTTTGAATGCATATTCATATGAGCCTACATGCATGATTAACTTGGGAAGCTGACAGGAAGCAGTCAATCTGTTGAGCAAGTTTGGGTTTTATAAACCAGATGTTCAGTATTATTATTCATCATTTCCTTTGATACTCAAACGGTCCCCATTATGTAGCATGGAAAATGAAGGATATGGAATAATATACACTTATTATACAACAGAGCACCGCAGCCACAGATTTCGGAGGCCTGCTCAAAGCCTGGGCAAGTGTAAGTGCACAGCAGTTCATTTTGAGATTCCCATTTGGACTTGAGTTAATGGGATTTTGCCCAAATGGACCATGGTGACCCCCATCTCCTGCTCCTATCCCTTGGAAAATGAATGTTGACTCTACGTCTGCATTTTTCTTGGAAGCCAGATGTATGAATCATAAGCAGTGCTCTTGCCTCAGTAGCAGCTACAGGTTGGGGGGCCACAGAAAAGCAGGGACCCCCTAGTGTGTTGGGAGACAGAGGGTTTCTGGCCATAGTTGGCTGCATAACTTCTGCTTGGTGGTCGGGGAAAAAGAAAAAAAAACTTGCCATTGACTGCTATTTCCTATGGCAAGAGTATAGAATGCCTTTCAATCATAAAGTGCTTACAGTATAAATGAACTTGCAAATTGATGTGTTTCTCCAGGAAATGTTTAAGATTCACAGAGTCCAGACCTGTGGGGACTGGGAATGATGGAGCTGGTGGGTGCAGAAGAGAGTCTTAATTTTCTGCAAATGGTATTTCTGTGTTCCTGCCAGCCCTTGTTGCCATGATGATGAACTGGTATATATAGGAAAGCCTACGGGTGAGGGTTCTGGCCAAGCCAATTCAAATTGGGGCCAGAACTGCCCCTAGGAGAGGTCCATGAGATCATTGGCCCATATGTGAACTGTTGCCAGACTGAACTCACTGCATTTCCTTTGTTTACCTGGGGCTGGTTACAAATGAATGGTTTCAGTACAAATGCAATATTATGGGTTTCTTGTTTAAAGTAATGATGCAGTAATTACATTTTGAATTAGCTCCTGAGTGAAGTTGATACTATATTCTGGATTAATATTTTGAAGTTAGTTTCTCATAATCTTGTCTTTGTGCCAGGACAATTACTAGTGATTTATAACTGATTTTTACTGGTTGGAGGAAAAAGGCTTCATTTCTCATTATTGTCAATGATATGTTTTGATTTCATCCATGATACATGTTGGCACTGCTTGAAATTTGATTTGAGTTGCAAAGTGGAAGTTGTCCAGGGTTATGGATCAGCTCAAATCAGTTTTCTTTATAGCATTAACAATTAATCAAGGAGTCAGAATATGGGAATACTTCTAATTCTAAGAGAACTATTTACCATGGGCTGGTTCTGCCTTTGAAAATGTCCTTGCAGGCTTCCAGTGGTGGCCATAGTATGCTTTGAGTATTTTAAGCAAGATGTTAGAACCATGTTCCCCAAAACTGTTATAGACTGTATATACTGGTTGACTTGGTTCATGGCAACACTAACAGTCAGCATGACCTCATAGTTAATATTTTTTGGTTGTTATATTGACGAATTAAATTTTGTTTACATATTCTTCCACCCAAATTAGGATGCCCAAAATAATCACTTACATGATTAGTAGGTATATTATTAGTCATGGTTCTCTAGAGATATCCTATAGAGCTAGAGATAGGCTATACAGATAGGGTGGGGAAGAATTTAGTTTAAGGAATTGGGTTACACAGTTGTGGGGCTGGCAAGTGTGAAATCTGTAAGGCAGGCAGGCTGGCATGTTGGAAATTCCAACAAGAGTTTATGTTGCACTCTTGAGTTTGAAGGCAGTCTACAGGGAGAATTCCTTCTTTTGAGGGGGGCCTTGTCTTTTATTTTAAGGCCATCAATGGATTGGATGAGACCCACCCACATTATGGAAGATAACCTTCTTTACTCAAAGTCTACTGATTAAAATGTTAGTCACATCTAAAAAACACCTTCCCAGCAACATCTAGACTGATAGTTGCTCAAACCACTGAGCATGATGGCCTAGCCAAGCTGACACATAAAATTAACCATGTCACCATGAGTTCCCAATCCTAGATAGACCAGGAGAGTCTTGCTTCGTTTTACTTGTCATGGAGGAATATAGGCCTATCTTGATATCAATGTAAAACTAATAAAAACATGGCCACCTCCACCCCTGTTGGAAGTTTTTTCCCAACACCTGCCAGCTTCTCTTAGCTGTCATGATTATTGATGGAAATGAAGTGGAAAAGATTGTCCTATACCAATGCTTCTTGCATTTTTAATATACACACGAATCATTAAAATAATTATTCACATTCAGAGTGTTTGGTATGGGGCCTGAGACTATTTCTAACAAGCATTTAGGTGCTCCAGGTGCTGCCGTCCTGGGTACTGCATTGTAAGTAGTGACATCCCACAGCTCTAATAATCTATTAGAGGAACAAGGCAAAAGAAAGACTGAGTTTAATGACCTTTACTCAAGTGACCAGCCAGTCAATGGGGGCTTCAGATGCTTAGATTTTAGGATCTTCTCTTTATAATGCCTCTTCCCAAGGAGACTGAGGGAGCAACACCTGATTATACTGTGGAACTAAAGCTATGGAAGAGAAGTGTCCAAACATCAGAAAACACACTAGGTTGAAGATAGTGGATTCTGGTTCACAGATTGCTTCACTTGGGGGCTTGAACAGCCTGTGAAGCCAGAAGGACTTGCCTGGTCAATTTTGGTGCCTGTCAGCGGTGCCTCCAGCCTTAATCTCATTTTGGACTCTGCTACTTACTAGCTGTGTGACCTTGGAGGCAGGGAAAAGAAGCTGGCATCCTTTGAGCACTTCCATATGCCAGGTACCATGCGGAGCAGTTTTCTATTTTGTCTTCATGGCAACAGTGCTGGGGAATAGTGGGCATTATTTCATATGAGCACGTGGAGACTTCACTAGTGCAGTTAGGAAAGATTCAGAGCTGAGATTCAGAACCAGATTTGTCTTGGGCCAAAGCCTACCATGTCCCAAGACTCTGTTTCCCTATTTGTTTGGGACAGAGTAGGGGTTCCTGCCTATCTCCCAACACTGTGTGAAAAGCAGGTGCAATGGTGTGTCTTCATGTGTCTGTAACCCAGTTCAGAGGTTTAAAGACACGGATCACATGCTGTATTTCAAGGGCCACTCTTGTTATTTATTTATTTATTTATTTATTTATTTATTTTATTATTATTATTTTTTAATTCTTTTTGAGATGGATTCTTGCTCTGTTGCCCAGGCTGGAGTGCAGTGGCGCTATCTCGGCTCACCATAAGCTCCGCCTCCCAGGTTCACACCATTCTCCTGCCTCAGCCTCCTTAGTAGCTGGGACTACAGGCGCCTGCCACCACACCTGGCTAATTTTTTGTATTTTTAGTAGAGACGGGGTTTCACCATGTTAGCCAGGATGGTCTCCATCTCCTGACCTCATGATCCTCCTGCCTTGGCCTCCCAAAGTGCTGGGATTACAGGCATGAGCCACCACACCTGTCCTCAAGGGCCATTCTTATAAGAGAAATGATAGCCTTCTTCATCATGATTTTAGAAGTCAGATGATAAAGTTATTATTTAATTTTGTTTTTGTTTTATTTGTTTTCCATCCGGGACTGGCATTCAGAGACCCAGAGAGGTAAAAGCCTTGACTGGCTGCCTTGGGGGAAATAAATGCTTCCAGATTCTGTCGTTTTTAGCAGGGGCAACTCACCAGACCCTTTATGCACATGCTTTCTGATCCTCAATATTTAGATTAAGGAGAACCACTCTTATGAAACATAAATGTCTGGGAGGTAAAATAGTAAAATAAACCTGTGCCAATAAAATAAAAAGAATCAGGAAGATCCAAGCAAGGCTCTATTTGAACCAAAGTGGCTGAAAGCAGAGAACAGATCTGCTGGAGTGACTAATGACAGCTGATTTGTTTCCCCAGCGGGGGGCTGGTACTGTCCTCTGCAAATCCAGGAGATACGTTGTGCTCCCTGCTCCACTGAAGGCTTGGGTGGGCATTGGTCCATCTCAACAGCCCCTAGTCTGGAAAGGACATGATTGTCAAGGGGGCAGCCTCCAGAACTGTGGTTTCCAGACCATTCCCTGGTAACTGGCTTTTCTCTTCCATCCAGCTGACTGATGATCAGGGCCCCGTCCTGATGACCACTGTAGCCATGCCTGTGTTTAGTAAGCAGAACGAAACCGTGAGTACAGTGGCTGAGCTTCCTGCTTGATGCTAGGAGGGTGGTTTTCTCAGACCCCCTCTGACTCCAGCTCTGGTGACTTTTGATTTTTAAGCATAGGATGTATATCATTTTTCCTTATTGTTTGATCTTGCTGTTAGAATCACCAAATCAAAAACAGATGAGGGGAACCCAGGCTGGCGTCATTTTAGAGTTTGCAGCACCTTTCCAAAGTTTAAGTGTTAGAGGACCAGAGGAGAAAAAGCCCCAGAGACCATCCTGGATTATGGTGCACTGACCACTCTCATTTATAGTTACCAGCCTTTTATTAGTTTCCTAGGGCTGTTGGGAACGAAGTGCCACAAACTGGGTGGCTTAAAAAATAGAAATTTCTCCTCTCACAATTCTAGAAGCTGGAAATCTGAAATCAAGATATCGGCAGGGCCATGCTCCCTCCGAAGGTTCTAGGGGAGAATTTCTCCTTGCCTCTTTCAGCTTCTCGGGGCCCCAGGCATTGCTTGGCTTGTGGCAGTGTCACTCCAATCTCTACCTCTGTTTTCATGTGACCTGTTCCTCTTGTGTGTTTCTCTGTGTCCTTCCCTCTTGGAAGGAAATCAGTCATGGGATTTAGGGTCCACCCTAAATCCAGGATGATTTCATCTCAAGATCCTTAATGATTACATATGCAAAGATGCTATTTCCAAATAGCATTATATTCTCAGGTTCGGTGTGGACATGAATTTGGGGGGACACTGTTCAACCCACCATAAAACCTTAAAAAAAACAATGGCCTTTCTGACATTGGAAAGTTTTAGCAAATCACAATGGTTACATGCCTTGGAAAATGGGACTCTGGAGGCCTATTCCTTCACCCTGGTCCTCAGTTGGCAAAAGTGTGAGGGTTATTATATATTTCTCTGGCTGTTTAGTCTCTCTGGCCTGGGCATCAGATGGCAGTGTAAATGGAGAAAGCGGTTAACATGCTGTCTTTCCAGTAAAAAGCTTTCATAAGAGAAACTGGGGAATGTTTAGAGCCCTTAGCTGCTGAAACTCTTGTGTTTCTTCAAATCAGTGTTTAATTTTCAAGACAAGAGAGGGAAGCTATTATAGTGTCTTGGTAGGAGTATGAGTTGGGGACTGTGGTAGTTAACAGTTGGCCTGAGAAGCTCTCATTTTACCCAGTAACATTTTAGGTAGAGGGTGGGGGATAGAAGAGACCGTTCTTGGAGATATGGGTTAATCCTCAATCTCTATCAGTTTGGGGAAGGCACCAGGCAGACGGTATATGACTTTTCATGAGATTCTGTTTCTTTTGCCAAGTTAGCTTACTGTTATTATAATTCAATGTTTATTTTCGACAGAGATCGAAGGGCATTCTCCTGGGAGTGGTTGGCACAGATGTCCCAGTGAAAGAACTTCTGAAGACCATCCCCAAATACAAGGTAATATATGACCTAATCACTGAAATCAAAGCAACAGAGACACCCAGAGCCTTGTTTTCACAAAATTCAGGCTTGAAACTCTACTTTGGAGCGATGTTTTTGCTCACCACTATTACAACCTGTTAGCTTGTCTTATTACCATCTGCACAGTTACTTAAAAGGTTTTTTATTTTTTTTAATTTACAATGACTTGCTGTTTTTCTTGTTTATCTCCTCTAACCTCAGTTTAAAGAATCAATGTGATATCGTAAGTTTTGACATGATCATTGAATTTTTCTGATACACACACGATACTGACATGGCCGGTTTGCCTTTTAAAAAGAAAGTCCAGAGAGTTCTTAGACCCCATCCAGAAAACTCTCCTATTTCCTGGTGGGCACTCTTTGGAAAAACAAATCAAAAAGTGGGAGGGGGATGCCCTTGAGGCACAACCCAGGCACACAGCACTGCCCAAGAGTGCTCTGAATGTAGGTGTGAGCATGTGCATGCCAGAGGCATCAGAGAGCAGCCTCCACCAGATCTGGTTGATTCCTGCACAGGGGCAAACACCACATCCACCCACTCATCCCCCAGCACCAAGCAGACCGGCTAGCTGGTCTCCATTTCTGGCCCACTCAGATTAACAAGGGTTCTCTTTGTCTCCATCTAAAGGGAGCCCAGGAATCAGGAATTATTGGCTGCCAGGGGCTTCTTTCTTAGCACCACCCTCCCTGATGTACTGGGGCCTGATTCACCACAGCTGTCTAGGGGGACCTGGGCTTTCCTGGGCCTCAGGTGGAGGCAGGCAGCGGTTAGAGCTTGACTCTGCAGGTTCCTGGCTCCATCATTGATGAGTTGGGTGTGGACAAGTCCCTCCTATCCCTCATTCCCCATCTGTCGATGGTGACCACCAGCTTCATCCACCAGGGCTTTTATAATTGGAGTCAAGTTCCCAGAGGCATGAAAGGACATTCCATTGATCCAAACCCATAATAAATGTTGGAAACTGTAGTTCCTGAGAAATTGAAAGTCAAGGATGGAGATAAGGGCAGACTTTGAGGCCCCTAAAGATAGTGGACTTTACTTTTGATGAAATCGCGAGACCTAGGTGTCCAGAACTGCTGGCTCAGTTTCAGAAAAGGCATCCCACTTGTAGAGAACATTTCCAAACAATTCTTGAGCCTCTTATTTCACATGAGGAGATTCAGAAACCTGAGCACCAGGCCACTACTTGATACATGTCCAGTAAATCAAGAAAGAAGGAACATGACAAGGAACCAGTAACAATTATCCTTTGTGTCAGTTTCTCCAAGCTTCCTCTACCAGACAATGTGCAGAGCCCTTTATGGCATTATCTCGCTTACTAATTAGACATTACAGTCACCCCCATTTTATAATTAAAGAAACTGAGGCACAGAAAGCTTAAATATCTTGCCAAATCTCACACCTTGCAAGCAGGAAAACCATGACTTTTTTTTCCCTTTTTTTTTTTTTTTTTTTTTTTGAGATGAGTCTCGCTCTGTGGCCCAGGCTGGAGTGCAGTGGCACCATCTCAGCTCACTGCAACCTCTGCCTCCTGGGTTCAAGCGATTCTTCTGCCTCAGCTTCCTGAGTAGCTGGGATTACAGGTGCACGCCACCATGCCTGGCTGAGTTTTGTCCCTTTAGTAGAGATGGGGTTTCACCATGTTGGTCAGGCTGGTCTTGAACTCCTGACTTCGTGATCCACCTGCCTCAGCCTCCCAAAGTGCTGGCATTACAGGCGTGAGCCACCGAGCCTGGCCAAGAACCATGATTTTAACCTCTGTAACCATAGCGCTACCAAGAACAATAAGAGCAATGACAATTGTAATAATAATAATTAAAATAAAATAATAATAATAACTAAAATACACTAAAACATTTATTGAACTTCTTACTATGTGGTTGGTGTCGTCCAAAGTACCTTACATGCATTATTCCTATTGAATTCTTACTACATTCCCATGAAGTGGGGACCCTTTGACCTCATTTTTACTTAAGGATGCTTGAAATAACTTTCTTAACATCATTCTGCTAGTAACAGATGAAGGAAACAAAGCATAACAAGGGAATAGAGGAAGAAGATCAGCTATAGAAAATTAACCAGCAGTGCTTGAAATGCAGGCCATGTGTGTTTTGTGCTTTTCCAAGGGTCAAGCTGGGCACCAGAGATACAGATACAGCATAAGTTAACCTAGGGCACCCTTCCCTCTGGTTCTCATACAGAGCCTTGTGAAAGGGGTGTGTGTCAGCCAAGAACAGCCATGGCCAAATGGGCCTCTCTCATTCAGGAGAGGAGAGCTCCAGGGAACGGAGTTCAGGTCGCACATTGGCCTCCTGATTAACACCTTGTAAAGATGAGTCAGCTCTTGGCTCTTGGGGTTTTCCCAGTAGATAGAATTCTTTCTTTCTCCCTTAGCTTCATAGATTTTCCCACAAGCAATCAGACTTCCTGTAATTTTTATTAAGAATTCCAGACACCCCAGCAATAATTTCCAGACACCACGACCTCTGTTAACATAACGACCCATTTTATAATTGGGTTCACTTCATTAGCCCAGTCTCTCCAGTTGGAAGGGAAGTGCCTCCTTTCCCCAGGCTGTTGGACCATGCGGCTCCTGGCCTCCAGGAGGACATGCCTCTGGTCCAGGGCCCCTTTGGCAAGCCCAAGTACTGGAAGGCCTTGTGTCCGATCTGTTCTCCATTACTCCGTGGGACTGTGCATTAGAATGGACGGCAAGACTGGTTCTATTTTCAATGAAACCAAAATTAGCGATTTCATCAGTGTATTGATTTGTGGCCAAAAACTAATGCTGGATGTTGTCATATAAGCTTTTAATTATTTGAGAGACTCATCCACAGAATGTGTTGTATTCTGAGATGTGGTCAGAGCTGTTCTTCCTACGTCTACATTAGGATATAGCTATATGCCATCAACCAACACACAAAACATTCCGATGTTATTTTCTCATAATGCTTACCTGGGGAGGATTTTAACCAGTTTCTGAATATCAGGAAGACTTTCTCAGGCACAGGCTTAAGAAGAACTGGCTGTGCATCTGCTGGAGCAAATCGGCTTCTCCTTTCGAGCTCATTTTTAATATCTAGTTGGAATTTTCAAGATTAGCTAGGTAATATTTGAATAAAATGATAAATGTCTTAAAGACACAAACTAACTGAATGCCTGCCGCGTGCCTGACTTTGTGCTAGGGACTGTAGAAGTCAAAGGGTAAGTGAGGTGGCCCCTTTCCCACAAAGAGCTCATTCTGATGGAGGAAGTACTACCTCCAGTTATTTCTCTTTTCTTTTCTCTTTCTTTCTTTTCTTGAGACAGGGTCTGGCTCTATCACCCAGGCTGGAGTACCTATGGCGCAATCTGGGCTCACTGCAACCTCTGCCTTCCAGGTTCAAGCAATTCTCCTGCCTCAGCCTCCAGAGTATCTGGGATTACAGGCACCCACCATCATGCCTGGCTAATTTTTGTATTTTGTATTTTTTAGTAGAGATGGGGTTTCACCATATTGGCCAGGCTGGTCTTGAACCCCTAACCTCAAGTGATCCACCCACCTCAGCCTCCCAAAGTGCTGAGATTACAGGCGTGAGCCACCACGCCTGACCACCTCCAGTTCTTTCTAGGACAAATCAGAGTAAGGAAAGAGAACTACCTAGGGTTGAGAGGCAGAAAAGTGAGTGTACCCCTCTTTTTTTTTTTTTTGAGCCTCATTCTGTTCCCCAGGCTGGAGTGCAATGGTGCAATCTCAGCTCACTGCAACCTCCGCCTCATGGGTTCAAGCGATTCTCCTGCCTCAGCTTCCCAACTAGCTGGGATTACAGGTGCCCACTACCACGCCTGGCTAATTTTTGTATTTTTAGTAGAGACGGAGTTTCACCATGTTGGTCAGGCTGGTCTCGAACTCCTGACCTCAGGTGATCCACCTGCCTTGCCCTCTCAAACTGCTGGGATTACAGGCATGAGCCACTGTGCTTGGCCAAGTATAGCATTTTTAGGTGCTAGGGTAAACATAGTGATGATGGTGTGGAAAGGACAAAGCAAAGTGCAGGTCAGGAGAGCCTTTTTACAAGAGATGAGCTGAGGATGAGCTTATAACTTGGGTGATGATTAGCCACAGGGAGAGAGAAGGAGGGGTTCCTTGGGTAGCTGACACTGTGTGAGTAAAGGTCTGGCTGGGAGAAAAAATTGCAGGGGGATTGTTGCTGCCGTATGCCTTGAGTGGCAGTGAGTGAAGGGAGGCAGGGTTGGGTACTCAGGCAGGGGCCAGATCCCAGGGAGACCTGATGGACAAGCCTGGGGATCTGTCTTACACATGGAAGAGGTTGTTAGTGACTGTTACAAAGGAAAGCAACATGGTCAGAGTTACCTTTGACTTGGATCAACCTGGAGGATGGTTTTGTTGGGGTCAAACTCTGAGGCAGGAAGAGCAGTGAAGACCATTGTGGAAATTTATTGAATTAATATAATAGTGAGACAGTTGGGTAGCAGGATGGAATTGGAGCAAACCTGGAGAAAACCGTTAGTAGGATTTCATACTACTGATGCTGTAGTTTTTAACTGGGGAGTCTGTGTGGGTGGTGGTGCCGCCTACTGAGAGAGAGAGGAGGAAGAGCAGCTTTACAGAACTCCGCTGTGACTGGATGAGTCTGAGGTGTCAGAGGGATGGCCAAGAAGAGATGACCACTACTCTGTTGGATACTTGGTTTGCCACTGAAGGGAGAGACCGAGGCCAGAGTGTGGATCTGGGGAACAACAGCACAGATGTGGTCACTGCAGCTTATTGAGAGAGAGGAGAACTAAGGCAGACAGTGGGTCCTGGGGACAGAATCTTAGGGAAAATGAGTACTTGAGGAATGGGCAAAGGACAAAGATCCTGTGAAGAGGAGGAAGGCCAGGAGTGTGGGACCTGCAAACTGAGGGAATAGTGTTGAGGAAGAGGAAGCAATGGGCTAAGAAAAGTAGGAAGATTTGAGGGAGAAAATCCTGTAGGGTTTGGCAATGAAGAGGCTCCTGGCAATCGTAGAGAAGGGGATTTCCATGGCATATTTGGTGGTGGAGGGAGGGCAAAAGCAGAGTGCAGTGGGTTGAGGCATGAAGGGGCAATGAGGAAACAGAGATGGCAGTTGGTTAATGAATGCAGGACATTGGGATGGGAAGATGAGTTCAGCTTCTGCATTCTGGGGGAGGAAGCAGAGAATTTATCTAAGCTATGTAGAATCTGTACTAAATGCAGTTTCTTTTATTGTTTCCCTACTTCCACCTTTTTCTCTTTCTTCTTTCCCTACTCATCTTCTCTCTGTCCCAACCACCCCGCCATATATTTTTAACCACATGGTAGGACCTTTGCCCTCATGGAACTTACATTCTGGTAGGGGAGGCAGGCATGAAATAATCAAGTCTTGATTACTTATACTCAACCCCACAAATAATAGATTATTGTAATTTTGATGAGTACTATAAAAGAAGAGTACAGGCATTAAGAAGAATCCTGCCTTCTTTTGAGTATTGCTTCTCACAAACAAAACAAGAACCAAAGTAATGTATGTTAGAAGGTGCTGAATACATGAGCTGACTATAAAATATTATTTGTTTTGTTTGAGTTTGAATTCCCAATCAAATACCATTTTTGTCTTGAATGGAAAAAGCCAAACTCTCAGAGTGTTTTTTTTTTTTTTTTTTTGACCCCTTCAGTCCATCTTAAACTGAAACATAATAATGGTAATTAATGCAGTGTTGACTGTCTGACATTTTTCCAAGAGACAAGATGAAAGAGATGATATACATCTCAAAGGATAGGAAATCTCTGGTTTATCTTTCACAGCATAATGAAATATACTTTTATCATTAGAGTCAAGTAGAATCTTATTAAGACTTGCTGTGCAAGGTAACTCCAGGAGAAGATGTCTGTTGCCCTTGACTACCACGTGCGTATTTGCTTTATGTAATGCAATGGAAACTTTTAATTGCCAGTGTTAAATTCTCTGAAGTTAATTTCCCATCACCTTGATGTTGAGCTAACAAGCAGACAGGGTCATTCCTGGTTTGTAAACTCTGTTGTCTGGATCATTTAATAGTATCATATTCAAGAATGTGAGTGGCAGAGAATTTAAAGAAAATTAACAGTGGGGCTCAGAACTGTGAAATAACTCCTCAGAAAAAAAAAATAGAGAATTTCTTTTTTCTTCTCCCCTTTCGCTGCACTGGCAAAACTGGGTTACATTTTCTTTCTTCAGAGAGACAGATCAGTATGGGTTTTATGCCAAAGGCCGTTTTAATACATGAATGATTTGTAGGTAAATTTATTGTAGCCAATGGGTGCAGTCAACTGTGTAATAGAAATATTGTCAAAAAGCCGGGATTATTATTTAAATAAGTGCAGTGTTAAATTTGATTACATACTTTTTAAAGCTAATAAAACATTTCATTGCTCACAAACTATTTCCCATAGTCCCATTTAGTCAGAAAACATAAATTAAGTGAGGCTCTGCATAGAAAATTACCCAGGCTTTGTGTTGATGGAAGCATGCATGGAAAAGCTAGGCAACCACACAATTTGAAGACGAAAGGATATGAAAAGTGTTGCCAGGCTCCTGTGTAGGTTGGGGCATGGGGACATTTTGTATTTGAATCATTATGGAAAATGACAGCCTAGGGGAGCGCCAATTTGAGGTGGCCCCTGTGGGTATGGAATTATAGGAAGTCTAGAAGTGAGGCAGCGTGGGGACCCCTCTTTCCTTATTACAGGCAGAGAGAAGACACCTCCATTGGTAAGGTTCTGTGCACTTAGACATAGGGTCTTTCCAGAAACATTAGCCACTTTCTTGTTAAAAAAAAAAAAAAAAAAAGTAATTGTTTTTGTTTTAAATAAATCAAAATAAAGCACTTGGATGCCAATGTGGGGATGTGCCATTTTAAATTGTGCTATTTGTTGAGCTTATCCTGTGACAGGTCTTCATTTCCACCAAATGTCAAGGATCAGTGCCTTGCATTCATTTTAATGAAATATTGTGCTGATAAGGGTTATGAATGCCAAGTTTAAGCTGTAAATTACTAAATGCCGGGCTGCTTTATGCTTTGTGAATTCACCAGGGAGCGAGCTAATGAAGGTTTCTTTCTTGCTTCCTCTTACAGTTAGGGATTCACGGTTATGCCTTTGCAATCACAAATAATGGATATATCCTGACGCATCCAGAACTCAGGCTGCTGGTAAGAGAAATTATGTACTTCTGCATTTCTGCTTTTATGATTTTGAAAGATTTCCTTCAATTCAACAAGGATGACACTTTGCTACAGTTTTCACTTTTCAAAAACCGTTCAATTCATAGCATTGTAAAGATCGTTATAGAGTTTGTAAACTGGTATTTTGACACATAATATATAAATAACGTTGGATAAATATATTTACCATGATGCTTTTGTATATAAAGCCATATATGTCTATATGCATTTATTTATTTAGCTATCTCACATCTGCCAACATATGGAAAAAATGTTTAACTCTAGACAGCATGAAACCTATCATAATGAGTCTCTTTATGTAATACATAGTCACTCATACTCCAGCTCTAGACCCACTTACTGGAAGTCTAATTTGACACAATAAATTAGACCCAAGATCCCTGGAAATTTATTACAATGGGATTTGCCCCCAAATTACATTGCTTAAGCCTAGTGCTTCGTGGATAGAAGCTATTCAACAGCTTTTTTGTTAAATCAAAGCAGCTGAGATGTTTCTCTATTTCCTGCCTATGTCATATCCAGTAGCATTGCTTGGTAAACTGATGTGTAAACCACTTTCTTTCTCATAGTATCATTTGTACTGTCTCTGAAGTGAGTAGGGTTAGGCCAAAGCCAAAACAGCCCATGGTAGCATCAACCCACATCCATGGGCAAGGCTGCCCTTGGAGCATTGGCCATGAGTGTGCCACATGTTTGCCACTCCTGAACTAATTGCAGTGTGTTGAAAAAAGGACATTCCTTTGGGTTTGTGTGTGCTTATCAAATTTTTAAAAAAGATACAGAATTATAAAGAGTAATGCAGTGAACACTGTTTTTTAAAGTTAAGAAAGTGTAGATCGTTTTCTTTAGCAATCAGCAAACACACACGCACCTGTGTGCACACACACAAATGCATACATACCCATCCACCCCACCCATCTTTTCCCATTCATCAGAATGAGAAAGTAGCGGCATTGCCTGCTATGCAAATGTTTGTTGGCAAAGCATTGTGGGGACCAGTTCACTTCTCACTTGCATCATTGTTTAGAAACAGTTCATGTGAGAGCTCCATCATCATCCAACTTTACTCTAATCGCCTTGATATTAATGGAGTCATGACCACATCATGTGGATGCCATATGCATGCTTTAAGATGGGCCTTATGGTAATATTCAATTTCAACAATCTTTTTATCAGAAGAGGACTGAATTAACTAGTTGGCTAATTCCAAATGTAACTCAGAATTATTGAAAAGTCTGATTGAAAAAGTGGCTGTCTTTTTAAAGACATTTAAGTCCAAAGACATATTGAAGTTTAAAACTCTTTGCACATTACCCATCTCCAGGTTGCCCAGTTAGCATCATTTGTTGGAAGTAGGAAGAGTTACAAGTTTGTGTGACTGAGTTTGGGCTCCTAATGTGTATTTATTCCAAACTGGAAAGGAACAGAGTCAATGAAACAATCAAACGCAAATCTTCTACCAGTAAATGGATTAATTTCCTGTTTATCATTTCCTATCATTTAAAGGAAAAATGAAATGGAATCAGATGTCAGAAGTCACCAAGGTAGCATCCTTCTCTCTGTGGCAATGGAAATGATTAGCTGCCCGCCACACAGTCAACTCACAGTGTGAACTGGTCCCCACAGTACTTTGCCAACAAACATTTGCCTAGCAGTCTTTTATATCTCCTGGCCCTGCAGCAAATGGTGTTTGTGAATAGTCCATCTGATGCACGCTCCAGAGCTGTGGCCACTGAGAGGGCAGCTGAAAGGCTCTTGGAAAAGCAGACCAACCCCGTCAATGCTGTTCACCTCCTAAGAGTACAGATACTTGTAAACACATGCCATTGCTGTTCTTCTGTTGACACATCGAAAGTGGTAGTGGTTGCTAGGGTGAAAAGTGGTGGTGGTTGCTAGGATTTCAGCCACGGCATACATGGGGTGGCCCAAACAAATGCCCCATATTCTATTTATGAGAACCCAAACCATATGAACCATGTTGCAGTTGATCTGTGACAAAAACATAAGGAATGATCAGACCAGTTGGTCATCTGTCCCATTCATCTATCTCTCACCCTGAGGCTATCAGATACTTAGAAGAAGTTTAGGGTGATACCAACCATTAAGCATTACACGAATTAGCCCATCTGAATGTGGTCAATAAGTGTATGTTGACTCTGACTTGAGTTCTGCATTTTCCTTCTGAGCAGAAGACGCAGCAAAGTGGGAGGGACTCAATTCCAGCATCACACTGTGAAGCTCAACTCCTAGTCCCGCTACATCCACACTGTGTGACTTCGGGCAAGTCACACAGGCCCCCTGAGCTGCACTTTTCTTTTGTAATCCTGCCATAACCATAGTGCATAGATCATAGCTTGTTGTCAGAGTAAATGAGATAATGCAAGCAAAGGACCTGGTGCAGAAAAGCAGGCCCCAGGATATCTCAGAGGCAGTAGTGGTTATTTGGACATCTTGTTTGTGTTTGTTTTCTATTGTTCTGTCCTCAGCTTCTGTAAAGGTTGGAAGAATATGGTGGTAATGGATGCTTAAAGCGGTAACCTAAAGAATACTTTTTGATTATTCAGGTTATTCAGGTTTTTGTGATAGACATTGGGAAGGGATCGTGTACATACACTCTCAGTTTTCTTTTTGTTTCTATGGCAAGCTTGGCCAACTGTGGTCTAGAAGACAAGCAGACATCTTGTACTAGAGGTTCAATGTGAGTCCTACCATGTGAAGAAACCAAGGTTGTTTGTTTGTTTTAAAGGTAACAATAAGAATAATACTAGCAGCCATAGTAGCTAAAGAATGAGAGTCAGCCGGCATGAATATCTGTGGCTCTGGCGTGCACAAGTTCTTTGTTCACCTCTGTTTTGTTCACTTATCCCTGCTTTCCCCTTCTCCTTCCTTAAGCACCAGCCCCCTCAGCACAGAGTAGGGACTCAGTAGCTGAATAAGTGAAGGGATCCTCTAAAACCAGTTTCATTTTTACTTACTTTAGGTTCTTCTGGAGGGTGTAAATGACTTATGAACTTACCCTGGAAATCCAGTGTCTTCATGGGGCATAAATCCACCCTGGCCAGAACTCTCAGG
This sequence comes from Piliocolobus tephrosceles, assembly GCF_002776525.5. Lineage (NCBI taxonomy): Eukaryota > Metazoa > Chordata > Mammalia > Primates > Cercopithecidae > Piliocolobus > Piliocolobus tephrosceles. The sequence goes on along the minus strand of NC_045435.1, from coordinate 81,597,467 downwards.
CATGGCTAGGAACAGCCAGCTGCTAGCAGCCTCTCTAACTAGCTCAGGCAGGGAACCTGCATTCAAACTCCCTTTGTCTCCTCCCAAGCCCAACCATCTAATCGAATCCTTATTACAAATGCACAATCCCCTTAGTTCTGGCCAAGGCCACCAGATTAGCACGGTGGGTGTGAGTGTGGGGTTGTGGCCAGCATGGGAAGGACAATGAGCCGATTTAAAATAACTCCTATTCCCTCTCCATCTGCCATAGAGTTTGTTTCGGCCCCTCCAGCCAGAGGAAAGAGGTGGGTTTCTCTGAAGCACGATACCAATATTTTTCTAATTTGTCCTATAAAATCTTTCCCCTGAATTTAATGTTTGGCTTGATTTTATCCAGTATTTTCTTTAATCTTGTGTGATTTGGGTGTGAATCATGAAGTGTCTCCAAGAACAGCTCAGACATAGGGGCCTTACTCAGCAGACTCACTTTGGTTTAACTGGCAAAGCTGCTGAAGCAATGCTTCTCTGCAGTCTCTCGGCTCTCCTTAGTCCTCCAAGGGTTTCTCAACCTCTCTGTCCTCGCTACCAGTTTGTGAATTCCTGATAGATTAACTGATGTTGGTTCAGCAAGCGTTGCCCTTGTGCCTGGTGTGGCTCAGTCCTGTGTTAGACTGAAGACTGATAAAGTAACCTTCAAAGGGGTCAGGGGGCTGCAGCACGAATGGGGACAGACACCTGTTCTCAAGGTGGGGAATGGAATAACAGCGCAGCAAGAGTGATTAAATGCTTTTGATCCTGGGAAATGCTTTTTGAGTTGTGATGATGCCCCTGGAATGTTTGTTTGATCGTTACCACTCGTTAAACATTCAGGTATGGTTAAGACTAGATTTTGTTTTCTTGCTTTTTATAATTCCTTTGTATTTGAGAGCTTTATGAGTTTTTCTTAGAATGTGGAGCCCTGAATAGATCTCCTTTTCTTTTGCCCAACAGCAGATTGGGTTGAGATTTTGGTCATCCATCTGTCTCTACCTTTTAGAATAAAGGGACAACTAAATTGATTTCCTTCCCCCAGAGAGGAGGTCTGGAATGTGGACCTGGTCAGACCGACAGGAGAACACAAAGGAGGTTCCCTTTCAGCAGCCGCAGCAATGGCAGGGTTCCACCGAGGAGCCTTGGGCAGGCAGGATTTAGGACTCATTTCCATGAAGCCTGCATTGAAATTGGCCAAAAGCTGTTTGTTCTGTGTCTGCAAACCCAGGAGATGGGGGAAGGATGCTGTAGAGTTTTCATTCTGGAAGAAAATCTGTCAGTCACATGGGTCACATATGTGGGAGTGGATGAGATGGGAAGTAAAAATGATGGAGAGAAATTCATGTTCATTCCTTCAGAATACACTGGATGTTCACTCTGTTGTAGACTTGAGCAAGCTGCTCAGAGAGGTCACAGTGTGCCCTGCCTCAAATAACTCAAATAGGATAGATAAGATATGTGTATCAGTAACTGTGGACAGTAGAGAAGAGGCGCTTTTGATTTGTTTGTTGTTGGTGGTAGTATATTTTTCCAACATTCACTGATTCCTTTTTATGGGACAGGAACAATTCTAAGTGTTTCACATGTGTTAATGCTTTTGATCACTGACTAATTGAATAGCAAGCCTAGGATACTATGTGCCTTGGAAAGGCCTAGAGGCTTAAGGGAAGGATGAAGGGAGGGGAGGCCCAGGTGGGAGATCCATCTAGCAGCAGCCTGGAGTTGAAGTGAGGATAACTGTGAGTACTGGGCTGAGCAGCTGGGCTTCCCTAAGACAAAGGTAGATGTCCCCATGTTACAGACAGGAAGCTGAGGCACTGAGTCATAAGGTGACGTCTCCCAAATCACATAACTAGAAAGTACCAGAACCCGGACCCTTATCCCCAGTCAGTTTAGATGTACTAAGTTCACTCTGCTGTGTGGGTTCTTCAGGAAATGGGAGGCAGAGTGGTTGGAGGGTGGGAATGACTGGGATGCCTGGTCTCTGCAGCCATATGGACCAATACCAAGATAATCATGGGGTGATGACTGTCAGAATCTGTCTAGACTTAACACTGTCCAGTAGGAATATAATGTGAGCCACAAACAGGAGCTGCCTATATAATTTCAAATTTTCTAGGCGCCACATCTAAAAGAATACAAAAGAAACAAGTGAAATTAAATTTAAGAATGTATTTTATTTGTCCTAGCATATCCACAATATCAACGTTTCAATATATAATCAATATAGACATTATTAATGTGATATTTTACATTCTTTTCATGCTAATCTTTGACATCTGATGTGTATCCTACATGGCACATCTCAATTCAGACAAACCACATTGCAGGTCCTCAAGACCCACCTGTGGCTGTGGCCCCCATAAGGGACAGCACAGGTCTACAGTGTGACCGGACATTTTGGACCCTTCTAGATAAAATGGATTATAGGACCTCCTCTTTCCTTAAAGTGGGTTAGGGCAGGCTCTATTGCCACCACCAGCCTTCACTGTGCCATCCTGGAAGTCTGAGCCAACTTCCAGAGTCAGTGGCCAGTTAGCCTCCTCTGCTGTGGCCACCACCCCTCCCTCCCAGGCTGTAGCCTCTCCAGCATCCAGGAGTGGCAGTGGGAGGTTGCCCAGAATTCAAGGGGCCTTGACTTGATTGCCAGGGCAGATGAGCTCCATAGTTTGGCCTGGAAACTCTGGCTATTCTAGCTGTGTAGGTTCACCCCTAAGCCATCTAGACTTCTGCAGACAAACTGTCATGGAAGCCAGTGGGTGGAAAGCAGTAGCCACACTGGGTGAACCTGAGCACTTAGGTCATGTAAATCAGAATATGTTGATGCCAAAGCCATTTCTGTTGTTCTGGAAAACTCAGATGAACTCTTGAGCAAGTTTAAATTTTACAGATAACTGCATCATCTTCCTAACCCAAGAGTCCTCGCACCCCCTCTGGAATTTGATATTGCTGTTTCCACCACCAGCTCTCCACAGCCTGGGTTCCAGCATGGCAGTAGCCTTTCCCTGTGTCACTCTGGACTGTCCTTGCCCCATTCCAAACATGGATTCTGCTTCTTTGTTCTTGTGGATGCCTGGGCAGTTCACATTTGCTAATGCGCATCGGTTATAGATGGGCCGTCATGGAAGGTTATTAAATCCATGGATTGATACATGGATATGCTAATCAGTGTAAATGTTCTCACACTTCAGTCCTCTTGTATGGAACTAAGTGGACATCCCCCATGGACACATGTGAATATGTGTTAAATGCTAACTAGAAAGTGCATATCAAACATCAGTTTAAATAAGGATTTTAAAAGGTAGGAATACTTCTAGAATCCTTATCTGAGTCCAACTGACTTAGTTCAAGCAGTAGGCCATGGGAAGAGATTCTGTGTATTTCCAAAGAATTTAGATGTGAAATTCAAATGGAATTTTTCTTAACTGTGCAATTCCACAACTGAGGAAATAGCGGGTCCTTTCATCCATTCCTCAGAAACCCCAAGCTCCTTCCTGCTCCAAATTCTTGTGCCCAACTCTTCTTTACCTGAAATCTTGTTCCAGGTACACCTGTTAGTGGCATTTTCTCATTGTCTGCTTCGTAGCTCGATGTCACCTCAGAGAAGCATCCCTACAGCCACCCAGAGGAGCCATACTCCTCCATCACGTCCTCCACTTTAGTTTTCTTGAATCTCTTACCACTCTTGGAAAACGTCTATTGTTTAACTTCTCCCCTGTGGTCCTTTGTGAATAGCTGGGACTTTGCTACTACACAAAGTGGGTAGTCAGTAAATGTTTGGTGAATGATCTGCAGGATGTTTGACCGATGCTGATGATTAGATGTCTGAGTACCAGTTTCTTACAATAAATGAGAAGAGCAGGTGACACGTGTTCATTCACCAAACATTTGTTGAGTCCTTGCTACGTGGAGTGCAGAAACAGAACTGTGGTTAGTTAAGTTCCCTTTTCTGCAAGCATTCATCAGAAGTCCTTGAGTCCAGCACTGTGCTAGCTAATGGAGACAGAAGCAGGTAGGAGGAGTCTCCGCCCACAAGCTCATCACACAAAGCAAGGGTTCCGCAGTGGTAAGAGGGACCAAGAAGAACTATGGGCTCACAGACCAGTGTCTGCTTTTCCTTAGAGGAAGGGTGCCCTGAGATGCAGAAGGGCTTCCCAGAGGAGATGCGGGAGGACTGTACTCAGCAGACACCCTACACTCCCCAGGATCACTGACCTCAGGCTAGACCAGGCATGACTTTCTCTCTCTCTTCTTAGGACCACGCATTCTGCCAGCCACAGCCTATAGGGGTGGGGGGATGGGGAGTTGGGCCTAGCATTATTCACAGAACTTTCGGTGGTCCCCAAATGCGGGGATCTGTTGCCAGCCTCCTGGACCCCCGCTCTCAGGCTGCTGCTGAACTGAAAGAGACTGCCCAGTAGGTGGCGCGCGGGCACCGCCGAGTACCCGGTCCCCACGCACAGCCAGCCCCTGCCAGTGCACGTTCTCAGAACGGAGCCCTGGTGACTGCAACCTAGGCCTGGTCTGAGTCCATTTCGTTTAGTTTCAAAGAAAGAATTAACAGAGGCTTAGTAAGTGTATCTGCTCAGAGGAGGGCGTTCTCTGAGAAAAAATAAACAAGACTGTGTGACCCCACGTAGCGAGCCTGTTCTTTTGGAAATACATCATTTGGTTTAAAAAAAAGAAAGAAAAAGAAAACAGAGCCTTGTGTGCTTTCTTCCCGATGGAATTGGTGAGGGCACCGTCCGCACTGCCTGGTCTGAACACAATTGGACGCGTTGCAGCGTTGAGGGGAAGGCTTACACCTGGTGACCCTGGGGGTGAAGAAGTCAGCGGGTACCTGGGTTTCTGTTGGGTGGGAGCTATGCCCTTTCTGCAAACCTCGAGAAGTCAAACCCACAACTCTTGTGACTAGATGTGTGCTTGGACACTCAAGGATCGATGGGATTTGGAATCAATCCCACAGGTATTTTTTTTTTTTTTTTTTTTTTTACGGACAGTATGCTTATGAATCCCCTCTGGGTGCCAGGCACCACAGCACCCAGGTAACCAGGAATCACGACACTGCCCTCACCACGGATCTCGGGCCAGGCCCTGTGCCAAGAACCCTGGGTGCCTTGCCTGGGTCAGTTCTCATTGCCTCGTGCGTGGAGTGCTCACCACAGAGGGGTTGACTGTACGTGAAGATGCTCTGTATATGATTTAAAAAATTAAATTAACAAATACATATTTGGAGGGCAAAAAAGATATTCCCTGATGCTTAGGCCAAGGAATGTGTCAATCAGAAAGTAATTTCGGGTCAGTCTTCAGAAGAAAACCAAGAAGACAGCTGTAGATAATTACCCACCTCTGTACACCCATAGATCTTCTGGGTCCCTCTTGCCAGCAAGGAACTCCTGCTTTGTAGGACAATGTAATTTCCTCATAAAATTAAACTTATTCAACTGAAAGAATGTCCCTGAATGCTGAAGCTGTGTCCTCAGGTTTTTTGACAAAATGCCAGGTTGGGCTACAGAGCCTCCATCAACCTCTCCAGACAACATCCCCTGGCCCCAGGACACCCACTGGTATGGAACCCAGCAGCAGCCCCTCTGCTCCGGGCTGTGACTCTGGAGTCTGCCGAGTAGGGGGCACTCATAGGAAATGGAGAGAGGGAAGGGGAATCAGGCTGTATGTTCACTCCTGTGTCCTCCGGAACTAGCTGCATCCCATCTAAAGCCACATAAGCCTTCTTCTCTCTGGTCTCTGGCACCTGCTTCTCCCTCTGGCCCTTCATGCAGACGGGTGGGAGTGCCCTGCTGTTTCTAACTTCAGGGTGCTGCATCATTTCCTGTTGTTTCCTACACCCTGTCCAGGCCTTTCCAAGAGCCTCTTTACTAAACCCTCCTTAATTCGCCAGCTCTTGTATACCATGTGCTTCCTGCTGTGGCCCTGAGTGATACGAAGGTGAGAATACATGAAAGGTTTGCTTTTTATAGTCATTACACTGTCAGGAAAGAAAGAGAGAAAGAAGAAAGGAAATAGGGAAGAATGCAAAGAAAAGGAAAGGAGGGAGAGAAGAAGAAAGAAAGAGATGGAAGGAAGGAAAAAGAAAAAAGGAAGAATGAGAGACCCTCTGTCAGTTCCTTTATTGATTCATTCATTCATTATTTATCTACATTGTAGTGGGAGTGGAGAATTTCCATATTCCCTTCCAATAACCCCCGCTTCTGCACAAGTGATTAACAATTGTTATCTGTTGCTGACAACCAGAGCAGCCTGACTGATCCAACCATGAATCCCAAAGTCTGGGAACCACTGCTGGGTGTGGCTCTGACCCCTGCTCTCAAGTAGCTCACAGTCTGACACCACCTCCCGTGGCCCTGTCACCCCTCCTTTGTAAAACTTTAGTCCTCTCAGCCTCCCCTTCACCCTCAGAGGGGTCTGTCCCCATTCTTCAAGTCTTTTCACATGCACCTTTGAGTCTGGGCTCCCCACTACATTGCAGAAATATCTTAACACATCTGTTCCTCTGCGCTGCAAGTAGCATGAAGACACTGATGAAGCTGTGTTTTGTTCAGATTTGTATATCCAGGGCCTGGCGAGGTACTTGGCAAAGGAGGCGGAATGACAAATAAATGACGAGAGAAAACCTATGTATAGGAAATTGAGCACACAATGAAACAATATGTTATCAAGCACCACGGTTGAAAGTACTGACAAGGAGAATTTATGAAAGGACCTGGTGTCTCGCTGTGCACTGGGTAGCTAGGGAAGGCTGGCTTGCAGCCTATAACTTTGAGGCCACAGTCCAGCACACCTGGGAGCAGCAGAAGGCCTTTCAGATAACCTGGATGAGTTACTTGCTCATTTGCGTGTGACTGGAACCCTTCCTCCCTTCCTTTTTCCTTTTTCCTCCCATCTTTCCCTCCCTCACCCGCTCCTGTCTTTCCCTGACATGGCATTTGTCTATTGAACACCTGGCATTTGACAGACACCCTATTAGATGCCAAAGATCTAGTGATAAAATAAAGCAGATAGAATTGTCCCTTTATTTGGTGTTTTCATTCTCATAGAGAAGATAAGGGTTTTTAACGTTCATAAATAAACTGATAAATACAAAATACTACATAATTTGGATAAGCTCACCAAAAGAAACAAAGATCTGAGAAAACAAAAAGTAGGGAGAGGTACCTGCCTTAGTTAGATGGTCAGGGAGACCATTTCTTAAGGATGATGGTTTTTCGGTTTGTTTGTTTTTTGTTTTTGAGACAGAGTTTCGCTTTGTTGCCCAGGCTGGAGTGCAGTGGCACAATCTCGGCTCACTGCATTCTCTGCCTCCCAGGTTCAAGCAATTCTGGTGCCTAAGCCTCCTGAGTAGCTCGGATTACAGGCACCCGCCCCCATGCCTGGATGACTTTTTGTATTTTAGTAGAAACAGGGTTTCATCATGTTGTCCAGGCTGGTCTCGAACTCCTGAGGTCAGGCAAGCCACCTGTCTCGACCTCCCAAAGTGCTCGGATTACAGGCGTGAGCCACCACGCCTGGCCAGGATGATGTATTAAGCTGAGTCCTGGGGGATGAGAAAAACTGTGGAGACTGGTCCAGGTAGAAGAAACCGTATGTGCAAAAACCCTGAGGCATGGGGATGGTGAATATGCTGGGTTCTGGAATCTGTTCATAGATTTAGGCCAGATTTTCAAAGAAGGGTAGGTGACCCAGGTTTTGTTGACAAATTCCTATTTGAGGCTGCATGTGTTGAAGTAGTTGCTGGTACTGCCCGATTTCCTCTACTCTGCCCTGACCATTCCTGTACGTGTAGCATGGCTCATACCTGCCAGCACCTAGGTGAAGGCTTTCTCTGGCTTCTGCAGTCTTCTCTTCCCAGGCGTGCAGCAGACCAGACGTGACAAGGAATTAGCATCCCTCAGTCAGACTGCCCCGCTCAGGTGGGGTGTCCCTGAGGTGTGTGTTTTACACTGGCTCCCAGAGTTCCCTCATGGGATTATGCCACAGTTGCCCACAATGGTAACATGCTTGCACCAGGTTGGCTGCGCTCCCACCTCTGAATCGCTTTGCCATGTCCCTGCTGGTATTTCCTGGAAATCCCTGTCAAATAAAAACTTTGCCCTTGAATCCTGTTCTCAGGGACTTCTGAGCGAATTCAAGCCAAGACACCAGCAGGTGATATGTCTCTGCAAAACTTGATTTGCTGTAGACTAAAGCTTCAAAAGTAGTTCTGAGTGCACTCACATAGGCTTTTATATTAACACCATGGCATTGAGCGTGCTTCCCATTCTATTTCAGGCCCCTGAGCATGTATTCCTAACACACCAGCCTGCTTGGAGAATCCACATTTGCTTGTAGAAGTACCAAAGAGCCTTGGCTTTATGCTATTAATAACTGAGAGTAGGCACTTTAAGGAAATTTGATTTAGAGATAGGATTCTCAGCTGCTTTATTATTTGAAGAAAGGATTTGATGAGGAAAAGGCTTTTCTTTTCACTGGACACACTCTGACCTTTGTTCTACTAGATTAATTTCATATCTAGAATGCCCCATCTTGGATGATGAATTAGCAATAAAAACCTCATCAAAATGTAATTACAGGCAAAGTGTTGAATAACGATCTCTTAAAAATTCCTATAGATTGTCTGCACCTCCTTCCCCTTGTGGGGGAAATGAGCCTCAGCTGCTAGCTACTAGCCTCAGCTCAGGAATGCAGACCCTAGCCCTATTGCAAGGCTGGGATGTGAGTGCTGGCTTCTAACATTGCCCAGTGTCATCTAATTGATCAATTGCTTTTCTCCATGTGATTCACATCTTTATATAATTTAAAGGACCATCTCACCGGGGGTAGGAATACACAGGAAGTGGGAGCTCAAGGCAGAATGAAACACTGTCCTCCTCCATCTGTGGCAGCCTGCTGGGGGGAGAGAGTTATTAATTAAAATGTTAACTGCCCAGACAATAGCAGGCAGACAGCTTGGAGAAAGCCTGAGAAGCAGGCATTGCATTAGAACTTTCGTAACTGCAAATTCCAGGAAAGTTTGTTCCTCCTTAAAATAGGAAACAGAGCCATCTGCCTCTAAGAGGAGACTTGACTGGGCTGCGTAAGTGATGTTAGGCTTTCCCAAAGAGCCCGTCTTGTCTGTTTCCAGGGAGATGGACTTGACTGAGAGATAACCTAGGCTTACCCTCACTCTGTTGCGGGCCCTGTAAAACCCTACAGCTGGATCTGACAGCAGAGTATCCAAATGATCCCAACTGGGTAGATGCCCACATTCATTTGAATAACTGAAGAATTCAATCATTTAAATGCCAATGATTATTCCTCTGGGAGTTTACATTTTAGAAAGACCTTCCATCTGAATCCCCATGAGAGCATTAAATTGCTATCTAATTAGCAGTCCCAAATTATATATATTTAAAAGATAATTAAAGGTTTGAAGGCTGTTGGAATAACTGGTTTTACATTTAAATGAATCACTAGAAATTTGTTAGTAATGTGTGGAGTTTTCTTTTATTTCTTGCTCCCCTCTTTGAAGTTCAGTAGACCCAGCCTCGCAGGGTTAAGTCTGGTAGCAGTAAGATAAAGGCAGATGTTTTTAATTACTGCAGCTCAACCCTCCAAATAATTATAAGCAGCTGTCATTTTTACATAATCCTAAATGATAAGACCCAAAGAATGCAAATAAAAATATTGAGACCGTGGGCTTTTTGGCACAATAATTTAATCCCTATCACACCACTGCACTGACCATTGTACTTCTTTGAGGAATGTGCTCTAACAATTGTATGCTTAGGTGAACTTTCATCATCTTATGATAGGCACATCTATTTCCAAACACATCTCCCAGGTGCCATTTTTACATTCTCTGTGGAGGTTGCTAGGCAAAGGGAAACGCTAATACATTTGGAAGTTTGAGGCAAGGAAGGAGCTTTGCTAAGCCAAGCAAGGTTTTTGCTGAAAGTTCTTGTTAGCCTCACTTGTCCCTTTCTCCTAGAGATGGAGTCTACCCCATGTGTGCCCCAGTGGCCCCCTCCCTCCATTATGTAGCATGATAGGATTGTCCCTGGGAGCATTTCTTTGGCCTGTTGCTGGGGTTTTTATTGGCTCGGCCACTTCTGTGTGCCAGCTAACCAAGGACGGAAATCCCAAACGACAGACTGACCTACCAGCTCCAACCCGGTAGGCTCTACATTCAGGTCTTAAATTCCATGCTTTTGATGCCTGTCTCTTCCTGGAAGGGCAAGGGCCTCTTGAGGAGCAAGGCAAGGGGACATTTAGTGCAGCCACAATGGCTTCTCTCCTTTGGAAACAATGACTACAATACCAAAGTCCATAAGATCAAGGCAGGCAATTCACCCCAGGCAGAGCTGAAGCCCCAGTCTGCAAGACACAAATTTAGAACATCAGCTGGAAAGAAGATACACACACACACACACACACACTCCAAATTAGATTGGCAGCCCAAGGATCCCTCTGCTAAGGAATGCTCAGGCTGGATTTAAATTGGTATTGGGACCTGGCTTGGCAGAAATGTGGCCCAGCAGAAAGGATGGCCCAATGAGCTAAGCTGGATTCCTTGGAAAGGGGGAATAGAAACAGATGAAAGAGGAGAGAAGTCAGAGCAAGGGTTTTTCTGGAATATTTAGAAGCTGACAGACATCACAGAGTATCGTTACCTCTCCACAGTGAAGAAATGTAGAGATTTTAGAAATGTATCCTGAATATTACAACCAGTTAAAATATTCTGATTCTTCCAAATGCCTGCTTCTCCCAAAGGGCCTCTCCTAGAGTTTCTAAGTTTCTAGCTGCACTCCAGGAGGAGGATCTAGTAGTAACTGGGAGGGGGTAGGACTTTTATCTGACTCCCAGGATTGCTGCAGGTTTTTCATGAATATGGGGTTGGACTCCCATGTTAATGAAGCGCATGTTTATCCAGGCTCAAATACAAATATAAATATTATGATCGTGTATATTTAAAGGGAAGATTCATTTGAGCATTAATGATTTGAAATTCACCTTTGCTCAGTATGGAATTCTAGGTACCTGGTTAATGGTGACTATAGGTCACCTTGCTGTCATCCCCTTCCTGCGTACTCAGGATACATTTCAAGTAGGCACTGGCCAGTGATTTCAGCTTCAGACTGGGAGGCTCACTAGTCCCTGGTTCTCTATGGAGCAGAGCTGTCTCTGAGGTCAGATTCTGGGGCTGAAATTCATCCAAGCTACTTAACCTTCCTGACCTCAGTTTCCTCCACTGAAAAATGAGAACAAAAGAAATAGTGCCTACTGCATGAGACTGTGATGAGGACTGAATGAGTTAATGTTTACAAAATGTCTAGAACAGGCCAAAAACATAGGTCATTGTTACGCATGTGTTTATTAAATGAATACATAGACTAATTTGTTCATTCACTCAGTCCACTCGTTCATCACATATTCATGGGAACCTGTTCTTTGCCAGGCATTGTCCTAGGCATGTGGTCCAATGATGAACATGAAATAGTCTTTTTACCAAAGATGCTTAGGACCTAGTGGGGAAACAGGCAAGTAAGCTAAAAATTTGCAGTACAGCCTGACCTAGTCAGGTCAGGACAGACTTCCAAGAGGAGTTGAAATCCTGAGGGGTTAGCAGAAATTGACCACCACCCTAAGCTGGAGTGAAGAGAATTCAGAGCACATGGGGTGGCATGTGCAGAGGCCTGAAGGCAAGAATGATGATGACATTTTTAGCAGCCAGCTCAGTCCAGCTGGGGAGTACAGTGAGAGGCAGGGAGTGGCAAGAAAGGCCAGAACAGCAAGCAGAGGCCAAGTGACAGAGACTTGTGGAATTCTGGGCTGTTGGGTGCCATCATCTAGGGCAAGAGGAGCTAGGAGGATTCCAGCCCAAGCAGTGATATGATCTGATTTGGGTTGTGAAAGAATCCCTCTGGCTGGACCCTGGAGAATGGATTGGAAGGGTTAGAGTACAGGCAGGGAGACCACTTAGGGGATGCTTGCTTGTATCAAGGGCAGAGCTATCACAGTGGCTGACACCAAGCTGATGGCAAGATTGATATGATCCAATTCCAAGAGACGTTTAGAAGATAGAAGCAATGGACATGGTAGCTTAATGGACCCTGCTTGCTTTGCCTGGCTTACTGCCACTTTCTCTGATTATACTCGCCCATTCCAGCTCCTGCCTGTGTTTCCATGGTCACAGGCAAATATAAGACCCAGAGAACTCAGCCTTGCAGGGGACATTTGGCTGTCCTCTGACTTATGAATCACATCAGAGCTCTCTTGGGTTTATTCAGACCAGCATGCATCCAGACACATTTTTAAAAAGACATATCACTGTAATTGAGAATCACACACACATACAAAATCAAAACTGAGTATTTTGCTGGATCACCTGTCCAGTGGAGAGAATGGACCAATGATGGATGAGAACCAGCTCAGTTTGGTAGTCGGAACACAGCTGGGGCTTAGAGCGTATGTGTACAAAGTGACCACATGCATATTTATACTGTAAAGCACAGTATCCTCAGAGGGGCTGCAGAACAAGGGCCACCCCAGTTGAGAAACGAGAGAGACTCAGCCGGAAGGATCTGGGAGATTTCTTTCATGCAAAAGGTGTCCACAAAGATAGAGCCCTTCATGTCTTTTCTTCTTTCATAAGTATCTTCAACAATTTTTAGCAAGAAAAGCAAAATAAAGCTATTAAACCAAGCATCTCCCTAAATAAAATTACACACACACACATACACACACACACACACACCACTGATGAAGGCTCAGCATTCTGACGTTGGTTGTTGGTTGATGCTATTACAGGCATAAATCAGGTAATGGCAGTTGACTTGGAAGAAAGAATTTCTTTCCCTCTTGCCTGCATCCCTTTATTAACTTCACTTGCACATTCATTGCCAGCTTCCTGCCCTGCTTGTCGTTTAGCTTAAAAACCTGAAGTTGAAGGCTCTCTCTGTTCCTCAGCCATCTCTGAGATGGTGAGACTAGAGTTCACTCCCCAGAGACTAAGCTAAGGAGAGGCATTGGAAATGGGGTGACAGGATGTGAGTCAATGGGCCCGAACTACTGACCACAGGAAGAAAACCAACAACAGAGAGAATTCCCTCTTCCGCGATGGTTAGCTGCGGCATCGTTCAAAAGCTAACATTTTGTAATGTTGATGGATACTACTTTGAGATTTTACTTGAGCGAATAAGGAAAGTCAATGTTTTTGCAGTTTCAAAACTAGAATCAGTTAGTTGTCCCTAATTGTCCCTCATACTCAAAACAGTCTGGGCTCCACATACCCAAGAGTCTTTTGATACGGTCAGCTGCTCAAAGGAATAATGTCAAAAGAAGTTCTGCAATTTTTTTTAAAGTTACCTGCCAAATGTCACAGACATACTTTCAAATTATAGAGGTCCTCTTTTTTACCCTGGATATTCTAATGACACAGCGGTATCTGAAAACTTTTATGAACTTGGCTTTGGAAGAAGGCATATATCCATGTTCGGGAAGTCAGTGCAGCCCTCTCTGAAATTTATTTTGAGGCTGTCTTGCATCTGACTTTTGTCGAGGAGACTTTAGAGAGGGTTTTGTTTGCCTCTAAGTGCTCAAACTCGTCAGAGCAGAGGCCCCCGGGTGCCCACATGGATCTTTATTTTGCACGCCCGTCTGTGTGTGTTCCTTCTTCTTTGCGGAGGAGGATTCTTTTCTCAGCGTCACTCCTTTACCTACAGCAGAGGTCTGGAGTTGCCACTCTCCCTCCCTGCTTTCAGGGTGCCCTGTTCTGTGTCCCACTGCTGGCACACAAGGTTCCTCCCAGCTTAACCACTCAGTACTATTTTGATTTTTGTATCTAGCTTGCTATTGCAAGACCAGCTGGCGTTTTGAGAATGGGAGCTTAAATCCAGCCTGTGTGGTGAACATGTTTGGCCCACAAAAACAGTGGTGGGCTCAGCCGCCTCCTCCCCACACACAGTGCTGTGTGTGACTCATGGCTACCCAGAGGACACTGATTAAGATAAAGGTCATTCAGGTTTTCAAAGCAGCCTGTTAATTGTTGTTGTTTTTTGTTTGTTTGTTTTGTTTTTGTTTTTTTAAATACCAAAGCTGTTTTAGTTTTACAGTGATCAAAAGGATTTTGTAATCATACTAAGAGAGCCCATACAACTTTTCATCTTTGAGACGCTTAAAAACATTAATTAATAAGAGCACAGTACCTTTTAGAAAAAGGAAAGGGCTTGTTGTCTTGACATGCCCGGTTGCCTCCTTCCCACCTTCCTGCTGGTTTTCGACACACCCTCATGACCCTTTTTCCCTGCAGTGTATCTGGGCTTCTCATCTTTCCGCGACACGTGAGATTGCATCTCCGAATAGAGGCTCATTGGCATTTTTCTCTTGGCATAATGTCTATGTCATCCCATTGGGCATCTTGTCTAGAGAAGTCTGGGCTATCGTGGAGTCACACATCCAAGGAGACAGCACCATTTTGGTGGAAATCCGAGCTGAAATGATATCCTCCTGTACCACAAGGGTTCCCTGAGGCCCTGAGATCGATATTGGTGAAATTAAGTAAGATATTGTAAGTTGGGCGTCAGCATATTGCTGCTTAACTCACTGCAGCCACTCAGTTTATTGTAGGTGTTCTCTCTCTCTCTCTCTCTTTTTTTTTTTTTCCCGGCAGTCTCTGTCGCCCAGGCTGGAGTGCAGTGGTGCAATCTCAGCTCACTGCAACCTCCACTTCCCAGGTTCAAGCGATTTTTGTGCCTCAACCTCCGGAGTAGCTAGGAATATGGCACATGACACTGCGCTCAGCTAATTTTTGTGTTTTTTGGTAGAGGGGGTTTTGCCATGTTGGCCAGGCTGGTCTCAAACTCCAGACCCGCCTCAGCATCCCAAAGTGCTGGAATTACAGGCATGAGCCACTGTGCCTGGCCTCGGCCTAGATGTTCTTAATATGACACTGATTCGCCTATCCCTGGCCACCAAGCTCAGTTTCAGCACAGGTCAAATGAGTCAGCTGGTAACAGAGACAAGACCGGCTAGTGGGATTTCACTGCCAGTGTGATTCTGTGACTATTAATGGATCTTCTGGGTCCAGTCCCATCAGCAGTTGCGATCTGAACCAAGGACCTGCATTAGCCAGGAGAAAAGCACCTCAGGGGAGGCAGCGCCGAGGGCTGGTGACCACCAGATCGCAGACTCAGAAACGAGGTTAGGCCAGCTGCACCATGATGCCGCTGCCTGTCAGCCACATCACCACGTGACCCGCCCTTCCTGGGTGCTGCGTTTTACCATCTCTGAAGCAGTTATCCCTCACCTGGAGTTGTGAGAATGAAACAAGACACGTACCGCTGTTAGCATAGAGCCTGGCACCAGAAACATTCACCCTTATGATGAATGATGGGAAATGCAGGGGGAAACTGCCCAGTGGGGGAATAATCGCTTTTTTATTCTTTTCTAAAGGCAGTCACTTGGAAAGCAGAACAGATTCGTTGTTACATTTTATAAATTCCTTGTTAGGGAAACAATGAACTTTGAAAAGGAAAAACAGTAACTGATTCAAAGTACTTTTACCCTTTGGGAAAGAGCAGAATGGCAGGTGCCGCCCCCGGTATGGTGTTAGTAAGGGCAATAAACACTTTGTATACTTTTCATTATTTTCCCAATTTTCAACAATGAGCAGTTATTACTTGGATAAGAGGGGGAAAGTAAGGAAACAACAAATGCTCAAAGTACTTAGATTGTGACTTCATGCCCCCGACTTCCCGCTACTGATCCCCGAGGGAGTAGGGGCTGACAGAGGCCACGGGGGCTGCGTTTCCCTGGGGCCACCTCCTCCCAGTCTGTTGCAGCCAGAGGCCTTGATGTGCAGTTGGCAACATGGAATCAAAAGGGAGGAGGTCCTCACTCTGCCACAGGCCCCCCTGGCCTTCGCCTTGACCTTGAGACAAATCAGCACCAAGTCAGGTCGAACAGCCTCCTTAAAGGAATAGGGCTATTTATAAACAAGATCCTGTTATGCACCCCTTTACCTTTGAAGGAACTTCCTACCTGGGGGTGAGCTGCATGGAGGCAGGAGCTGCTGCATCTCATCAATCAGTATCAGCCACTGTTAGTACTGGCCAAGTGGGCGTGTTTTCAGGCCATATTTGTTGAGACACAGGATGTGCTGGATTCCTTGCGAAACCATGTTTATACCCATTTGCTTCTTAGTGCAGCCCTGTAAGCTGAGTGCCCGTACCTCCATCTTACAGATGAGGAAAATGAGGCACAGAGATGTGCACACCTAGCCCCAGACCACACAGCATGTAGAACTGATTACAATCCGAGTCTGACTCCAGGGCCCTAGTTTTAAGCACCCTTCTAACTGGGTTCCCTTGATGAAGCCTGATTGACTGGTAGTGAATTGGGATCAACAACATGAGGGTGGGAGCTCATTCTCCCTGGGTGCCTTTTCCATGCCGTCCAAAGCTTGCCCAGGCCTGGCGCAGAGCCTGAGAAATATTAGGTGTCCAACAGTATTTTGGAATGTGTAGGTGAACAAATGAGTGAATGAGAGAAAGAATGGATGAGTGAGTGAAGGAATGGAGTGCCCTGTGGCCGTTGGTCCTCATCTCTTGCATGCAGAGGAGTAAGGCGTACCTACATCCCTTCACCTGAAATGCTCCCTTGAGCCTGAGGTAGAAGAGAAGACACAGGGCTTTAGAGGGCGTGGTAAAGGTCTTCACCAGCTGAGGACTGCGGCTGCCTGGGAGAGAAACATCTGCCCCAGATAATGGCTGGCTGTCAGCCCTTGGCCACACCCCATGTCCAGATGGCATTAGCTTTGGGCAAAGTTTCTTCCTGTCCCATTGGGGATCTCCCCTTCCTTCTATCCCCTTCCTTCCTGTTGGCAGCATGGAGTGGCACATACAGTTTATCAATTACTAGCACACACAACGTTTGTTCCACAGAGGCTGCATGGATGTGTACAGCTGATTTCCTCTGGCCTTTCCCAGAAGAGCACAGAAAGAGCAAAGGGGTTTTGTTTTATTTAGATCAGCATGGCCATCGCCTTGGCCCAGCCCATTGTGCTTCCAAAGTCAGTCTGTAGGTAACGCAAAAGGGTGCTGGTATCCAGACCATTAAATAAGGCCAGGAAGGCTCTGTGCTGCAGGCAAGTCCTGGTTCCAGCTTGCTCCGCGGATGGGTACCCTCTTGTCCCATCCTGCTAGGCCAAGGGCTTGTTTGTGTGTTCCCCACATCTGGCCTTTATTTGAAACTCCACCTCAAAGTATTCCATAGCACAGAATATCTTTCCTTATTAAATTCTCCCCCACAGATTTTTTTCATAAAACAGGCACCAAAAACTACAAACCTACCTGTGGCTCTCAAAGTATCTGTTTATAAACCTTTGGAAACCATTTGCAATTTGTTAATCACATTTTCAAAGGAAGTTACAGATTACAGATACACTAACAAATGCCATACACAATGGTTAGGCCCCGGTAACCAACTCCTTACGCAGAGGAAGAGGGAGTCGTGGAGCCGAGGGACCTGGGATTTGTCCCCTTTTAAAACTGCATGGGAGAGGCGAGACTGGGCCTGGGAGTTGGACATTTGAGAATTTAGTTCTTTTTCTGTCACTCATGGGGGTGAGGGGCGAGGGGGAGTAGGCAAGGAGAGATCAACTGTGCTCAAACACAGTCGTGTATCTTGGAGAGTAGTGAGGCATTTTATAAATCACATGTTCCTCAATAATCATGAAAGCACCAATGTTTGTGAATACTTCACATAACATGTACTTTAAAAGCAGTTTATTCGAAAAGAAAAAAATAAAGGCACTAAATATATACAAGTTGGAATTCTGTTGACTACTCAATGCTTAAGATCTAAGCCAGCTTAAAAAAAAAAAAAAAAAAAAAAAGACCTTTAAAAGGGAAGGGGGATAATGTGGAGATAAAGTATTGACATACAAAACATCCAAGATTTTCAGGTTACAACCTGATCCAGGTGCATATATCACATTTTCAGGACCCTCTTCATATCCTTTCTCTGCTTTCCCTGCACTGGCTTCATGCCCAGTAAGACTGTCTCCAAGGAGTGGCAGAGATGACCATGAGCTATTCGAAGTTCCCATCCTGGCACCTTAGCAACACCTCTTTTTCTGGATAAATCTAGGAATGCATCCCAAATTGAATCTCATTTGAATTTGTGTGGGTTATGTACCCACCTCTGAACCAGTGACATCTTGGAGTGATGTGGACCTCCTTCGCTGATCAGGCCACATGACTGTACCTTCACTAGAATTATGCTTAATGGGAGTGGTGCCCAAGGAGTTCCCTACAGGAAAACTAAGGTAATGAACCTGGAAAACGTGGGGAATGGGTGGTGGCAGGAAAAAGCATAGGAACCTTCCTAATGGAGCGCCACTCTCTGGCCTTTTAATGTACTTCCTTAGTAGGGGAAAAGAGGTAGGTGGATTTAGGCTTAGTACGTTAGAGTTGTCTCATAGCTCTTGGCCTGTTATATCCATGCAACAGCCCACTGACTTTTCCTTTTCTCACTCAAATTAATCACTCTGCTGCATGACTGTTTATATTCTAAAGGAGCTTATTCTTTAATAAAGACCCAAATGAAAAGTGTTTCAGACCCATTTTACATACCTGGCTAAGCAGACATTGTAGAAGGGCGTTCTTAAACAGTGTTCCAGAGGAAGTATCCCTACCCCCTATCTGTAGCTTGCCATGAAATTAGATTATAGAGACTTGCTGGTATATGGTGGCTCATGGGCTAGTATGATGGGAAATCTTTTATTCCATCACTCTCTAATCATCCCAAATATCTTGAATACCTTTTTGGTACAATGTCCCGTAATTATTGAGAGATTATAAAAAATGAGTAAAGACATTTGGGGAGGATCAGAAGTCAATAGTTATCTGCTGATTCCACCTTTGCCAAATACCATCTAAAATGACTTGGGTTCTTTAGCGCAGGTATGAATTTTTCTGCCAGGAGAGTCTTCAGTTCAAACTTGTAAGCTACACACCAGGTAGAGACATATGAATGTGATTGTCTGACACCATCATAGTCAACAAACAGCTTCTCTCTGCCTGTGGTTTGCAGAATGGTGGCCAGTAAAATTATTGAACGGTCTTCTTCATTTCAGAAAAATGAGATATTAGCCAATTTTAATATCAATGAGCCTGTGTCATTCCACGAAATGCATGACTCTCAGGAATCTTGCTAGCTGAATATTAAAAGATTTTACTGTGTCTGGGAATGTGCTTGCCATTTTACATACAATATCTCATTTAATACTCTCCACCTGTCTTTGCCATGGAGGTACTATTGTTTTTACTCATTTTGCAACTGAGGAAAGCAGCTTGGAGTAGCTGGATATGAGTGGTGTGACATGGCAGAGCCACTGTGACCTTCTCCTCTGAAAAAGACGCATGGACCCTTCTTTTGAGGACGAAGGAGCATTTGTTGCTCTGGAGCTTGTAGTCTTTTTTTCAAAGCTCTTTAACAGTGGTTGAAATAACATGAGGCTTAGACATGAAAATTTAGACAGGGGCTGGTGGCGGGTGGAGTGTCCTCTACCATGCTAGCTATGCGATCTTATTTAAGTTGTTACTTAATTTATTTAACATGTGAGAACCTGTTTTCCCAACTGCATTATGGGCAATAAATTGACCTTAAAGAAACAGAATTAAGAAGGATAAAGTACAAGTAAGTCCTTGGGAAAGAATGAAGCACTGTCTAATTGACTTTGTATCTTTAGTGCCTTGCACTTAGTAGGTGTCCAATAAATGTGCATTGAATAAATGAATAAAGAAGCACTTTGAAGTGACCAAAGAAAGAACTTCCTCTGAAGAGACAGTTTAGATCCAGCATCAGGCTACCCGAGAAATTATGAAAGTTCTGCCTGTGAAGTTCAGGATCTGGGCTGTGTGAGTTTCTGGGGTGCCTGATAGTTCTCAGTAATGGTTCTCAGGCAACAGAGGTCCAGAATGACTGTCTGACTCTAAGTCCTCAGGGGGACACGACCATCCCTCCCTGCACTCCTCCACACCGAGGGGCAAGGCACCACTGCTGACAACTCCAGTTGATCTCATTCCTGTTCTTTCTGTTCAGCCCAAGACTGCATCTCACAAGGACCAGGGCTTCCATGCACACAGGAACTTTCCTTAACAAGATCCAACTGCTAATCTGCTATTGTTTACAGCAGCTTCTGAGGGAACCACTTTCCTTCCCCTTCATCTGGAGTGGATCTGATGTCATAAAACTGGCCATGAATGTCTGTTAATTGAAAACCTAAGAGTAGGGGGTGGGCTCACCATTGATCAGGGTGGTAAGAGCCCACTGGACATAGGAGACTAGGCACCATCCTAGATAATGGTGAAGAGGGGGAGTCTCCAGAGAGGTCACAGAGTTCCTGAAATGCAGTTGACAGGTAAGAAAAGAGTGCATGCATAGACACTTGGCCCTGTTTGGCACTACAGCGGTGCAAGATCGACCCCGTCTGGTCCTCCCCTCATCCCACTGGGGGTCAGTTTACACTTGTCTGGTTCAACCTATGGGTGGCAGTTTTCTCCTTCATGCCCAGTGTGGCCTCAGCACCTGTCTCCACAGTAGCCAATCAGTGTCCAAAGTGGCAACCTATGGTTTTGGGGTCTTAAAATACTTAGGCTGACCCTGTATCTCACTTAGAACCTTCCAGTTAAATCAAAAGATGACCAATCTGCAGAGAAAAGTGAAAAAGAAAGCAGTATGCATGCATATATATTTTTCCAGCGTGCCATTAACCATGTCTGATGAACATGTAAAGGGGTTGCTAATCCTCAGCCTGCAGCAGAGGGCAGACTTTCCTACGTTATGAACACCCACAACCAGCATGAAAGGCCTCAAGACACAAGAGCGTCCTGACACAAGAACGTCCGGTCGATAAAATGGTAGGCTTGCAGGGTGACTAACACCAGTGATTTAGGGGAGAAAACTAAAACCACTTCCCCAGTTATTCATGCACTCATCAGCTTTTCCGGAGAAATGCCCTAACAGCCATTAAATCTGGCTGTGATTCCCAATACCCTCGTCTACTCCAGGTAAAAGAGCGGTGCTTAGTTCAGTACTGCTGTGGCCAGTGTGACAACAAATAGATGGTTCCGTGCGTCTGCAAAATGCCACCAGCATGCTGAGCCCAGCCCCAGCTGTGGAGATCAGTGCTTTTGCTTCCTAGCTAAGGAGTACAGGTAGGTTTGAGACAAAAGGTAGAGGAGGGATAATTATAAAGTATAGGGGGATATGACTAGATTTTTGGTAAATGTAAGTAAGAAACCCTTTCTCGTATCATGGATTGAGTTTTAGCAGCTTTGGAATACACACACACACACCATTCAGTGAGAAGACAAATCCAACTGCTAACTAGTCTGCTATCGTTTATAGAATTTACATTGTTTACATGTATACCATATATGTGTACACAAACACACGCACACACACACACACCGTTCAAGGAGGGGACAGATTTTCCTTTGCATCTCCTTTCCTTCTTTTGCACACCCTCTGCACTTTGTTTTGGAAACCAAGAAGTCTACAGGGTAAATTCATATCAAGCAAAGAGTTAACTTTTCTACTCTCCCAACTTGGAGCAAATGTTTAGAGGCATCTGACCTTGACTTTCCTGTCATTAAAGGTCCCTAGGACTGTCACTCTGCTGGGCTTCTCACCCACATCGGTCCACTCCCAAGCCCTGTCCGTGAAACAGGACTTGGGAAGATAACGATTGCCCTGGCTGAAGACTTCACGGACTTTCGTTTTTCTTTTCTTTTCTTTTTTTTCTTTCCCTTGCTAGTATGAAGAAGGAAAAAAGCGAAGGAAACCTAACTATAGTAGCGTTGACCTCTCTGAGGTGGAGTGGGAAGACCGAGATGACGTGGTAAGTGATTTGTTTTCAGGCCTCGTGGAGAAGGAGCTGCATTGTACCCACTTCTGTACCTGGGGCGATCCCAGGAGTTGGCCAAGAGGCCCACCGAAGGGACACCTGGCCACCAGGGGGACGTGGAGACAATGGGCATTTGTACTATGTGTGGAGTTTTATAACTCTGCGGCCGGTCAGTCGGACCAGTTGCAGACAGGCCCGCCACCCCAGCTGCTTGTGCAGTCTACTAAAGCCATCCCCGGGCGGACGCCGGTCCCCTCTGCAGCTGATGACTCCAGCCTCCTTCCCAGCGCAGCGGATGGCCCCTGACATCTTCAGTGGAATCTGGCTGGGCAATAGCAGGCTCTTCCCAGTGCAGTCAGTGCCTGCAGGCCAAGCAGGCAGGTTCCTGTGCAGCAAGAATTCACCTGTCAGAACCTCATGGGCACAGCCCTTGTTTTCAGAGTGCAGCCCAGGGCTCTGCAGGCTCACTTTCCTCCTTCTTGGTAGGCTGCCCATTTCCTGTACCTTCCCAGCCTTTCATTCTGCTCTGGCCTTGCTGCATTTGCACCCCATGCTTTTTCCCACATAGATTCAGCCTATCGTGCTCTATCAAAAGCTCTCCTTATGCCCATGACTTAACCCTGTCAAGTCTTCTTGGTACTTCCTCAATAAATCAGATTTGTTAGACACGGCTGCCTTTGTGTGAATCCAGGTGGACTCTCCTTAATTAAATCGTAACTTCCAGGTGTTTCCATGTGGGTCCCTACTCTTCACTTTTTCTTAGGGTGTCTCTGTACCGAGGCCACGTTTCTCTGCCCTACCCACCCCCAGATTCATCTGGGGTCCTTTCTTAAGTTCCACTGTTGAGTTAGCATTGTTTCCATCTCCCACTGCATCCTGCTCTCCCAAAGGGATGTTGAGGAGAACCATTTGAAATCCCAGACTGGGTTCTGATGCCTTCCAGAACATGAGGCCAGCATCACGGTGCTTCCACTGCAGCTTTCCTTCTTTCCACACCCTCTGCACTTTGTCACCAGCTCAACTAGCATTAATCTCTCGTTTTCATCCTTGCCCGTAAAATGTGAGAGCCATACCTGTTTTAGAAATGTAACCTCTTTTCTTCTTCCTCTGCACTAAGTCTACTACTTAAACCCAAGTTTAGACAAAATAACTTTACCATTTGATAAAAGCTCCTTCGTCCTCCATACCCTTTTCCCCGCAAGCCAATGGGCTGACATAGTGTCAGCTCAATAGCATGGTCGAGTTTTCTATCTTCTTGCTGTTTAAACACTGTCACAAGGATCCAGTCAGTTCAGGATTGTCCTGCACCTAATGTGCCCACCCTGGCTTAGCGCATTTGTGAGGAGTGCCACTCAGGTATTAGACTCCTGCCAGGTTCAAATCCCACCTTTGCTGCTTGCCAGATGTTTGGCTTGGGTGGGTGATTATGCCTCACTAGACTTCAGTTTTATTTTGTGTTCTTTGTTTTATTTTTCCCCAAGAAAATGAGTGTGATGACAGTTGTCCCGACCTCATAGAGCTGTTCTGAGGATTAAATGGATTAATAGATTGAAAAACAGAAAAGTACTTGCACCGTTCTGGGGACACAGTGAGCATTCTACAAGTGGTATCCATTACTAGTAGTATTCTGACCTCATCAGTCCTCAGGGGACCCTGTCATGAATGAATGTCCTATGGATTTACAGTTGCTATGAATCTTTGGAGGGGACTTTCCATTGTTGCCCTTCTTCTTCCTTCTTCACTTTAGCTGTTGATTTATTTTTGTTTGTTTGCTTGTTTGTGGCCTCAGTGAATCGTCTCCCTTTTTGCATGCTACTTGAAGAGATGTATAACTCGGCTTACTCCAGTCATCACCTGTGCCCCAGCTAATTTTCAGTGAGTGAATGTCTCCTTTAGTAATCACAGTTTGGGAACACCTTATATCTCCTCATCCTACTTTCCTTTCTCGTTGGAGCCGTAGGCATCGGATTCGCAGACTCACATGCGTGTTCTTCCCCTCCACCTGACTCCCAGGACTGCGTTCTGTCTGTCCAACTTCAGAGTTCCTGTGTTTCAAGCGAGTCCAGTGCTTTTGTTCCACACAAATTGGCCTCTGGTTATCTCTTTGGTTTGAGTCTCTTTCGCCTTGGAGTATGGTACATTTCTTCTCTATCAACATATTTGACTTGGGAAAACCCAAACCACCATTTTTCTCCTGGGGATTTGCACGTCACTAATTGGAGAATTCTGCAATCTACAGAAAGCATCATTGTGAAGTCTGCACAAAATCTCACATGTCCATGTGCTGGGCCTTGGGGTTTGCACCTGAGTAACAGAGGACAGGGTTTAGGTCGAAATCTAGGAAATACCATGTAAGCACAGCTCACTGAGGGAGAAGCAGTGGAGTCTGCCTGGATGCAGAGAACTTACTGGAAGGTGAGCTCTACTTCTCTAGGAAGTAGGCTCCTGAATTTAATAACCACAGTTATAACCTGCATACTTCCAAAAATGAAGTAAGTTCACATATACTGTTAAAATGCATATAAAATAGACTGGCTAAAATTAAAAGAAAAAAAGACAACGATTTAAAATTATTTAGAGGAGTATGAGCAGGACTTCTGTCCCACTCTGCAGGATGAGTTAGGCATCAGGTCAGAAATACAATAAATAGGGCAGATCTTTGGGGTACCCATGTGCCAGCAGAGGATTTTGAGACATGCACAGCCCAGTCTGAATCGCCAGTGTAGATCCCCTCTGGGAAGGGAAACTTATCTTAAAAATAGCGTTTATCCTTTGGTTATACATTTTCAGAGATGGCACAAGAAATTAAGGATGATTTTTTTGTTTTGTGCCTATTAACTTTCAGTCATTCCCAAGCTTTCCACATTGAATGTGATTATATCTATTAATAGAAACAACTCATATAAATAATAACTGCCATATATTAGCTCTGCCTATATACCAGTACCATTCTAAGTGATATATACATGAGTGGACTTATTTATTTCTCACAGTAAACCTATGAAATGGGTGTTTTTGTTTTCTCCATTTTACAGGTAGAGAAACTGAGGTAGAGAATGGATGTAATGGCCTAAGGACATAGAGTGTGGATTCCAACTCAGGCAGCCTGGCCCGCAGAGCCGTGCTCTTGACACTTGGATATTGCATGGAGAGAGCCCTTAATTCCTTGAGTCCAGGAGTCCTTGAAGACTCTATTTCAGTGACGCATAGTATATGGGTTATCTTCCTTTCGGGGTGCAGAAAAGATGGGAAGTGCCTTGCACTTAGTAGCTGCTAAACAGATGTTTGTCTGCGTGGTATTGTTGTGAATACTGCCCCGTAGATTCTACTTTGAATCTAACTACAATCCCTTCTGTTGTGGTATGAACCGTTTTCCCCCTACTACCCTCTAGGCAACTACATTGCTTCATACCCATGATGACTCTGATGGAAATTTTCTCCGGAGTCTTTTTTGCCCAAAGCCCTATAAGGCAAAAAAAGCCTTTTTCCTGGGGCATATTTCTGAGACCTTAGTCCATTTATTTGATTCTTTTTTATACCCTTCCCAGAGTGTCTCTCCAGCTCATGCTTGAGCTCTGGACACCCAAACTAATCACAACACTCCCCCACCTGCTCCAAACCCAGGGGAGGAGGGAGACAGAGAGAATGTTGTACAGGTTCTCCATGCCCAAGTCTGTTTCCTACGCTGGTTCAGTGCTTGCTTGGGAATGACAGACCTGTTTATCCACTGTATCTCCCTTCCTCTTTAATCCACCAGCTTGTCTGTGGTTGCATGTCATTAGGGGCTTAGAAATGCAGGCTGCCTGTGCACCAGAAAAGGTGAGGCTCATGTTCTAATGTGGACAATGAGCAACCATTAGGAGCATGAGCTATCATTCCATAATCATACACACAACTTAAGGTGGCCAGTGAATCTCTGGAGAAAGCTTCTTTAATGAGCTGTAACATGGCTGGTCAGAGTAGCAGGCTAACAATGAAACAGGAAGCATGGCTTCCAGCTGTATTGAGGTTGGCAGGAAAGTGGGTGCTTTGAGTGGTTATCCAAGCAGCTGCAGCTTCAGCACTGCAGAAGAGAGACACATTCACCGGGGACTCTGGAGAAGCACATTTGAACTGGACAGTGCAGGGCCCAGGGGAAAGGGTGGTTCTCAGAGAGTGGAGAGGCTATCACTGTTGCCAGATGAGTATTTTCAGCCTGAGGAGATTTTACCTCTTATTTTATGGAGTACACTGTAGTACAAGCTGCTTTAATGTCCACTGCATTATCACACTTGCAGATGCTTGATATCTGATATGGAAAAATCAAGGTATGCCACTGATGTTTTAATTTGCCTTTCTCTGTGTGTTAAGTTGAACAGCTGCACATGGGGTTTTTAATGACTACATAATATGCTAACATATGGGCACATCAAAACTTGTTTGGAAATTTTCCTCTGCCAGGCCGTTTGCATTTTTCCAGTTGTTCACTGTCGTAAATCCAGGCAGTGGCAAGTTCAAAGCAGTGAACATCACACCTCCCCTGCCCTAGGTGGGGACAGATTGCATTGCTCTTCCCCATCACTTTGGCCTGTGTTTAGGACTCCTCTGCCGTCTTACAACCTAGGGGTGCCACTGACTGTAATTCTGGGCAAGTTGCTCCTTTTCTCAAGCCACAGCCTCCTAAGATAAAAAAGTGACATTTCTAGAATGCTCCAGCCTCACAATGCTG
This sequence comes from Piliocolobus tephrosceles, assembly GCF_002776525.5. Taxonomy (NCBI): domain Eukaryota; kingdom Metazoa; phylum Chordata; class Mammalia; order Primates; family Cercopithecidae; genus Piliocolobus; species Piliocolobus tephrosceles. Next base: position 81,570,843 of record NC_045435.1, on the reverse strand, counting down.
TATTCTCACAGGACAGTCTATTAAATCATCAAACTCCCTTTCCCCCTCTGGCAATGAGGAGAAAACCACCTTCCCGTCAACCCTAGATCATAGTACTTAGAACTTGCAGAAGAGTCTGCCAGGAAGTTAGGACCTCAGACTATGACATGGTCAATTTTTAAAACATTTTATTTGGTTTTTTTAAAAGCTCAGAAATAATATATGATTTTTATATTAATGCTATAAAATATTTAATTTTGTCCAAGTGCTTTCTCTTCTGATTTGGGAAGCAGAGGTTACGAGCATGGGCTCAAGAGGCAGAGGCCTCATTACCCTGGGCAAACTTCTTATGTGTGTCTATTTCTCCACCTGTAAAATGGGGATAATAACAGCACCTCAGCAGATAAGTTTGAGGGTTTTAAAATCTGTGCCTGACACACAGTAAGAGCTCAGTAAGAGCTCAGTAAGTAGTATCTCTCAGTAGTATCTGAATTTCATAGGAATCTGATGACCTCCGTTTTTATAGCACCTGACAGGATCCCTCGGGTCTGGGAGTCCTCACTCATGAACACTTTAGACAGAACGAATGAAACAGGAAGAAAGTGAGCCACAGAGAGGTCACGGGACAGCTGGCTTGTGTCAGTGGCAAAAACTTGAACATTGATACCGTGATTTACCTCTTTACCTGGGGCTGTCTCCGTTTTGGTCTATGCAAACCTATAGGCAGTTAAGAGCAGCAATTTTCAACATGGGGAGTTGGAAGAGAGGTCACAAAATCCATTTAGTGGTTCATGAGCAACATAGCAACAAAGTCTACTAAAATAGGAGGTGGGGCATCATCAGAGTAAGAGGTATTTCTTACATGGTTCAAAGTCAAAAAGTTTACCTTGGAAAGGAAAACATTGAGCTTGGGCATCTGCGTCAAGCAAACTCAAGTCCGAATCCTGATGCCTTAAGCTACTGAAAGATGTCTGACACTAAGTGAAAATGAGGAAGATGGTAATGAGGATAACGATGATAAAGATGCTGTTGACTATGGTGTTGATGATGATGGAGGATAGCTAACATGTACTGAGTGCTTAGGAGGCACCAGGCACTCTTCTAAATATTGACTCATCAGTCTTCACTACAACTTAATGAGATGGGTGCTGGCATTAGTTCCATTTTTCAGAAGAGAAAACTGAGTCACAGAGATGGTAAGTGATCGAGATAGCCAAGATCGTAAAGCTCTGGCTCCAGAGTCCATTCCTTAACTACAGTGCCATCCTGCCTCACAAGTAGGCTCAATAAGTATAACTTGTTTTCATTATGATTTCAGAAAAGAGCAAGACTAAAGGAGGCACCAGTGACCCTGGCCTTGGACACTCCCAGACCCCCATGCTGATTGTTCTGTGCTACTGGGAGTTGGGGGCGGGGTGGCATGAAGACACAGAGAGGCTTACCTCATCTCTAGTTTGCCTGGAGAATGTGAGAGGAGAAGGTCCCAAATGGCTTTAGGCAGGCACCAGAAAGAGGAAAAATGAAAACCATGTTAAAGATAAATCGAGCCGTTCTTAAAAGTTAGAAAGTAGACTTAATTAGGACCAGCTCTCCATGTCCAAAACCACAAAAGTTAAAATGGGAAAATATTTCCAGAAATGCCCATTATGTGTTGTTAAAAAAAATCTAGAGTAAAATATATGTTTTATTTTATACATACCTCCAGCTAAAAATTATGCCTTTACTCACTCACACTGAAGATGAGATTGCAAACCCAAATCTACACAGCCTCGAATCAAATTTAGGTTGCTTGCTAGTGTTGCAGTTTTCTATCCGCCAGATCTTACTCAGGCTCCTCAAAGGAGAAAAGGGGAAAAGATGAAAAAGACAAGAGAGGGGTGGGGAGAGAACCTTTCCTGACAGGCTGTGGCATGTCAGCGTTTGCTCCTATTCCATTAACTGGCCTTCTCTGTCGTCTTGCCTTGGTGCCCACGACGGCACATCTTTCATCACCGTGTCTGCTGTCCTCCTCTGAACTCATGGAAGGGCCACATGTAATTAGATGAGGTCAGCCAGGGGTGGGGGAGGAGAGCCAGGCTCACTGCTCCGAAACAGGACCTCCAAAAATCAGATACAGGGTCGCTCCTGTTCACTGCCTCATCAGCAAGGTCATTAATTGACCCAGATTTCTCAGAGAGCATTTAAAGATGATTCATCTTAGGAAAGGCTAACCCCTGTCTTCCAAATGCTTGGCCTTTTTTTTTTTTTTTTAACTACTGTGTAGGAAAACGTCTTTAACTCGATTATGTTTGGAAAAGTGATTTCTCCATGACAAATCAGTACCCTTTTTGAAAACGTACCTTGTCCCCAGAGACATTCTTGCTCTGCATGTTAGCAGGTCTCCAGGAGTTCACTCTCTGACTCCCGGGATTCATCAGTATTGTCGAGGCTCTTTTGTTATTGTCCTGAAGTTTACACGAGCTCCCCAAATTGAAGATGAAGGTCCCTTATTTATTGTTGTTAGCCTGTCTCCCATTGTACACGAGCAGTTGGGTGTTTTTTCTTCAGCTCTGTTTTTGAGGTATAAGGCTCCACTGCACGCTGAGGATGCAAGGTGTCCAGATTACATGATAAACCAGGGAAGAACTAACACACTTTTCTTTTATCATTTTAGTTGAGAAATGCTATGGTGAATCGAAAGACGGGGAAGTTTTCCATGGAGGTGAAGAAGACAGTGGACAAAGGGGTACATTTTTCTCAAACATTTTTGCCGCTTAATTTAAAACAAACCACTGTGAAAAATTAGCTTTGAAAGCTATATCTGGAATAAATATCTTTCGCTGAGATCATTTTTCTCTTGTCTTTACTTATCTCAAACAAGATTCATGTAGTACTGTTAACCTGATCATAGTGTGTCCATTTATTTTTATTTATTTCTGAAGACTTCACTTAGCAGACTAACCATGTTTTCTTTTCTCTACGACTTTTTTTTTTTTTTTTTCAATCTAGAAACGGGTTTTGGTGATGACAAATGACTACTATTATACAGACATCAAGGGTACTCCTTTCAGGTAGAGCTGACCATAATACATGGACATTCCATCAGACCCATCAGTTGTGTTTGTACAAAACCTGCTGACACTCTCAGAGCTCATCATCTGAAGATAACCAAACACCTGCCAAAAGGCTGGAAAGAGTGAGGAAGGGGCTTTTCCCAGGCTGCTTTTGTTTTCCAGAAGGGGGGAGATGGTTCAGGCTCACCTAGGAGAACTCACTCAATCTGCCCTGGCTTTGCATCTCATTGTCAAGCAAATATGCTTTGGGGGTTCCCGCTAAGGGTGAAGACAAGTGCAGAGGGTTACCAGGGTCCTTAACCATTGAACTTGCTGCTTTGTGAGTTCCATTTCACCTTTTATTTCCATGACCAAAAAAAAAACAATCCTTCAAACCTGGAGTTGGCATATCCATCCCTACATGTTGTGCCTCTGTTTCCATTTCTCTGAACTGTCCTTGTGTGCTTGTCTACTTTTGAATCCTGTTGTTTCTCTTTGTAACAGTCCTGAAAAATGGCTTTGCCTCATTGCCTGCTTTCAGATGTGTATGTAGCATTCTGAAGTTTCCCACTACTATTAACTTAGTGTTGTAATTCATTTTGTAAAAATTTATTTCAGTAGGCCTGCTTCATGTTCCTGAACTGGTATCTCAGAGCTAAGGAGAGAAGGAGTTTACTGACTATAAAATAATCTGAAAAATAAATTCTAGCATTATTGTCCTAAACTGCCAAGGATCACGGGTGGATTCCATGTGGAACCAGGAGCAAACAAGGAACACATGAGCTGCTAACTGGGTTTGCCAAGTAGTCTTTCTAAAGTAAGAGACTATGTTTTAAAAACATAGTCTCTTGCTTTAGACAAAAACAGAATGGATCTTAAATCAAACCAGTGAGTGTGAAAAACCTGTTAGACTAGGGAGAGGATTGGGCAAAGAAGCCTGCAACACCAATGCGGTTATACTCATGTGGTAGAGGAAGTTTTTGTTTTTACCCTTGAGAAGGGGTCAGTTTCCTGAGTCCCAAACTCTAGGGGATGGAGAGACCCATCTGTGGCTGAATGCAGGGCAAGGGCGTATAAAGAGCAGGGCGCATAGTCCTTGGGAGGGCATCTGAGAGAAGGGCTTGCTGGAAGGGCGAGCAGTTTGCCACAACTCTGAAAACACAAAGAGTAGCCAATTGCTGCTGGCATTTCCAATCAGAAATTACTTTGAAGCAGCTGATTGAACCTAAGAAAAACCAACACCAGTGATAATCAGTGGGGTTTTGAAAGTAAACGGTTGGATAAATTGTTTACAGATTATAAAATGGAAATGTGAAAAAATGAAAAATTAAAAAATGTTAGCCCACAAGTCTATTCGAGCTGATGCCAGGGATTTCAAGATCTGCTTTGTCTCTCTGCACAGTTTAGGTGTGGCGCTCTCCAGAGGTCATGGGAAATACTTCTTCCGAGGGAATGTAACCATCGAAGAAGGTAAGATGCTGCCTGGCTCGTCTTATCCTTTGGTGTGGGAAGAAAGCTCGGGAGCCAGCTATTGAGTTAGCTGAAGAACTTGTTCATCTGTCCACACCTCTGACCAGTCCCTTGGACATTCCACTCACAACAAATGCCTACTTGGTATTCTTAATACCTTTCTTCTTCCCTGTCGTGCCTAGAATTCAAAATGGCAGGAATTCTCATTCAGGGTTGTGATTTAATTTACTTATATTCTGCTTTCATCCACAATGCTATTGACTGTGAGTTACTCATAGTTAACAGCTTTGTGGATGAAAGCAGAATATAAGTAAATAGGAATCATCCCTCAACTATATTCTTCTCATACATAAAAATCGGTACTTGGGAGAAAAACAAATTTATGAAATAACTCATGCCCAGGGGAAACCATGAAAACAGAGACATGAGAGCCTTAGTCTCTCCTACACAGTTGAGCCACATATTTCACGGCAGCCCTGACTGCCGTGAGAAATGTGATCATTTAAATGATTTACATAGGTCAGAGGGAGTAAGTAGCACCTTGAAGTTCCCAGACCCTCTTGTCTTCATAAAGCACAGAGGCACAGTAAACTCTCAGCAAACAGGAGCAGTTGTGATAGCTCTTTAAATTTTAAAATTGCTGTCACACGTGCTGTCCTTTTCTTCTCCCAACTACCCAGTAGTTCAGAGAGGTTACCTGTCCCAGTATTAGGAGCTCACAGGGTGGTAGACATCGTTTCTGAAGGGCCCCACTCCCTGAGTTGCCTTGAGTGACTCACCTGCAGGTCATTAGGTTTTGCGTGTCCACAGAGAAGGAGTTGGCCCAGAACAGTAGCCCTTCTGGATATCCATAGGGAGGGCAGTCAGGAACAGGAAGGTCAATTATAAGCCAAGTTTTAATTGGTCAGAACTGATTACACATGCATGTGGTGAGCTTCCAGAAGCTGGGCCATCCACAGCGCTCTCAGGTGATGCCACAGGGCATGAGGAAGCAGGTGAATGTTCCCTGAGACACCAAACTCCTAGATAGCCTCTGGTTTACTGCTGGTGATCCCTGCCCGTGTTGTTTCAGGGATGTTGGTTTGTGCTTCCCAAGTGATTGTGAGATTGTATGGGGGCAGAAAGGAAATTAGAGGGGCTCACTGTGAGCTGGGCAGGACGCAGAGTGTGCCCACCAAAGAGCTAACCGTGTGGTCTCTCTTCCCAGAGACACACCAGAGAACTCAGGCAACTCTGACTTGGGCAAGACGCTCTCCAGGATGTGTTCTCAGGACCATGTTTTCACTTCTAGAATTTTCTGGCTCTATGGGCCACGTTGGCTCTGTGGACATCACTGCCCATTAAGCCAGAAAATTCATGTCTAAGCCATGTGAGGTCAAACTGAAGAAACAACTTATGATCAGAACAATAGAAGGAGAGGTTATTAAGGGATTAATTGCCTCTCATGGGTCTGTTCCCTTGGTCAGTCTTCAATATGTGGGCCTGTCCCTCCCTTCCTCTCTGTCTCTCTCTCTCTCACACATACACACACACACGCATGCATGGAGACACAGATACACACAGTTGTTTTGCATTGTCTTTTGGATTCTTTTTCAGTCACTATCTTCTTCCTGTATGTTCCACAGCTGTGAGGCTAAGCGGTCACATAGAATTTCAGAGCTAACTGTAACCACTATGCAAGAAATTAGCTCAAATCCTCAGCAAGGGGGAGAGTAGCTGCTTATCCACACAAATGAGGTCATATCTTCCTCTCTCTGTTGGTCCTCTGTAAATAAAAAGCCTGACAATCCTGCCAGCTTTGCTGAGTAATAGAACTTAAGAAAGCTGCTTCCCCTTGGGCCAACTAGTAGAGGGTCTTGTCATCTCCAGGAGCCATAGTGTGATTATTGTTCTGTTCTTGGAGAGGGAAGGAGTTCCTTGGGGTTGGCAACCACACTTCTATAGGATCTTCAATAAGGAATAACTCCCTACAGAATGTAGGAATTTTCCACATGCTTTGCCAATGCCAGAGATTACAAAGATGGCAAATAGGTAGATTTTGGTCTACCTATTTATATAATAAATAATATAAAAATTTATATAATAAAAATATAAAAAGTCATTACCAAGATTGAAGGTATGGGCTATAGTTCTACCTGCCGAAATTGTTTCTTTTATGAATCTTTTAATGTTTTTCAACACTTTGTATCTTTTATTGTTGTTGTTGTTGTTGTTGTTGTTGAGATGGAGTCTTGCTCTGTCGCTCAGACTCGAGTGCAATGGTGTGATCTCGGCTCACTGCAACCTCCGCCACCTCCTGGGTTCAAGTGATTCTCCTGCCTCAGCCCCCTAAGTAGCTGGGATTACAGATGCGTGCCACCACTCCTGGCTAATTTTTGTATTTTTAGTAGAGACAGGGTTTCACCATGGTGGTTAGGCTGGTCTCGAACTCCTGACCTCGTGATCCACCCTCCTCGGCCTCCCAAAGTGCTGGGGTTACAGACGTAAGCCACTGCGCCTGGCCACTTTGTATCTTTTATATGTATTGCACATGATAATTGTTCAACAAATTAGAGCTTATGTCATTATTGTCAGCAGTTCAAATCATCAGTAGGTGTGATTTTTATCAGAAGGACCAACATTAGAGGTGAAAGAATAAGAGAACAATTAAATTTCCTTGGTGCCCTAGGAACCCAAGGACGCAGTCAAAAAGATCTTCCTGATAGATCTCATCTTTTCTGAGTTTCACTTATAGGTCCTGTGAAATATAGCCAGAGAGGATTTTGTGAATGAGGTTGGGAGGATGGGAACTGCAGCTGGAAAAACAGACTTGACACCCTTACCCAGTTTTCTGGGAAGGTACAGTCCCTTCTCAGGGACTTTGCACTTGTTATTCCTTCTGCTATGAGCACCCTCCCTGTCTCCTACATGACTCTTCCTTGCCTCATTCAGGTCACTTTCTCAGTGAAGCCTTTCCTGACCTCCAGAGTTACAATGGTCTCTCTCTCTCTCTCTCCTTCCTTATCTCTTGGTCCTCCCTGTTCTTGTTGCATGTTCCTTTTTCCCTTTTAGCCCTCGCCACCATCTGATATGCTCTCAAGTTAAATTTTAATATAATTTACTATCTCTTTTCTGCCACTAGAAATTAAATACAATGAAGGCAGTGATTTTTGTCTTGTTTTATTCACTGCTATATTCTCAGGGCCTAGAATCATACCTGGCATATAGCAGATGCTCAGTAAAATTATAGAAGAAAGGAAGGAATGGGAGGAGGGCAAAAGGAAGGAAGGAAAGTTGTTTGGTTGGGAAAGGAAAAAAAGAAGAAAGGCTGCACAGATGGATGGATTGCACTAGGGACTAATCCCTATCCCATTTAACTGTTTTCTGGCACTTGTGAGTGATGCAGTATTACTTGTATCTCATGGTAGATATAACTCAAAGAGCTGACATGGCATCCCCAAGGTCATTCAGCCTATAGGTGTTGGAGCCTGGATATGCCCACTTGGATTATATGCAATGGTGTTCATTCTAATGTATTCTCTGTTTTCTGTAAAATCAAGCAGAATTGTGTGATAGGTCTAGTGTTTTGCTACTACTTTTATAGATTTGTATTTGAGAAGGAAACTGGAGTCCTGAGTGTAGTAAGATGCTATCTGTCATTTAAGAAACTAACTTCCCAAAACAGGCTATAAGCATCATGGGAGTTCCTGAGGTCATCATTCAGAAGTGTATGTCTGCTGATAACCCATTAAGATCAAGCCACTTAAAAGTGCAAAGAAACAGTTATCCTTGCAGAGACAGGATGGTCTGGAACCTTCTCTAAAAACTCCCAGATTCCCTGCAAGCACCAGCTCCCCTAGTTTCCTTCTCAAAGGATGACCATTTTCACTTAGGATCGTGTAACAACTAGCAATCTTTGCCGCTCAAAAACAGTTGAGTATTGACGACTTCATATCGTTCAACCTATAGTTTCACCCTCACAACCACACATCAGTTAGGGACTATTATTCCTGCTTTTCACATGAAGAAACTGACATTCAGAGAAGTAAAGTAACCTGATGACATCCCACAGGAGGTCAGTGGCCTAGCCCGGTTCCCAGCTCAGACTAAATGGAGCACCAGAGTGAGTGTTTCTAACAGTCCTGTTAAGCTTCTCCCTCCAGACTCATTTGTGTATCCTCTGTCTTCAAGGGGTTAAGGTTTTCCTGAGATGAACAGCCAGGGAAGGTGGCAGTGCTGGCTGAGTGAGGTGGAGATGGGGAGAGAGTCCTGCCTGGAAGGGAACTCATTTATTTTGCTCAAAGTCCCTGCTCCAAGGCAGGTTGATGTCTACCCTTAACCCACCCCACAGCCCTACTACCCTAGAATATCTGAAGCACACAGGAGGATCAGAGGAGTGGTGCTTACTCATGAAACCCTTCTCCTTGACCCCTAGGCCTGCATGACTTAGAACATCCCGATGTGTCCTTGGCAGATGAATGGTAAGAATTAAACCATCCCTCCTTGACTATGGCATCCTTCGTTGCCCTCTTTGATTCTGCATGGTTTGTGCTCCCTTGCCCAGTTTTCCAAGGCAAAGGAAGCAGATGCAGATGCTTGGAAGCATGGTTCCAAGGCAAAGGAAGCAGATGCTGTAAATATTGACATGCTCTTCTTTTGGGCCATGTCATGTTCTTAGGTCCTACTGCAACACTGACCTACACCCTGAGCACCGCCATCTGTCTCAGTTGGAAGCGATTAAGCTGTACCTCAAAGGCAAAGAACCTCTGCTCCAGTGTGAGTATGCCTTCAAAAGTGTGTTGTGTTTTCAGGGGTAATGGTGGAGAATGAACTCAAAACTATTTTTTGGCCTCAGTTTTTAAGGGAAGCTTTGCTTTGGCAGAGATTATCAGTCACATGAAATCCAATCAAACATCTGCTTCCTGTAGGAACAGGAGAAAGAATGTGGATTATGGAAAATTGCACAGAATCCCCAATCCTGGTTTAATGGTTTGCACTGGGCTTTGTCCCCTTCTGAACCATTTAGTCAAGCAACTGAATAGGATGGAAATGTTAGAACTGGAAGGGACTGTAAATATTTGCTCATCTCCCTTATTTTGCAAATGAGAAACCAAGGCTGGAAGTAGGATGTGTCTCATTCAAGGCTGTATCTAGGTCTCCTGGTTCTCCCGACAGGGTCACATAGCCTCTCAGTGTGGTACATGCTGAGTGTCCTACCTACCAAGCATCCCCTTCTAGGGGAGGTCAGTGAGTAAGAAATCTCTCAGCTGGTGCAAAAGAGACAGGAAGAGCAGCAGCAGCCCAGGATGCCCCTCAAAAGCAGGAGCAGACCCTATACTCTCACAGGATAGAACTGCAGTAGCTACAGTTTGGGCAGGGGGAGAGCCACCAAAACTGATCATGATATCTGCCCCCACATCTAACAAGCATTATGTATTCAATGACATGACAAGTGCTTTACATACGTAATCCTATGAGAGGTGTAAGGAGATTATCCAACTACTAAACAACATCTCCATAGAATGGATTTACTTTTCAGGATATGTGCTGGTGGAGAAAGGATCAGATGGATATCCTACGAGCCCAATATGTCATTGTCTTTGACTTTTTAAGGACATATTTAAAAAACAAAAGTATAGAGACAATATAAATAATACAGTTGTAGTCACCATCCAGCTTCACGCAATCTTAATATTTTGCCATACTTACTCCAGGTGCTTTTTAAGGAATGAGACATTACAGATAAAGTTGAAGTCCCTGGGTCCTTGCTCAGCCTCATTTCCCTCCCAAAGAGAATGACCTTCTGTATTTGTTCATTAGTCTCAATAATTTAATGCTATTCCTACATATGTAGGTATCTATAAACAATATGTAGCATCAATTTTATTTTAAAATATATATTAAACTTTATATGTATGATATATTATATGAATTACTATATATAATATGTACAATATGTGCATAAAATATATATGTACTACAACATATTTTCACCCATTATATTTTTGAAATTTGTGTTGATCATTTAGCTTTAATGCATTTATTTGCATTACTATATAGAATTCCACTACATAACGTAATATATTCATTGTCTTACTGATGATAAGTTATTTCTAGCTTTTGCTTTTCCGCAAAGCTCTTTTTTTTTTTTTTTTTTTTTTTTGCCCCCAGTCAAGGTGAGGACTGGCCTGTCTCATTTGATAATTAGTTGTCCTCCTCTGCAGAGTGATTTGAGAGTTCTAGGATGCCTCTCCTAGACTTACCATATGCTCTCATTCCTTGGCCTCTTCCACAGAGCTCTACCAAGAGTCTCTTTGGATGGGAACAGACATTCTCCTTTAAAATGAAACAATTCTTGGCCGGGCGCGTTGGCTCATGCCTATAATCCCACCACTTTGGGAGGCCGATTCAGGCAGATCATTTGAGGTCAGGAGTTTGAGACTAACCTGGCCAACATGGTAAAACCCCATCTCTACTACAAATACAAAAATTAGCCAGGTGGTAGTGGCCTGTGTCTGTAATCCCAGCTACTTGGGAGGCTGAGGTAGGAGGCTGGCTTGAGCCTGGGAGGCGGAGGTTGTGGTGAGCCGAGAGCGTACTACTGCACTCCAGTCTGGGCGACAGAGTGAGACCCTGTCTCAAAAAAATAAGCAAATAAATAAAAATAAAATGAAACAGTTCTTAAATAGAAGGAATCACAAAATAAGAATCCCAGTGGTTATTAAGCTATGGTATCTCTTTCCCATGTGACAACAGGCTGAGAATTTCAGGGTGCTCAATAATTTCAGTTTTAGGAGAGGACAGAGATGGGGATGATCACAGCCAAGTGTTCAAGGAGTACTGGCCTGTGGCCTCCAAATCTGGGACTCAGCCTGCTGTCCATGGCAGGAAGCACAAGATGGGGTGAGAAAGCAGGAAACGGAAGTGTGAGACACTCAAGCCTCTCAGTTGACTACCTTCTTGCCCAAATGCTTTGGAGGCTCCTGTGTTGCAGGCATACCGGGTGTCAGAACTGTTTCGTATTTTCAACTGGTGGGAACTTAACTCATAAAGCAACACGCCTCATGAGAAAGTAGCCTGCAGACACTGCACAATGAGCCCATGAGTGTCTCTCATGCCCCTCTTCCAGCCCTGCTAAAGCATCCTCTCGTCTGTCCCTCCCAACAGGTGATAAAGAATTGATCCAAGAAGTCCTTTTTGATGCTGTGGTGAGTGCCCCCATTGAAGCGTATTGGACCAGCCTGGCCCTCAACAAATCTGAGTAAGTGGTTGCACGTGTCCTCCTTTCATGGCCATTTCCTCACCAACACTCCGAAATATGGTTATGGTTTAAAGAACTAAACTGTTTTAGGAGCCTGGTGTTAAAGTTCTTTAATTTTCCCCCAAGCTCCAAACCACAAGAGCTAGAGCAGATTAGTGGCTCGGGCTTGGATGGCAAGCTCCTGGCTTTGACATATAATTTGTTTGAGTTTTAACATTACATGAAATTTGGTACGCTGAGGTAGGGTGGCACTTCCGAGAGAGAGGGATGCAGAAGGGAACTTCGTTTCCTGCCTCGCCACAGCTCTCTCTACTTTGCAGTCTTGAGGGAGCTTGGGATCTGGGCCAGGTTAGGTTGTGAGTGGGAGGGAGAAGTGAAAGCTTGATTTCATAGGGTGTCAGATATAACCCTGTGGTTTTATTTCTAAAGTGGAGGGTGGAGGGGCTGTGGGCAAGGCCATAGTTGTTGATATCAAAGACTAGGATGAGAACTGCTTTAGCAGCTTATTATTATTTCTTTACTATTGTTAATTTTAGTAGATTATTAAAGATTAAAAAGAAAAGGAAGAACCATTCCTTTTCTCTTGTATCTTCATGTGTTACATGATTCATTTCTCTCCACTTTCCTGTTCTTCCTTAGTTCATTTCCTCATTTTATCTTCCCTTCCATCCTGTTTCTCTCCATTTTCCGATTCAGTATTTCATTCCCTCATTGTATCTTCCCTTCCATCGTGACATTCATTCTGTTTTCATTTTCATTCATTCACTCATCAAGTCTTGACTGTGTGTCTATTATGTGCCAGACTCTGAGCGAGGTGTTGGGGAAATAGAGAGAAACCACACAGATAGAGCCCTTAACATCGTGGCACCTGTGGTATATAGTGTGCTGTATTATTAAGAATCATAACTGCTTTGAAGGAAAAGTAAAGACACATAAAGTGTAACAGATCTAAAGTGGAGAAGGAAGATGGGAACTAGTTCAAGGTTCAGGCAGCATTCTAGGAACAGCACATACAAAGGCCCTGAGATGAGAAAGTATTTGACACATTGGCAGAATTTAAAGAAGGTGGACACAGCTGACATATAGGGGATAGACTGGAAGATGTCAGAGGATGAGGCTGCAGAGGGGCCGCATGGCTCAGGACCTTGGGAGTCAGCTTAAGGATTTTGGATTTTATATTCAGAGCATTGGAAGATCACTGAAGGATTTTAAGAAGGGGAAGAAAATGATCAGAAATGCATTTTACAAAAAGATCTCTCTATTTCTGTGTGGAGAACAGAGGGTAATGGAGTAAGAACAATAGTAAAGGTTCCTACAGTTTTCCCAGGGATTTGTGACTTGGACCAGGGCAGTGGTCACAGAGAGAAGAGGTCCACTTGTGGCTTGCTTCAGAGGCAAGATCCCTAGGACTTGATGATGGGTTTGTCTTGTGAGGGCAGGGAGGTTGAGCCATCAAGGATCATTCCCAGGTTTATATCATGAGCTATTGGGCAGATGGTGCTATTTGCTAACACAAGAGACACTGGGGGAGGATCAGGTTTAGGGCTGGGCATGGCCAGTCTCTCTTCTAGACACCATGAGCTTAAAATGGCTGAAAGTCTCCCAAATGGAGATGTCAGGTAGGCTGTTTAATATGCAAAACTGGAGCCCCAGAGAGACTGCCATTTTCATTATTAGGGGTGTCTTTGGACTGCTTGCCTTCATGGCATAGATCTTATTTCCCGGGAAGCTGGCAAATAATTGAGCCCGTCCTGGGGTTTCTTTCTCTAGTGAACCTTGAAGTGTTTCTTTTCAGCTCTCATGAAACTCAAAATCTTGAGCAAAGGTTGCTGATTCATTCCTAACACATACTAAAGATTTCCAAAATGGTAACTTGCTTTGTAGTCCATATCTGTAACTGATTGGACAGCCTGGCTTTCCAATTTGGTGTAGGCTACAAGCAGAAATGCATAGTGTTGGTTTTTATTCAGCCCTTAAATACTTAAAGGTAGCATCCACCACTTTGACTTTCATCAAAGATTAAGTAACCAAATGACCTTACTTTGAAGATAATGTGGAGAATGCTTTGGATCAAATTGCTAGTAGCATTTAGAACAGAGAAACAAGCTCAAGAATTGGCATTCTCTTCATACATTTATTGCAGGATAAAATTATGTGTTTGTAGACTGGGCGCAGTGGCTCATGCCTATAATCCCAGTACTTTGGGAGGCCAAGGTGGGCGGATCATGAGTTCAGGAGATCGAGACCATCCTGGCTAACATGGTAAAACCCCATCTCTACTAAAAATACAAAAAATTAGCAGGGTGTGGTGGCGGGTGCCTGTAGTCCCAGCTACTCGGGAGGCTGAGGCAGGAGAATGGCATGAACCCAGGAGGCGGAGGTTGCAGTGAGCCGAGAGCGCGCCATTGTACTCCAGCCTGGGCGACAGAGCCAGACTCTGTCTCAAGAAAAAAAAAAAGAAAATTATGTGTTTGTGGAGAAAGGCCATTTGCTTTTTGCACAGGAGAAATATGCCTTGCAAATCTCCTAAAGAACACACTCAAGCATATAAAATTTGCCTTGGAAGTTGAAACAAAATGATATTTAGTGAATTTTTATATTAGTTTTCCTTGCCAAGGCCGTTCTTAGAGTTCCTATGTGTAACCTCCTACAGAGCTATCAGAAGAAGCCATTTCTTTATACATCTCTTCGGGGTTGGTGGTGAGAACAAGGCCTGTGATCTGGTAGAAGTGATAAGCGGGTACCCCCACAACTGTGTGGATGTCAAAACCAATTCCAACCACGTGGAATTCCAGGCTGTGGGATGCTGCAAACTTGGTTCCGTGGCTCAGTTGCTTTAATGGCAGATTCCACAAATGATCTCAAGACCAAGAATAAACTTGGTAGCATTAATGCAAAAAGCTAGTCCTAAGCCCTAATCCTTCCCATTCCTAGCCTGATCTCTTTGAACTCGCACCCAGAACCTTGAAATAAAGATGTGTGTATGGTTGGAAGTAGATTTTTTCCACATGCTGCTTTTGTTGGCAGGAAGTTCTTCATTTTTCCTGCCAGTATTACTGTGAAAACTTTTGTTAGGGATACAAGTTGGCAATCTGTGTTTGTGTGTGTGTGTGTGTGTGTGTGTGTGTGTGTGTGTGTTTCTATAACTTCTTTTAAAGTTCAAGTTTCAAAACTGCTATTTGGTAAAACATTCTGTGAGTCTTAAAATGCAGTGCATTATCTGCTTACTGTCTAGAGGCCTTCCTCTGACGTCTGCTGTTCTGTTTCAGGAATTCTGACAAGGGCGTGGAGGTTGCCTTCCTCGGCACTCGCACGGGCCTCTCCAGAATCAACCTGTTTGTTGGGGCTGAGCAACTCACCAATCAGTAAGTAGGAGGGATCCTCTACAGGGGCCCAGGGAGCTCCTGAAATGGAACATTCAAAGGGAAGCTTATTTCATTTCTTGATTCCCCTACTGGTAGAAACATAATTTAGGCCACTCCAGGCCTATTGAGATTTTTCTTCTCTGTTCTACCATGGGGGCCGCAGCACGTGCTTTCACCTGCCTGTTAGCCCTTCCACCACCCTTTGTTCCTCACACTTGTTGGCTTCTGTCCACTGTCCTGGAGTCCTCTCCCGCCCTGATGAGTCATTTCAGAACTCTGGGAGGTGGTGTGGCTGCTAGGGGAGCCACCAGAGGGAGGAAACACTCATCTTGTAACAAATGGCTTCAGGGTATTCCGCTGTTCTGCAGCTATGCTGAGGAATTCCTCCTGCCTGTACAAAAATCAGTGTTCCAAGTCCTGTTTGTTTGTTTATATTTTACTAATAAACCTCTGTGCCTCTGTGCTTAGCCTGAGGGGCTGCAGAGCTCCACACCCAGGAGTGGGCCCTCTGGGGACACTGGGGTTTGACAGCGTCTCCTTGGACTTCCAAAGAGACCTGGATGGATGGTGGGCAGAGTTTCCGGGTCTAGTACCCAGATGCTCAGCCTCTGTATCTTCAGAGAGCCACAGGCCTTCAACGCATCAAACTGGTGTTTCACCAGTGCTAGTAGGTAGACTGTGAAGTCTTTCCTGAGTCTGGTAATAAGTTTTTTCAATTTATTTTCTCTGAAGCAAGAGAGATTGTTAAGACATGGACAAATGGGTCCCAAGATTCAGAAAGTTTGAGAGTGGTTTGCAAGTGTGTGTGTGAGTGCAGGGATTACCACAGAACATTATACCCCCAACCTTCAGGGTACCTGGAGGTGAATAACCAAGCCACAGGGTAGCTGCCAATTTGAGAGGGGTTGGCTCATCAGGGGTCCGAGGAGGCGGTGCTTCCTTGGAACTTGACAGTGCTGTTTGCATCTGCTAAATGAGGCCCTGACACCCACCATATAACCTTACAAAACCAAGTCTGGTAAATGACAGATCAATCAATGTTTAGATATTTTAAGAGACTGGCTTTGAATTCTGTTCCAGGACTTTGACCTTCTTGATACTCACATTTATCATCTATGAAGTTTGATTATAGTTGCAACTTGATTTTTAAAGCCTTTTTTAAGCATTTTACCCCCCTCAATTGCTTTTCCAGAGAGCAAGTTCCTGGGAATACCAGAGGTGCTGAGATACACGTTACCTTCTCCTGTTAGGATCCAGATAGGCAAGAGGAGACAGGGAATTCTTTTTCTAATACTCAATGAGAAAGTCTGCTGCTGGTATTGAGACTGAAACAAGAAAAGCTGCAAAACAGTAACAATAAAACATGACACATTGCTGGTCTGACAACGGTGTTATTGTGACAGATTTAAAAGACAAAGGACCACAGTAAGGATGCTGGGAGGTATACCTGGCTTATCTCACTTGGGTGTCTTCATTCTGTCCACCTGAAAAGTGAGAGCAGTGATCTCTTTTGGTTACTGCGAAGATCAAAAAAAATTATGGATGGGCTGGGCACAGTGGCTCACACCTGTAATCCCAGAACTTTGGGAGGCCGAGGCAGGCAGATCCCTTGAGGTCAGGAGTTCAAGACCAGCCTGGCCAACGTGATAAAACCCTGTCTTCACTAAAAATACAAAAATTAGCCAGGCATGGTGGTGCACACCTGTAATCCCAGCTACTCAGGAGACTGAAGTAGGAGAGAATCACTTGAACCCAGGAGGTGGAGGTTGTAGTGAGCTGAGGTCGCACCGCTGCACTCTAGCCTGGGCAGCAGAGTGAGACTCTGTCTCAAAAATAATTTTTTTTTATGGATGAAAAATTTCTTTGGGAAGCTAAAAATTCCTACAACTATGTGTTCTATTCTCTGTGGCATTACGTGACCCACAGAGTGGGTACTCATTGACAGTTTGGATGGATGAAATCTTCTGTCTTCAAGAAACTCCTATCCTTGCTTCATATAGAGGCACCTTGACATCTATTGTCTTAAGATCTTACCTGCCTATCCCCTCGCGTCAAATGGTATTTGTCAAGATCCAGCTATTTGGATACACTCTCTAAGCCAGGCTGAGAAAGTTTTTAGCATTTCTGACTTTTGGTTTAGTTTTTGCTTTTGACTAGGGCATGAAAGGCAGAGCTTAAAGTATTGGGCAGAGAACTTGATAATATAAAGTTGCTACCCTGCAATTATCTCGTACTATCATCAGTCCCCTACACTGAGATTTCATCCCATACCCCTGCCACCTGCATTTGGAAGTAGGTCAATCATAATGAATCTTGGCTGTCACCCCCAAGAGTTATAATACATTCTGTGCCTTCAGTACAACGTCTCACATCATCAGTGATGTTTGCCTTCACAGCATACAGCCCTAAGTTTACAGGGTAACCACTTTACCCCTGCCCTTTCAACCACTGAGAACAAAAGAAGCTCTGGCTTTAAGAATCCCATTTATTTGTTAGAGCCTGTTTTCAGTGTCCATAACACTCTTTCACATATGGTGTTATGTAATTCTGATAGAACCCTGGTAAAATGCAGCATCTTTATTGTTCCCATTTTGTAGATGAGTAAATGGGGGTCAGAGACTCAATTATTCACTCAAAGTCACCCAGTTCTTCCCAGAACCTAGACCAGCCTGGCACACCACTGCAGTAGCTCCCAGTATCCAGGAGGAGACTTTCACCTTACCCAGAAGGATCTTTCTTCCGGAAGAACATTTTTGGGATTCTGTAAATTCAGGTCACTCCTTCCCGTTTCCTCCAGAATCGCTGCCCAGTAGTTGGCAGAGGCCTCCAGGGTTTCCCGGCAACTCAGTCCTTTCACATTGACACCAGGGCTAATGGGGATCAAGTACTGCAGGCTCCTGCTGGCTGGCCTGGGTGCCAGCACTGTCCCGGGCAGCAGGGCACTGGACACCCAGATGTGCAGCATTCCAGATCTATTGCCAGCCACCCACAAAGCCTGAATGTCACCATCTGAGGACCACTTCACACCTTCTAACCGAGCTACCATCTCATCTACTATGACTCTTGAAAAAGGCCCCCTGTGGCACCATTAACCTGTGCTGCATAGACAGGGCACCTCTTAGCTGTAATGACCACTGAACAGACCTGCTGGGAGTGCGAACACCTTCTGATCAGCCGTGGCTGCACCTGTGTGTGGAAAGCAGCAATGTATCCTGCCATGGGCCGGGCAACAGAGGCTCTTCCTCACACCGTCCGAGTCAGGTTTATGAAGAATTTCATGTCTAGCGAAAGAAATGAAAAGGCTAAAATTTCAGTATTCCTGACGTCTGATGACTTTTAGATCAGGAAACATTATGACTGAATACAGCAGCCTAAGGAAGAGCTTGTCTACCAAGATGAGCCTGGAAGTCCTGACGTCCAGCATTCTAGATAGCACAGGGGATCTCTGCACTTTCTTAATCTTGCACATGACTCCAAAGTTGGCCTTGGCCTTCTGAATGAGAGAAGAGTGCTTTTTAAAAATTTTTCTTTTAAACATTTTTAATTTCTGGAGAGTCATTTTGTCAGTAAGAGTCAAGATCAAATGCAAGCAGCTATGCTATGTCAGACCATTTTTGACCTGCAATTACCAGTTCTAGGAGCACAAAATTTTACAGCAGTATTAACAAAGTAGAGCACTCATAAAGATGGCCATACAGACAAAGGAATTTAAAAGAATTGAGAAATTTTATTTTTGAAGATATAGGAAATTGTGTTTAATACTGGAGGAGCTCTTATCTGGATATGAGATTAGATTTATCTTGTGATCTTTAAGCATATACCAAGTGCCTACTAAGAGCTAGGCCCTGATAATATTGGGAAAAGGAAGGTTCCAGACCTTAGAAAGGAGTAAAGACATGCTAATACAAGTTATAGGGAGGTAGATTCCAGAGCTATCTAAGAACCTGGAGGGTGATCTCCAATGGCATGGGCCTCTTCTCTAAAAGTGAGCACTCCGTCTTTGGTAGAGGTGAAGGGGGAAGGGAACGCTAGTTAGACACACCCTGCAACTATAGAATGCTTTCCTGAACTGGGTGCCAAGTTCAGGAAACCAACCAGTTACAACTTAGCATGAAAATTTCCCTCCACGGTCCTTGCAATCCAAATCTATGCTGCAAACTGCTGGGTTGAAAGTGGTGCCATTTCTGCTTCAACTGATGGCCTGTTCCCTACCTAAACGTTATCCCCTGATTGGTCTCCCTTCCGTAAAAATGTCTGCAGCAGACTGTGGTCTAACCAGGCGGTCGTTCCCCCACCGCCTGAGTTGCACTGTATCAGCTAAGATAAGGCACTTCAGGTCCTGGAGACCACATGTGAATCTCTGGAGGGATGTCAGGTCAATAATCATGCCTTGGGACTTGAGTGTGCTTAAGGCTCTGTGAAGAGTGTACACATGTGAACAAATCTCCTGTCCTCAGAAATCTTGGGAGGTCTGGGGAGGGGATATGATGATTGTGCAGGCCAAAAATTAAATAAAAGTCTATATGAAAGTTACCAAGAGTGGGGGGGCCCAGGGTGTGGCAACAGCTTGCATGTGTCTCTGTGGATTCATGGGGCAGATGGTAGATGAGGCGCACTTTGAAAATGAGTGTGATTTTGAGAGGAAAAGATGGAAAGAAGAATGCACCTAGCCTTTCCGATAGACAAGCTCTCTGTGCAGAAGGCAGGGAGTCAGTAGAGGGCAGGGATGCACACAGGGTGCATGAGCAGGCCTGTTTGTCCAGAGAGGAGGCAGGTGAGGGAAGAAGGGTGTAAAGATCTCAGTGTGGGCTCACATTTACTTCCTTTGCACTTTTTCTGAGAAGCATGGTTTACCTTCTTTACACTTGCTCTAAGAAGAATGAGATCTTCTTAAGAAGTTGATTCTCTGCCAGGCGCGGTGGCTCAAGCCTGTAATCCCAGCACTTTGGGAGGCAGAGGTGGGCGGATCACAAGGTCAGGAGATCGAGACCATCCTGGCTAACATGGTGAAACCCCGTCTCTGCTAAAAATACAAAAAAATTAGCCGGGCATGGTGGCGGCCACCTGTAGTCCCAGCTACTCAGGAGTCTGAGGCAGGAGAATGGCGGGAACCCAGGAGGCAGAGCTTGCAGTGAGCCGAGATCGCGCCACTGCACTCCAGCCTGGGCGACAGAGTGAGACTCTGTCTCAAAAAAAAAAAAAAAAAAAAAGTTGATTCTCCCAAGGGTATCAGTATATATGTTTGAGTTTTAAAGCCAGACAAAGCTTTACCCACTCAAACTCTGACTCCCAGAGCTCTGCAAGATATTTTTGAGTAATCTGGGTGCCCAGTGTTAAGTCAGGCCCCCTGTATACTGAGAAAGGCAAGTTGGGGTTCTAAAAGTGAACACTGGTTTTACGTGATGAAGGCTGTCGGGGTGCTCCAGGCCCACCTTTACTCTGCTAAGTGATGTACGTTCTTCTGATTCTTTTCCACTTCAAGGGACTTCCTGAAAGCTGGCGACAAGGAGAACATTTTTAATGCAGACCATTTCCCTCTCTGGTACCGAAGAGCCGCTGAGCAGATTCCTGGGAGCTTCGTCTACTCGATCCCGTTCAGCACTGGTGGGTTCCCTTGTTGGAGGCGGGCTCTGTCTGTCTGGTCCAGTGGGTCTGGGCATTGTGTGCAGGGTGTTGAGGAGCTGCCTGAATGCTGAAAGGAATCAAGTTCAACCCTTAGAGCCAGTGCTGAATATTGGGTCAGCCTCTAACCAGTGACCTGTTCCATAAGCATAATAGCCTCAAAGAAAAGAAAGGTTTTTCCTTTACCAAATTATGTAAATGTATTTCGGGAAGGAGGGCTGATGTTTTGCACCCTATGGGATTTTAATACAAACTTGTCAGTCAGTTTTTTTAAATGTTGTCATGGCCCCACTTGGAGAAAATTCAAGCATCCCTTGCCAGAACCTTCAGTGAGTCACATCCCTGCAGAGGTCCACTGTTCCCCATTTGAACTAAATTGATTTAAATTGATATGCCGGACTAAGGACTGACTTTGTATAACCATGTGCTCTCTTGACAGGAGCCTGCAGTCACCAATGAGAGGCATGTAGCTGATTGGTTTTTCAGTCCTAAGAGTTTATGATATGATAGTATAAAAAATTAAAGTTACCTGCCTCCAAAAAGAACTGAATGCTATCTTATTTCGACTAGTTTTAGAAGCAAAGAATACTGGAAATGCTTAAGTTTTCCTCGTTTTCTTTTTCCTTGCCTCATGCATCTGGTATTTTGGGTGCTCACTCTATACTGCTTATTGCAGAAACTTGAGAGATGAATGAAACCTACTTCTGTAAACTTGGGTTGCTCTGGAAAGTTCAGTCTGTAGTTATATTTTACATATATCAGTTCCTTTCATATTAATCTTTTACAAATACTCCTAACTCAATCCTAAGGGAAGTTCTCCAGTGTTTGTGCCCAATCCCCCTCCCTAAGGCTTGGTGCTTTCTCATTTCCATGACTGAAAATGTTTTCAGAAAGGGTGCTTTTGAAATTTGTGTAAAACAAAGAGTGCTCATATACTTGATTGAGTGGACTCATAAGGAAGACAGTCCCTCATCAATGGGCATATTTAAGGAGAGACTGAATGTTATTGATTAGATTCTTTGCTGGTTGGGATTTCAGACTAGATTTCTTTCTTAGATTCTTTTCAGGTCTAAGATTCTTTGGGTCTGTGTTCCTTTGCTAATAGACCTGTATGTATGCCTGCCTATAGTTATGTGTGCTTTCTGAAATATAAATTTCCAGGTGTCTGAAGCTCTCTGTTTTTCTTTCTTTCTTTCTTTCTTTCTTTCTTTCTTTCTTTCTTTCTTTCTTTCTTTCTTTCTTTCTTTCTTTCTTTCTTTCCTTTCTCTCTCTCTCTCCCTCCCTCCCTCCGTCCCTCTCTCCCTCCCTCCCTCTCGCTCTCTCTCTCTCGTCTCTCTGTCTTTTTTTGAGACAGAGTCTTGCTCTGTCACCCAGGTTGGCGTGCAGTGGCGTGATCTTGGCTCACTGCAACCTCTGCCTTCTGGGTTCAAGCAGTTCTCCTGCTTCAGGCTCCTGAGTAGCTGGAATTACAGGCGCCCATTACCATACACAACTAATTTTTGTATTTTTGGTAGAGATGGTTTTTCACCATGTTGGCCACACTGGTTTCTAACTGCTGACCTAAAGTGAGCCACCCTCCTGGGCTTCCCAAAGTGCTAGGACCATACCTGGCCTGAAGCTCTTTCTTTATGCTTGTCTGCACCATACTTTATTGCTGAAAATATCGAGAGACAGTGAACTTTTTCATTCTGCTGCAGACCTATGAATAATAACATTGTCTTCTATCAAGCAACCTCTTAAGACTTCGTTGTTACAGTCCTCTAAAGAAACAAATAGAACTTAGCTTGCTGTTCTTCTGATTCTGGAATCATCGAGTTAACTAAAGCTGTTGTTGGATTGGTTTTTGGTAACTGGGATTTTCACCAAACTTTCAATGTAATGGTATAATGAAGTGAGTTTTACCTTGTTCATGACAAAGTTACAGATGACGTAACATCTTAGGACATTTCATAATCCCCTTAGAGTCAGGGAAAATCTTAAAAATCACCAACTACAAGTCTCTGTGGTTGAGCTCTCTCCAATTTTGTCTACTATGTATTGAATACCTGTGCAAACTAGAAAAGAAACTGGTTTTTATTGCTGCTTAAACTTGGGCCAGGAGAAAATTTCTCATTGCTTTTGTCATAAGTGTATTCAAATTCAGGTTTGACTTTTCCCTGCTTCTCAATTCAATTGGATTTCATCCAGCTCACATTCATTGAGCACCTTTTAGCAGATGGGCATTGGACTAAATTATTAACTCCAGGCATTCAGAATTTGTGCTCAGTATCTTTTAATTCATGGATATTGGAACCATTGCTGGTAATTGAAAATCTCTTAATACTAATGCCATATTGTTGCCAGAATAATAATAGTTTGTGATTTGTTTTTCTAAGACCACCAGAGTGGTCACAAAAGAACCAGCGAGTAGGCAAGGCTAAAAGCAAAACTGCAAATTTATTCTTTGGTCATCTAGCTTCAGGGACCGGAGCTGGGGGAAGGGGGGGCGTTTCTAATACAGTCCCGACAAGAGTAGGGGCTGAGAAAGCCCACCCCCGGCGCATCTGCTGGGAGCGACTTTTCTAGGAGTGGAAGGGCAATAGGCGGGGCACGGGCATGTCGCTCCGCAGGTGCCACCAGGTAAATCTTGGTCTCTTCGGATTGACATCACCTGGTGCATGCCTGATTAATCTGCACCTTCCCGGGCGTCAGCTGCATTCTCGCACACACGGGAAGAGTTGGTGGTGAAGAAGAACCCGGAAGTGCACCATCCTGCCTCCGTTCATCCAAACAGTCCAACCTTTTATTGATAATAGTGATAAAGGGGCGCCGTGGTCTGTTTGGCTACTTCCTGCTGTTAAGGGGCGTCGTTAAGGTCGGGGCCCATGGTTGGTATTTGGACGTATGGATGAAGAATAAAATAAGGCACAGTATTAGTATAGGAATGAGGAATGGAAGCATTTGTTGGAATATGGGCAAAACCCAGAAGGATAGTCCTGGCAAGGTTGGGGAGTATAAGATAGTTAAGAAAATTTAGTAAGTTTGAGGCGAGTGGGGGAAAGCCAAACTGATTTCCACTGATTACTTTCGGTAGGGGCCCTTTTTAGTTGGGAATGAGGAATGAGTGCGCAAAGTATTTGTTGGCCAGGCAGCAATTAAGGATTGGAGTTTTTCGTGGAGTGGATGGCTTTCCCCTTACTCCTACTACAGAGATATTGGATGGAAGGCTAGGTCCAGAGAAGGATGGCAAAACAGAATAGGTAGCCTCGCTGTTGATTAAAAAATTGTCTTACCCGCTACCAGGAGAGTTACCCGCGTCTTGGCGAGGGTGATGGGGGTCCCCGAGTCTCGGCACCTTCAGTTGTCGTCGTCCAGAGGTAGGAGCTGGAAGGAGCTCCCAGGATCCTGGGAAAGGGGGTCACGTGGAGACGCAGCACCTGTTCTCAGGGTGGGGCAATCAGACTTCCAGTGTCCTCTCTGCTGGCAAGCAGGGCAGGGGGTTGCTGGTGGACGAGGGTTAGGACATTCACTGGCCTAATGTCCTGATGCCTTGCACTTATAGCAAGGCTGCGTTGGGGCTCGGGGACCCTGCGGACACCTGTTGTCATAGTGTCCTGCCTTGCCGCACTTATAGCAGGCTCCTTTTGCAGCCTTGGAGTCTGTGGGGTGTGTGCTCTCTGGCCTGGGGTTACGACTGGGCTGTAAAGCCACTGCTAGGAGCTGAACCTTCTGTTCAAGGTGAGCTTGCCGTCTCCTCTCTGGAGTTATAGACCTTAAAGGCTAATTTAACTAGGTCTTGTATTGGTGTCTGAGGACCATCCTCTAACTTTTGAAGTTTTTTTACGAATGTCAGGAGCTGATTGAGAAATGAAATAAGACGCCAAAATGGTGGCCCCTGTGGGGGAGGCCGGATCTAACTGGGTATACTGGGTTAGAACCTCAGTCAGTTAAGGGTAGAGGTTAGGATAACCTGGAGGTCATGCCAAGTTAAGTCATAGGCCTGACAAAGGTGTCTAAATTCCTTTATGTATATGGTAGGATTAGCTGAGAAATCACCTAAATGCTTCTCAATTTTGGAAAGATCGGCCAATGAAAAAGGGACATGTACTCTGACTACCCCCTCCGCCCCAGCCACCTCTCGCAAAGGTGCTAACACTGTAGGAGGGTGTGGGCAGAGATAGGGGACTCAAGACAGCCAGTTGGGGGCCCCGAAGGAGGCACGGGACTGAGTGGATTACTAGTAGGCAAGGAAGAGGAAGGAGGAGTCTGGATGGGGGGAGGAGGAGGAGTCTGGGCAGGAATGGAGGGGGTGGAGAGAAGGAGGAGTATAGGGACGAGAGCTTAAGGCCCAAAAGCCTTGTACGTAATTAGTTTCGGACCACTTGCCTAGCCGCTGGCAGAAATTGCTGAGGTCGATCACGCCACAGTGGAAAGGAAAATTAACCGCTTCCTCCTAAGGTCTTGTTCAAGCTGTAAGGTTTTTAAATTGGCTAGAAGACACTCTAAGGGGGTGCTCTTTGGAAATTTGGACTGGGGGTTTCCCATTTGTTTCCTCTTTACTGACACAATGGACACAATGGAAATGGAAGTGGATCTCTGCCTGGCTTCAAAGCGTCCTTTGGAACCAGCAGAGACAGACTGGAGGCTCATGGAGCCGAAGTGGAGATTACCTTCAGGCGGACGTCTCGGTCCTGAAGGGGTCTCCCTAGCCACTTGGTGGCTCAAAATGGACCTCGGACCTGCGCAGGATTTTGGCCGAGGGAGGTAAAGAGGAGACAAGGGCACTTACCCCAGAGAGGCCGTGAGAGTGAGGGAAGTGGGTCTCAGGTCCTGGTCCGTCTGCCGCCTGGAACGAGGAGGAGGTTCCTCAATCCCTAGAGGCCTGAGGAGGGGTCTCCTCCCGGGTCTTCGGCACCAACTGATTTGTTTTTCTAAGACCACCAGAGTGGGCACAAAAGAACCAGCGAGTAGGCAAGGCTAAAAGCAAAACTGCAAATTTATTCTTTGGTCATCTAGCTTCAGGGACCGGAGCTGGGGGAAGGGGGGGCGTTTCTAATACAGTCCCGACAAGAGTAGGGGCTGAGAAAGCCCACCCCCGGCGCATCTGCTGGGAGCGACTTTTCTAGGAGTGGAAGGGCAATAGGCGGGGCACGGGCATGTCGCTCCGCGGGTGCCACCAGGTAAATCTTGGTCTCTTCGGATTGACATCACCTGGTGCATGCCTGATTAATCTGCACCTTCCCGGGCGTCAGCTGCATTCTCGCACACACGGGAAGAGTTGGTGGTGAAGAAGAACCCGGAAGTGCACCATCCTGCCTCCGTTTGTCCAAACAGTTTGGAGTGAAGATTATGCTCTAGCTCTATCGCTGTTTAGAATAATTTTGCCCAGAAAAACTGAGCTCGAAATTACAATTTTATAGATCAGTAAAGATTTAACCAATGAATCAGAGCTAAAGTCACCAACTCATAAAATAATTTCAGAGCCCTCATATAGCTCTTCATGGCTATATTTAGACAGGCAGTGTAAATATGACCACTGACAGAAGTAAACACTGCAATTTGAAACCACAGATTACCAAAAAATGTGGTCCCTCGATGGTAGTCAATGGTTTCGATGTGAAGAGGCTGGATGTTCCCCAGTGCACTGGTGGTCATAACTCCGCTCGCTGGTTCCTTCAGCTGGGAGGACTCGCAGCACTGCACTCATGGCCTGGCAGCGTAGGCAGGGCATCCACACCCCAGAAGACTCTGGGGCCTGGGACCGAGCCCCGGAACAATTTGCAGAATTGGTGACTGTGGATCGATATGATTATTCTCTTAACGTGTACACTGTAATTATCTTCATTTTTGTTGTGGTGTTTTTTCTTTTTACAGGACCAGTCAATAAAAGCAATGTGGTGACCGCGAGTACATCCATCCAGCTCCTGGATGAACGGAAATCTCCTGTGGTGGCAGGTAAATAATGGATTCAATCCATGAAGACAAAGTAAGCATGGTGTCCATTCATCCAGCCAGTGGGCTGCTTCTACGTAGCACGCTTATCCTCCAAAAAAGGTTTTCAAAGGAGAAAACAATTTTAAATTACTTCCTTCTCAGCTTGATGTCATCTCCTTCAAACCAAGACTCTGACAGCTGGTGGTGGTTGATGTGAAAACAGAAAACTTTCCCAGGGTTTCTATCCTTAAACTGAGCCAGTAAGAAATTGTCAGTACGTGCCGAGGAGAATTTCTCGATGGTAGGTAGCATGTTCATTCAAAGTAAACTCCAGATCTCCAGCTTCTGTGTCATTAGGATGACAGTGGGCATACAAGGAAATTGCAGGTTTGTTTTAGGCAAACACAAACTGAAATGTGCCCTTCTCCAGAGAGACTGAGATTTTCATCCCCCTAATCCCCCTGGGGAATTAGAGGTAGCTGTATCTGCAGGTGCTGGGTTTGGGACCAGGGGAAAGCCAAAATATTACATGACTGAGAGTCTCAAATTGTCAGAGAAGTCCTGTTTCTGGCTTTTTCCATTTCTCTCACTTTTTAGGAGTGTCAGCAGTTGTCTGTGGATGGCCAGGGGCTTTCATTGGTGGCATTTGGCCTAAAGGGCTGGCAACTACCAAAAAGCCCTCTTTGAAGACGAATGCTGATACAAAAACAAGGCCCAAGGGTGTGTCTGGCACATGGTTTATTCTGATCACTTTGGAGCCATTGGTTGATGGGTGGATGATATGCTCCAAGCACCGTCCTGGTATCGGCTGGGTTTACTAAAGAGAGCGATTTTTGTTTGCCAGCAGTCTCCCTCAATAAGTTGTACTTTAGGATGACTTTGAACGTCTACTTCTGTGTCTTCACATACTGAATATTTGTGGGAAGGAGTGCAAATGGCGCAGATGGAGGAGACCCGTTTGAAGTGGTTGTTCTTTGGCGAGGAAATACTACCTCCCCCCCCCCAACTTTATTTCTGACTTGGCCTATGTATAATTGTATTAGTAGGGTTGAAAGATCTGGGGATAGTTGCCCTGGTTATTCCTGAGTTACTGGGTATGACAAGGATGACAGCCTTATGTATCTGACCTGTGGCTCGTCTTGAACTAAGCAGACCTATTCTTAATCAGCCAGGAGATACGGGCTCTGAGGATTCACAGTTGCTGTCTTCAGATTTTGTCACTTAATGTCTCATGTTCCTTGAGGAAAGTGGGAGACAGGATCATTTAACTCAACAAGATTTATTTATGCTTAAAGGAGGTCAGACTTGCTTACCTCCAGGCTGGTCCAGCGAGCTAATTCTGAAGGCATGTTATCTCCCGG
This sequence comes from Piliocolobus tephrosceles, assembly GCF_002776525.5. Lineage (NCBI taxonomy): Eukaryota > Metazoa > Chordata > Mammalia > Primates > Cercopithecidae > Piliocolobus > Piliocolobus tephrosceles. The sequence goes on along the minus strand of NC_045435.1, from coordinate 81,542,861 downwards.
GAGCTGAGGCCACATGCAGCAGCTGTCAAAGACATGGTCTGGCCAGAATATCTGGTCGTCTGTTTGCAATTTCTTTTTAAAGCCCTTTCTTTGGGTTTCTAGTTTAGTCATCATGAAGGATGAGCCCTAAGGTCACTGTGCCTGTACCAGCCACCTCTGTCCGAGTTTACAAACTATGCTCACAGGTTTCCAAATGCCTTACATTTCATAAGTGCCTATTTGGCTGAGTATGGGTGAAACGTGGTCTGAGCCTGAACACTGTGTATCCAGTCTAGAGAAGAAAGTGCACTTTCCAAATGCTATGCCAGTCTATTGTCGAATTGCATCGCCGGCCGTAGACCACAGGCAGGTCACGAGACACAGTTTGGTCCACCCTGAGTGGGTGGAGAAGGCACCCTCCTATTTACTGCTTCTCTGTGTATGTCAAATGGTCCCCATTTTCAGAAGACAATTACAGAGCAAGGCCAAGAAGCAAGGTCATTTAAAGAACTGTATTTAGTCCTTACCTTTTAGAATTGGTGATTATTAACCTTTTTTAAACTTTGTTTGGTAGACATAAAACAAAATTGCTTGGTTTTGATGTTGAAGCCTGCTGTGGATGCAGCCCCACGAAGGCAGTGACCTCGAGAAGACCCCTCTGTCTCCAAAAACAGAGTGGCCTCTTCAGCACCCCCACCCCAAGTTTTCCTGACTCTGACTCAACCATCATGTCACTGTGTGATTAGGTTTGGTAACTTTCCTCTGTGTATTTTCCTCAAATTAAGTAGACACTGTTTACCACTCTAAAATTAAAAAGGCAGATTTTTAATTGGGGAAGAAGCCTTGTTTTGGCAGATGAAGATGAATATGTGAGCAGGCTTTTCTCCCGTCAATGTGTCCCAACAGCAGATGGGAGACAGCCGACTTGCAGGAATGTTAGGTTTCAATGAAATCCTTGTGTTAAAGTGGAACTCCTCTGAAAGAAGAGGTGTACAACTATGCAAATAATTATCGAGGACTCCTTGGAAAGGCCAGCCTCACTCCCAGGCCTGACCTGGTCATCTCATGTTCATTGGCTGTGTGCGTCTGGGGTAGAAAGAGGTTTTTTTGTTTTATTTTCTTGTTTTTTGTTTTATTCTCTTCTTTCTTTTTCTGTGTTCTTTAAACAAAAACATTTAGATACTCATCTGTCAATGACACCTTTGAAGAAAGGCCGGTCAGACTGGGCAAGATTCCATTTGTACGCCAGCCTTGGTGCGTAAACGGGCCCCATCCATCTTCCCGGCCTATGACATTGCTTACAGTCCTTCTCTTGAGAAGCCTGCCAACTCTCCAGCTGCCGCCAGAGTGCTGCGTTTTCTTAACTGCTTTCCCACTGCACAGGAAGCAGTGGTGGGACTCTCCCTTTGGCCTACCAAGTCTCACTCTAGCCCTGGAACCTTCTGTTGTGTCACGTCCCTCATCCATTATATTATTGTGACTGGAAATGCAGATCTTGGACTGTAAGGTCCGTCCACACAGTTTATCACTCACTCTATAACTTGCAAAATATGCAGTCTTGGGTCTCTAAAAGTCTATCTGAAATAGGCTTGGGATTATTACCTTCCTTGCCTTCCCCTGTGTCAATTCAGGGATAAAATGAGAAAACAAACAAGAAAATTATTGGATAAGAAAGAAGAATAAAAATGCTAGAATTTAGGATAACCCGTTTTTATCTGAAAGTTGGTGGCATATTCATTCATTCAATAAATAAATATTTCCTGAGCCCCTGCTTTTGCCAGGCACTCTAGCTATAAAGAAATAATAACCAGTGTCTTAGTCCATTTTGTTTTGTTATATACCACAGAATGAGTAATTTTTTAAATTTAATTTTTAAGTTCACGGGTACATGCGCAGGTTTGTTACATAGGTAAACTGTGTTATGGGGGCTTGTTGTACAGATTATTTTATGGCACAGCTGTTAAGCCTAGTACCCATTAGTTATTTTTCCCAATCCACTCCCTCCTCCCACCCTCCACCCTCCATTAGTCCCTAGTGTGTGTTGTTCCCCTCTCTGTGTACATGTGTTCTCATCATTTAGCTCCCACTTGTGGGTGAGAACATGCAGTATTTGGTTTTCTGTTCCTGCATTAGTTTGCTAAGGATAATGGCCTGCAGTTCTACCCATGTTGCTGCAAAGGACATGATCTCATTCTTTTTGATGGCTGTGTAGTATTCCATGGTATATATGTACCACATTTTCTTTATCCAGTCTGTCATTGATGGGCATTTAGGTTGATTCCATGTCTTTGCTATTGTGAATAGTGCTACAGTGAGCATACACATGGAGGTGTCTTTATGATAGAAAGATTTATATTCCTTCGGGTATATACCCAGTAATGGGATTGCTGAGTAGGATGGTAGTTCTGTTTCCAGCTCTTTAAGGAATTGCAACAGTTTTCTACAATGGCTGAACTAATTTACACTCCCACCAACAGTGTATAAGCATTCCTTTTTCTCTGCAACTTCACCAGCATCTGTTATTTTTTTGACTTTTTAGTAATAACCATTCTGACTGGTGTGAGATGGTATCTCACTGTGGTTTTGATTTGCATTTCTCTAACGATCAGTGATGTTGAGCTTTTTTTCATATGCTTGTGAGCCACATGTGTGTCCTCTTCTGAGAAGTGTCTATTCATGTCCTTTGCCCACTTTTTAATGGGGCTATTTGTTTTTTTTCTGGTAAATTTGTTTAAGTTCCTTATAGATACTGGACATTAGACTTTTGTCAGATGCTTAGTTTGCAAAAGTTTTCTCCCACAGAATGGGTAATTTATACAGAAAAGAAATTTTTTTCTTATAGCTTTGGAGACTGCGAACCCCAAGATCCAGGTGTCCACATCTGGCAAGAGCCTTCGTGCTGTGTCATCTTATGGCAGAGGGTGGAAGGTAGAAGGGGAAGACAGCACACACAACAGAGGAGAAAGGGCAAAACCTATTTTGCCTTAACTTACTTATTGTTGACTTGAGTTTTATAAACTACGCTGCTCGTAGTGGTGATTCTTTACTTTGTTCTCCCTAGAGAGACCCAGCCCACTAGTCCAACAGTCATAGGCACTGCATCTGCCATATCAGGGTAGAAATGACCTGGTAAGAAGAAATGCAGGGAGGCAGAATTGAAACAAGAAGGAAGGTGTGGCCCTGCAGGAAAAACAATTTCCCCTTCCCAAATTGTTTGTCTGACTTCCCTGTTTATCTTCTAGACCCTCCCTCTGACAAATACAAAATACCCAATCCCAATATTTGTTAATGATTTCAGACTTCTAGAGATGTTTAAAATATTGAATAATGAAATCTGAGTTATGTGCACTTGCTTTAAAGTGTACCTTTTAACATACCAAAATCTAAAATTGCTCCTAAAAATGTTTCATTTTGATTTCTTAGATAGTTTTGAACTCTTTAAGGGCAAAGACCCAATTATCTTTTTATTCCAAGTGCCAAGTACAAGGGCTAACATGGTCCATGTGGGAGAGATATTGGATAAATAAATGTCAGGGAAGACAGGCTTCATTTTCACCTCCCATATGTAGGTGCCTTTTTATTGACCAGAGAGTGGAAACATAGTACTTGGCTAAAACTCTAAGACAGATAATCCCTCAGTAGCTAAAACTCCAGTCCATACTATAGTAATATTATATTGATCAATATGAATATTTTAAGGAATAGAAAATTGTTTTGTGTCCCATCCCAAAAGCAATCTTGTTGGACCAGTAATCTCTGCATCAGTAGAAGTCTTTTCTGAGGTCCAGGCATCTAAGGTGATGCTTAGAATAGCTAATCTGATTACATCAGCAGAGAAAAAGGAGTATAGACACCGGAGACATTGGTTTCTTATAGAAACTGCTCTTTTTAAACAGCCATATACCTTTTTAAATTTATAAAATTCAATGAATTTTAGTAAGTTTGGGAGTTGATTTGCAAGAAACACGGAACACTAGATCTGTTAATGGGGAAATTTGAAAATGTGGGCTACGTGGTCTCATTTGCATAACTCAGGACAGTGTAATGAAGGGGGAGTTCCCATTTAACCAGCTAATTAGGAAAGGGATTGATTAACATCAGTAATCATTAACTGTTGCCAAGTATGTGGTATTTAATCTGAATGCAGTATTTACTATGGACCCTTCATTAGAGTTAGGTGAATAATGCTGGCAAAGTGTTCTAGGTAAAAATTTAACTTGTCAACATTCCTTTGGTGGGATCTCACATATTTGGTATATAGGAGTTAACTAGTATGTCAGAAAGTGTGTATCAAGTCGGCCTGGATAAACCTCTAGTTTTAAATATCTGAGCAAGGGAACTATTTTATTTTGGCAAAAATGAAAACTTACTGATTAAACCAGTAGTTTCCAACCAGGGGCAGTTTTGCCTCCAGAGGACATTTGGCACCATCAAAACCCATTTCTGATTGGTACCACCGGTTAGGAGGGTGCTCCTGGCATCTAGTGGGTAGAGGTCAGGAATGGTGCTAAACATCTTGCAAAGCACAGGACAGCCTCCACAACAAAGAATTATCTGGTTCACGTGTCAGTAGTGCTGAGATTGAGAACTGTTGGGTTAAACTGACAGGTAAACTTCAACTCAGTGCTTTCGAATTCAGTGTTTTCCCTTGTAGACTAACAGTCTTGATTCGTTTCTTTATTTTTAATTAACTCATTCAATAAATATATATATTGCACCTACAATGTTCCTAGCACTGGGGATACAGCTGTGAACAAGTACCCCAGAAGGCACTGTGGAGGGCATTGGGGGACTGTCAATTGATGACAAGGGCACTGTTGGCATCAATGTCCAGAGACTGGGATGACAGCTTCCCAATGAAGGGTTGTTCCACACAAATGCTGCAGCACCCTCTGAGAATGCTGAGCATGGCCAGGTTGCTGCCAGTGGAGAGCTTCCATTTGTATAGCAGATACAGACAAGTATTGCAGGAATGAGAGAGAAGAAGTGAAGAAATGAAGAGGGAGGGAGGGAGGGAGGGAGGGAAGGAGGAAGGAAGGAAGGAAGGAGGGATTTCTAGTAGTGGTAAACACTCTCTAGAAAATGGAGCGGGATTAAGAGATGAAATATGGTTGGCAGTGGCAGAGGGGAGAAGAAGTACACAGCCATGTGCACATGGTGTGCGGTGGGGCAGTGCCTTTCCAGGTTTGGGGGTGGTTCGAGAAGGCCTCCCTGGTGAGGTGACAAGAATGGAAGTCTGAATCATGAGATGCAGACTGCAGTCACCATGCAAAGCTATATAGGAAGAACATTCTAGGCAGTGGGAACTAACGCCTCCAGGAACCTAGAATGAGATTCGTTATCCATGTGTCCATGTTCCACGTGGGTGCTGTGAGACCTGAATGAGTCTCTTGGGTTTTGGGGGTAGTTACCAGGATCTACAACCAGAGCTGATAAGCAGGTGGGTAGCTGACCCAGGGAAAAGTGGGAAACCCAAGGCACATCTTTGCTCTGAATGTCAGCTATGAGGTGGGACTTTTTGTGTGTTTGTTTGACATTTTTATTAAGCTAACAAATGAATACTATGCAGGGACAGAAGCAGGTCTAAGCCAGTAGGACTGACAACAGCAAACTTTATAGTTAGTGAGGTTAGTGAGGTAGCTATAGGTCACGCTTTTTTAAAAGTCTGCAGCAGAGTTTGAGAGTGAGAGCTGGACATTAGAGCAGCTGCTCTGCATACCACAGAGTAGCCAGTGACAAGGGCATGTTGAGGATTATTGCCCCAGGAATAAAAATAGCCCAGGGTTTTGAGAAACTGGATCCTCTGTGCTCACTCTCCAGGACACTTGCGCCCAAGAGTTACTGTCCCTTTCTAAACTCCTCAAAAGCCCCAGCATGCCCTCCACTCAAAAATGAGCAGCAGAATTTTGGGGCGACACATCCTCATACCTGCTTGTGTGTTCTAAATCGGCAAGTTAAGCCACTTCTTTTAGAGGTCATGATGGGATGTGAACATTAAAGACAATGCGAGCTGAGTATTTATGAGTGAGCGCAGGCCATCCCCTTCCCCAGGCCTCGCCTCTGTGCCTTCCTTTTCACAGGTGTAAGTGGAGGTTGTTTGGTGCTGAGGTTGGATTTCTAACAACCTCATTTTTTAAAGGTGGACATGTATTTTACCATGAGAGAAAAGGAAAGGAATTAACCAATACTGGAATATGTCTCATACCCAGATTCAGTCTTGCTTTTGGGGAAGCCTCTGATTCCCGTTAAGAGAAATAAGTAAGTTTTTATGTATATAAAGTTTTTTTGTAAACACTTACATATGGGTGGGCAATAATCATTAGCTGCTAAATTATTGTCGCTCTCTTCATTAGGAATTACCATATGTTACGCCCATTACTGCTCACTAGTCAGTGCTGTTTCCTGTTTTATGTTATTTTTTTCTGCAAACTTGCATATCGGAAGATTATATTAATAGTATCTTGACATGTTCTGTATTAAAACTTTGAAACTCACACTTTCACATACCTGTGCCTCAGAGCTGAGGTTCACAAACTGCAGCTCTAGGAAACCACTCATGTACTTTCTCTATGGATTTGTCTATTTTTGGACATTCCAGATAAATGGAATCATATAATATGTGCCCTTTTGTGACCAGCTTCCTTCACTTAATGTTTTTATGATCCATCCGCATTGTAGCCTGTATCAGTACTTCATTTTTAAATTGCCATATAATATTCCCTTGTGTGAATAGACAACATTTAGCATATCCATTCATAAGTTGATGGATGCTTTTTTAGCTGTTAGTAATGTTGATACAAGCATCGATGTACATGTTTTTTTGCAGACCTATGTTTTTATATTCTCTTGGGTACACACCTAAAAGAATTGTTGGGTCATATGGTAACTCTACGTTTGGTATTTTGAAGAACTGCAAGACTGTTTTCCAAAGCGCCTGCACCGTTTTACAACACCACCAGCAATGTATGAGCATTCCAATTTTTCTGCATCCTTTCTAATACTTACCATCTGTCTTTTTCTATGTTAGCCATCCTAGTGGGTGTGAAGTGATTTCCACTTCCCTAATGACCGAGCATCTTTTCATGTGTTGCTTACCATGTGTATATTTTCTTTAGAGAAAGGTCTATTCAGATCCTTTGCCCTTATTTAAATTAAATTAGATTGTCTTCATATTGTTGAGCTGTAAGAGTTGTTCATATATTCTGGGTATAAATACCTTGTCAGGCCGGGTGTGGTGGCTCACACCTGTAATCCCAGTGCTTTGGGAGGCTGAGTCAGGTGGATTGCTTGAACCTAGGAGTTCAAGACCAGCCTGGGCAACATGGTGAAACACCACCTCTACAAAAAAATACAAAAATTAGCTGGGCAGCCTGGCAGCCACCTGTAGTCGCAGTTACTCAGGAAGCTAAAGTGGGAGGATAGCTTGAGCCAGGAAGGTTGAGGCAGCAGTGAGCTGAGATCATGCCATTGTACTTCAGCCCTGGGTGACAGAGTGACACCCTGTCTCAAAACAAAAAAGAAAAAGCAAAAAATCTTGTGAGCTCTCCAGTGCCTGTTTTTGTAGGTGAAGTGGTATTGAAATGCAACCATGCCCATATTGTCTGTGAATACCTTCTTGCTAAAATGGCAGAGCTGAGTAGACGGAGGGGTAGAGACCATGGAAACTACAAAGCCAAAAATATCCTCTACCTGCTCCTTTACAGAAAAAGCCTGCCAAACTCAACTTCACGTGAAAATATGTCACACTGTCTACTTAAAAGAACAACAAAAAAGGCTGATTTGTGCACTCACCTTTTTCAACATGTTTCTATACAAATGAAGTAGATATTTAAATCAGAGGTTATGTAAGTGGATGCTGAAGACAGAGCTTCGTGTATCAGAGGTTGTCCATTGGTTGTGCCTAATGTTTTTGTCTATGTGGTTACACAGAAATTCCAATCAAAGATCCTAAGCTTTCTAAAAATACATGTTTTCATTATAAGTCAAGACAGTGATTTAGTTAATCTTCACTCTAGCTTATAAATCTCTAAACAGTGCAATCAGCATAATGCTTGGTAGAACATTGAAAATGCCCTCACATGCTTTGGTGGAAAACAGTTTATGGGATTTTTTTTTTTCCCAACATGGCTCATGAGAGATTTTGGGATTTATTTAACCGCCTTTATCCAAGCAAATCTCCTAGTGACCCTGTTGGGATTTTGATCTCAGTTAAGACTAGAATGTATATGACTCATGCTAAGTAAAGGGCCCACAGAGGATAGACAAGCTGCCATGAATTTCCCTCGCCTGGGAAGACAGGGACGGGCATGAGCAGAATCTGCAGCAGAAGAGTCCAAGCTTGTCCAACTTGTGGCCCACGGGCTGTGCAGCTTCAAATGTAGCTCAGCACAAATTCGTAAACTTTCTTAAAACATTATGAGTTTTTATTTGTGTGTGTGTGTGTGTGTGTTTTAGCTCATCAGCTATCATTAGTGTTAGTGTATTTTATGTGCGGCACAGGTGGAGAACCCTGGGGCCCTCCAACATTTACAAGTCAGGAAGATGAGTGAATCAGCAAATGAGACCTAGGAGGGTTGGACAGTGAGGTCAGCTGAGAACCAAGTAAAGGGAGACTTCAAGGAGAAAGTGATCAACGTGGTGAAGAAGACAATTCTTCTTCTTCCAGTGTGGCCCACGGAAGCCAAAAGATTGGACACCCCTGGCTAAACCCTTTGACTTGACTGAAAGTCCAGTACATGGACTTTCTTGCCTGAGGAAAATGCTTTGATCAGTCTCTGGTGGGAAAGGGACAGTGCTGATCAAAGGCTTTTTATTCCCAATGTCTCCCAAAGTTTGCACTTACCAACAACTCCTGGATTCTCTTCTGGGTGAGAAGATCTGCATGAAGTTAGGATAAATGCCTGAATGTCATTCTCACCTCGAGGCCAAAATACACGGTTATACGTGACACAGCTCAGGCAGATGGTAGTAGGTAATTGTCTTTCAAAATAAAATTTCAGAATGAAAACATGGTGTATGGTCATAGTATATGCTTTACTATTCTTCCACCAACTTTCAGATTTTATGTGATATAGTCAGGTTTTTACGTGAAAAGTATTTTGTTACATTATTTTATTTGTGTGATGCATTACTCATTCTTTTATGCTGTATGCTCCTCTCCCTTGCTGTTTCCCATTTTCTCTGGAACCCACTCCACAAGGAAATATTCCTCATGAAGGTCACCAGTAATTTCAGTAACTTCCATTGTTCTTTTGTCTTAGCCTATTAGCAGTGCTTCACCATGTTGATCACTTTCTCCTTGAAGTCTTCCTTTACTTGGTTCTTAGCTGACCTCACTGTCTAACCCTCCTAGGTCTCGTTTGCTGATTCACTCATCTCCCTGACTAGTAAATGTTGGAGGGCCCCAGGGTTTTCTCCACCTGTGCTCCTATTTACTTTCAAGGCTTTGAACACTATTCATAAACTGGTGATTCCCAAGCTAGACTTCTCTTACTTGACCACACTTGCTTATTCATTGTCTTTACTCTTTCACTAATAGGTCTATCAAATTCAATAGATTCCAGGCTGAAGTCCTGATTGCATTCACACCCTCCCCCTCCACCTTTTCTCCATATCCCTGATAATTTAAAATCCAACTCAATAATTCTCATTATCTAATTAGTCCAAAAACTTTGGAGTCATTCATTTCTTTTTTTAAAAATGCATGTCATCATGGATAATATTGAATGTACTCAAAAGTAGACAGAAAAAAATATAATGAAATTCCACATGTCTTGTGCCCAATCCCAGTAGCCATCAACCCTTGGCCACTGTGTCCTTCAATTTGCCAATCCACAACCACCCCTCCCATGTTATTTTAAATCAAATCTTAGTCATTACATCGTTTCATTCATAAATATGTCAGCCTACATCTTTAAAAGATAAGGACTTCTTTGTATTTTAATATAGCAATACAATTACTGTACCTAAAAATAATAATTCCTAAATCTGTTACTTAGTCAGAATATAAATTCTAGTTGTCTCAAAAATGCTATTTACTTTTTACAATTTGTTTGAATCAGGATCTTCTTCCTCTTCTTCTTTTTCTCTTCTTCCTCTTCCTCTTCTCCCTCCGTCTCCCCCTCCCTGTCTCCTCCTCCTCCTCCTCCGTCATCGTCCTTTTTTTTTTTTTTTTTTAAGAGATGGGGTCACGCATTTTTCCCCAGACTGGTCTTGAACTCCTGGGCTCGAGTGATCCTCCTGCCTCAGCCTCTTGAGCAGCTGGAACTACATGCATGCGCCCCTGTGCCTGGCTTTGAATCAGGATCTCGAAGTCATTTTTGACTCTTTCGTTTTCCTCCTGCCTACAACCAATCTGCCTATAAATCCTGTTATTTCTTTCAGTTATGTACAGAATCTGACCACTTTTCAGCACTTCCACTGCTCCCTCAGTGGGCCGCTCCACTTTCATCTCTGCCATGGATTGTTGTAGATGCAGCAGTTTCTACCGCTTCCCCTGTCTTCTCCCAACCTTCGCCCCTTCGTTTTATTCTTCATAGGAGCCACAGAAATCATGTTAAACATAAGTAATATCACATCACTCTTCTATCCAAAACTCTCTGTTGACTTCCTAATTTACTCAGAGTTAAAAACCAAAATTCTCACAGAGGTCCAGGTATTAGCTATCTTATGCCGAAGCTTAATGCCTTAAAGCTATAGACCTTGTAGCTACCAACATTTACTATTGTACAGCATCTGTGAGTCAGGACTCTGGGTGCAGCTAAGCTGAGTCCTCTGGCTCAGGATCTTCCATGAGGCTGAAATGAAAGTGTTGTTGAGGGTTGCAGACTCATCTGAAGGCTCAACAGAGGAAATGCTTTCACCGTCACTCACTCATGAGATCATTAGCAGGATTCAGTTAGCTCCTCATGGTTTGTTGGGCAGAGAGACTCAGTTCCTCACTCATTGTTGGTCAGAGACCTCTCTTACCTCCTTGCCACATAGGCTTCTCCATAGGGTAGCTCATAGTGAGCTAGTTCACTTTGAACAGGACAAGCAAGAGAGAGCGAGCAAGATAGAAGCCAGAGTTTTTTGTAACTTAATCTTGGAATGGATATCTTATAACTTTTCCCATATTCTGTTTGAAGCAAGTCACTAGGTCCAGCCCACAGTCAAGGAGAGGGCATGAGTACCAGGAGGCAGCAATCATTGAGAGTTATCCTAAAAGCACCTGCCACAACCTGTAAGTCCTACATGATTTGACCCCTATTACTCTCTAACCTCAACTCCTTCTACTTCCCCTTTACCCACTCAACCACAGCCACACTGCCTCCTTGTTCTTCAGTCACACCAACCTTGCTGCTACCTCAGGGCCTTTGCACCTGCCATGCCTTTTCCATGGGACATTTTTCCTTCGGATACCTTCACCACTGGATCCATCATTTCCTTCAGGTCTCTGCTCAAGTATTTTCTCAGCAGGGACCTTCCTGATCACCACCTGTAAAAATAAAAACTCTTCCTCCTCCATATCCCCAGTGTTTTCTCCTCCTCACATCTGCTTGTTCACCACCTGATATGATTTGTATTTCTTTATCTTCTCCCTCTGCTAGATGTTAAGTTTCATGGGACAGACATTTTATATTTCTTGTTCACTCCTTTATCCTTAATACTTGGAAAAGGAGAACATCCTACTATATGCTACATTGTAGACAGTCTTCATCTTTTAATGAATGAAGACAGTGGGGTCTCAATGGGAGGTATTGTAGAAGTTAAATGTCCTCAGATACACTACATACAGGAAAGGGTGATTTCTCTCTGATTTTTTTTTAAACTCAGTGTCTCAGTGGAAGGCATATCAGCATAGGATGGGCAGTGCAGACTATTGCTCTCGTCCTTGACACCCCACTCATCTGTTTCAAGGTCACACCTCTGCTCTGTTTTGTTTTGTTTTGTTTTGAGACAGGATCTCACTTAGTCACTCAGACTGGAGTGCAGTGACTGGAGTGAATCACCGCAGCCTTAATCTCCGGAACTCAAGCAATCCTCCCTCCTCAGGCTCCCATGTAGCTGGGATCATAGGCATGCACCACCATATCTGATTGATTTTTGCATTTTTTGTAGAAACCGGTGTTTTACCATGTTGCCAAGGCTGCACCTCTGCTTTAGATAGTAGATATTCCTCCTGGAGACTTAGCTATCCTTGAGCAGAATTCCTAATTTCTGGGGCCCTCATAACTTTTCTCGTCATCTGTGCATTAATTTGTATTTCAATGGGAAATACTTAATGGCTAACATCTTAATCTAGACTCTGAATTTCTCATTTTTCTCAAATACTTTCAAGAGAGTGTGACCGAGTTTCTTCCCCTCTCATTCGGAGACTCTCTTTTCCAGCCCAGCAGAGCCATAGATGATGAAAGGGTTCTTATTTCCCCATTTTGCCTTGGCTCCTTCAGCCTGTCCTTCTGGTTTTGGTGGGACCAGAGCTCTGGCAGTGTCTTGCTGCTTGGTGGTTGGGTTTCTTTTCCCTGCCATGCTTTAAGGTAAGTGTTGGCAGTGCCAGGAAAGGATCCTAACTCTGAATTCTTCGAACCTGTCAGGTCCTGAGAAGTGCTTGGGTGTTGGCCTTGGGAAGCCTTGCATCCAGATTCCCACTCCACCATTTACTAGTGGTGTGACGTTAAGCAAATAACCTAAGCCGTCTGTGTCTTCGTATGTAATGTGGCAGTACAATACCCACATGTTTTGGTTACTGTAAGGCTTAGAGAAAATTAAGTATTATGCTTGGAAAATACCTGGCATGAAATTGAGTGCTCAGTAAATGCTGATAATGGTGCCGTAATTGTCATTATCCAAATACTTAGTGTAATAATGTCGTAGTTTTGATATTGTGGTTCACCACAAAATGAACAAAGAATGGTGAGGATCAGGTTGTGTTATCTATGCTAACCCCATCTCCTGCAACTGCATTTATAAGCTTGCAATTAATACTGTGCATGAATTTTGTAATGTTGCTTTCCTTTCCATGCTTCTATTTCCTCTGTAAAATAAGGACATGGAACAATATCAGAGTAGCAAATAGGTTTAATCTCTTATGTCAACTCCAGTTGATCAGTAGTGGGTACCTGGAAAGCATATTAAAAAAAAAATTCTGTGGCCTTGTCTGGGCTCAGCAGATAACTTTGTCATAATCTATTAGCAATGTCTGCAATGGATAGAAAGGCTGGTGGCAACTATTCTGAAATTCTCCAGACCTGGACTAAATGCTCTCTAAGACCCTTCTCAGATCCCCAGTCGTCTGATTCATTATCAAGGTCTTCTTGATGGGCCTTTGTAGTTGGCTGACATCCTATCCTGTCCACCCAAATGAATATTCAGTGTCATTGGAGTAAAACGTAGATACAAGTAGTTCAGTTAAGAATCTGAAAGGGATTATATATCAGTAAAAACAAATAAAAATTTTAAAAAAAGAATCTGAAATGGAAGTGGTTGATTAGGCAGCTGCTTCTCTGAATGGAGTAGGGGTTTCTTTGAGACTGCATTGCAATTTGAGTCTAAAAAATAAAGCATTTTAATCGAAAGAGCAAACAGAATGGTTCCCTAAAGTCATGCATGCAAATCATAGCTCAGCGATGCCAGGTGGAGTTGGAATATCATTTTGTGTAGGTTTCTGTCAATAGCATTTAGCAATGGATACACGGATGGGTTTTCCCAAACTGGAAACAGTCATTTCCTGACCTGTAATAGAAAGCTATAGGTTTCTAACAGCTGTTGGATAATTATGTGAATGTATGCTACAGATAGATGATTTTAGAAATTGATTTAACCCCTTCCTTTGATATTTAGGATCTAAGATAAAGGTATCTTGTTTCAGGGGTACTTAGTTAACTCAAGCAAGGAGATTCAATTTGCACGAACCTTCAGGAAGAAATCTGTGTGTGCATCACTTTTTAGCCTTGCTATCTTTGTAAGGAAAAATGAAACCCTTAGTAATCCACTGGCATTTTATAATCTTAAGCAAAAGATTCTACCTGTAGGGTCAGGGATGTTTGCCTTATTTGTAAAAGCTTTTCAGATATAGAGTTGATTCTAGGTCTTCTTTCTCCAAAATTTCTATGTCAGAGTACATTTTTCATGCCCCCTTTTATTATGCCTCACTACAGACAGCGACAATATCTGTTTGTGAGTTCATGATCCCTGGCAAGGCAAAAATCACCCATCTGGAGTCATACTGTTCTACTAAATATGATGAAAGAACTATATTTTTAGTTTTCTCAGAAACAATCAACACTAAACGTGATTTTTGTCCATAGTGTGCCCTCAGCCAGGCTCTATGACAGAAGGACATTTTTATAAGGGAATCTATGAATATGACAGCAGCAATAAACAGCTGAAAATAATCTATGAGGCGTTTGCAAATTACCCCTCACGAGCTGTAGTGGTTGTGAAAGATAATTTGTGGTTCTCACAGAATACCCTGCAAATTGGGTCTTTCATCTGCAATGTTTTTCACAGTTAAAACATTTCATTTCTCATATTAACAAATGATAACTCTGCATTTGTTAATCTAAACAATTTGATTTGTATTTTTTTCTGTGCTGAGAAGCTGTTGACATTTCAGGGTAAGTAATTATTTTCATTGCCAACTGCTGTTTGTGGTGACTGTAGGCAAAAGATAGAAATCTGAATGTAAGTATGCATCATTTTAATCATTTTCCTTAAAGACTGCCCATAAAGCAGGAAGTCTGTTTGCCTGAGTTATCATCTGTACTTAGAAATCTAAAAGGATATGAGTGTTGACAAGCAAGGATTCTAGTCACGTTCAGGGTTTTCTGTGGTGGATCAGAAACTCCCTCATGTAATCTCTGTGGGTAGGGGGACTGGATTGACCTCCACTATCACCAAACCTCTGGCAGGGCCCAGTGCACCTGCAGACTGAAATCACTGCAGTAAAAGGAAGCATGCGTTATTGGCCTTAGTAGCTCTCAGCTAATGTAGTATCTCTTCAAGTGGCTCATGGGTGTCAGGATTACACAAGAATGCCTTGCACCATGCCTGGTACACGGTACACAGTGTGAGCTCTGGAAACATCTGGTGAAACTGGGATGATGTATAAAAACATATAAAATTCCTTTCTCACACTGCCTTCTTGGCCAACCATCCTCAGTCCAGAGCCATGGAAAGAAAGGTTTTTTTTTTTTCACTTGGAAAGTAGTCACTACATCCATAAAGAAGGATGTTGAGCCATGTCCACTGAGTTACCCATGGAGAGGAGGTGCCAGGGCCTGGGACAGAGCTGATGGATCAGCAGGCTTTCCTTGGGGTCTTTCTTTGATCTACAATCTAAGGTATTTCAGTTTCTTTTGATATTCAGAAAAAAAAATTACCATCAAAATTTAAACTTCGTCCCCTAGAAAAATCATCTAGCAAAATTGCTGCTCTAGAAAGGTGGTCCATCTTTAGCCTGGGGTGTGTGGGGCCCACACTAGCTATGAAGCACCATGGTAGGTATAGATTGTCTCTGTGATTATTAGAGGTGCGTCAGTGTGAGACCTGCACAGTAGAATGTGGTAGGTTCACCCATTTCCCTGCATCTGTCCCATTATGATAGATGTGATAGATACATGTGAACCTTCCATTCACATTTCAGTTAGAGAATGGACTACTGATTTAGGATCAAAACCAATCATTACGTGGCCTTACGGAGTGAATGTAGAGCCAGTACCCTGAATGGCAAATGTGTTTTATCCTTTGAACCAACTCCAGTTGATTAGTTCTGGTTGCCTGCAGTACTGTTTTAAGAAGGCATCTGTGAGGCTGGGCAGGAGGAGTGCTGGGATTGATTAGCAATGTCTGTCATGGCCTCTGGAGGAAAAACGGGCCCTATATTTACCATTCTCTGCTTTTAACATGTCCATAACTCCTCTGTCCTCTCTTCTTGTGTAAAATGATTTTAATACTAACAGGTGCCTGTGAGCATCATGAGAGAGAACAGGTAGATTCCACTTTAAGAAAACCTAGCATGAAAAAATGCAAATTTACAAAATGGATAAATCTGGAGCCAATTATTTCTATTACAGAAAGATTCCATGAAAGGTTCCTTTAAATAGCCAGCTCCCCTACTGCATTAAAATGATGATTCAATTTACAAAAATTCACTTTGCATGCAACTCTTCAAGATCATGTCTGTGGAGTAAAGACAGCCACACTTGATTTTTTAAAATCATGGCCTAAATAACATTGAAGATAGCTGCTGCCACCTATCTGGAGTCTCTTGGTAATTCCCACTCTCTGCAGTCTTCCTTCTTACTCCTATCCCAGCGTGGGGAGTAGACAATCTGGGTGGTGGACAACAGCTGCTGGCTTCCACCCTGACACGGCTGCATTTCATTAGTGGGTAAACTGATTGCTCTGAGTATGTTTATATGTGGGTGTGGTTGTACAACTCTGTGCACTCCGTGTGCTATGTATGCAGATACAGATACACAAAAGTCATTATCTTGCTCTCAGCCCAACCTAAATTCATTCCTGCTGTAAGAGTTCTAAATGGAAGGTTCCAATCCCTTGGTGGATATGGCCTTTTGGTAATATCTGCTCCAAATTCTGGCTCCCCATCCTCTTTGTGTTTGTTTATATGTTATTTACCCTTGCATTAGAAAAATTCCCGAGACTTGGGGCCTGAGTCCTATTATCCGGACATGGAATCTTCCTCTTCCTCTGAGGCCTACAAAGCCCTAAACGATTTTCTGATTTAGAAAATGAAATAGACTTTGACTCTTGGGGCAAGCTATGAAATTCCCAACCAACGGACGCTCCCATTAAATATATAACATATACAACATCTGAAAGTATCACTGATCTAGCATGAATTTGAATTATAGAGGCATTCAATGCCCCTTGGGTAAGATCAGCAGCCTCTTCCCAGGCACTCAAAATCAGGCAGTTTTCCAGTGGACCATAAAGCTCCCAGGAATGCTGACTGGCATGTGTGTTTGAATTTCTGTTGCTCTGTAAAAGGAACTTAATCCACAGAAGAGTACCTGGAAGAGATGGCATCTTCCCTTTCTCTGTGTGTTTTACCCCCACATAGAATCATCATAATAACTTCTCAGGCCCAGAGCACAAGTATCATCTCTATTTTTGCCTATGGTATTTTTTAAATCACAACAGAAATTCTTCCCCAGAAATACTTTTTATAGAGACATCTTTTTTTTTTTTTCTTTTGGCAAAAGCAAAATGAGACTAACAGTAAACACATCAGCCCTACTCAGACACTATCTTCTGGCCTGCAGTGACCAATCCTGTTTGAGACAAAAACTCTCAGGCTGGTGAGCTGTCAAGTCGCTCTTTTTCTTCCACCTTCCCAGGATCATTGGTTTGCACCAAGGGTCCCCCATGGTACTGGGCTGTGATTGCCGCATAGGTGCAGCCATAGATGGCAGCTGCCAACATCATGAGACACACAATCCCACACACAACCCCAGTGATGATGACGGTGGCAATAGCATGACGCAGGTTGGCAGGCCTTGGCTTGGGTTTGAGCTCGCACTCCAAGAGGTCTCGCTCCCCTGAGTTGTGGTTCTCAGGAGGCCTCAGGACCACACTGTGGGTAGAGCCGGGCCGCTGAGGCTGCGAGGACTCTGGATCAGGAGCAGCAAGAGGGCAGGGCTGGTACAGCTCATGAGGGATCCTAAGGAGGTCCTTTCCCTTCCAGGTGTCTGGTGATCCACAGATGACACCATCTGTTATTCCCCCTTTAAAAGAGAAAAGCAAAGGACAATAACAGAGCCTTGATACAACAGAGTTCCAAAATCCTCTGCCTGCAAAAACTTAGGCAGATGGAATTTATGAAGTACCATTTTTTTTTTAATCCTGGAGTCAAAGAATTTAACAACCATATTTTATGATTTTAAGATTCCTAAATTGGCTAAATACTAAAAATGCCACACACTAAATTGGCAATTACTTATGACCAAGAATTCATTAGAAGCCCAGTAACCTTCATATTCTGCAAATGCTCAGAGAAAACAATGCAAAAGCTGACAAGAAGGCACGCTGGGGGCCAATGGTGAGCACGGCTGCCCACTGCATTCCTGCCACTCACGGCCCCAGTGAGCCCCGCAGACAAGAAATCTTTCGTGTACCAGATTCCTATTGAAAATCTAAGGAAAAAATAAAACAAATGTGCATTGTTGTGCTGTTAGGTGTTTATTACAAAGATCCTGTGTGTCTCAACACTGTTCAGTGATGCCAGATGGAGAGATGGAGTGGTCTTGGAGTGACCTGTGGATTTGACAATACTGGAAATTTAGTTCCTGGAATTAGGTATCATGAATGTGTCTCCTCAGGCCTCAGAACATTTACGGCTTTGAGTACTGAACTTTCTAATGGGTTATTAAACCCAGTTTCCATTCCCTGCAAGGTGATGGATATCCTCAGGTGTGTAGACTGCTGTTGGTCAGGGGGAATTTGGGTGGTCAGTCATTCTTTCCTCTGAGCACTGAGGTAGCAGACTGAAGTCTAGTCTAGTGTGACCGCTGATTTTCTCTTTGACTTTGGGAAAATGCACTTCGCTGACTAAATTTTCTGCCATGAAAACATCCTATTTGTATCCAACTTGATGGTTTACAAAGCACTGTTAGATAAGTCCTAATACTCCACTCTTGCAGGTAACTCTTGTCCATCCACTCACAGAGGTCATGAGTGGATGAAACAACACCCAAACCCAATTCTCCATGCTCCGTCCAAGTTTCTTCCACTGTACTCACTGCCTCACCACTTCCTCCTCTCAGGAGCGTTGTGAGGTCAGAGGAGTGGGCAGGATGGTCCTCGGCACTGTCTACTAGGAAGCCTTTGACTGGATAGAACTGCTGCATGACCTGTGCCTTGGTCCTTTCAGGCTGCCATAAGCACCTCCCCTAGGCCAGCTGAAAAGATTGGCACTGCCGTTAGCAAAGTTAGATTGGAGGTGATTCTTAGTACACACAGTAAGTGAAATATGAAATTATACCAGAAAGACATATGCAGAGGGCATCACTTCAACATTATTAGCACCCTCCATTGCATAGCACTTCAGAGTTCTAGGAATGCTTTCACATTTATTCTCTCTAAGCCTACAAGATAAGTTCTAAGTGGCTCTGTAAGTACATAGGGCCTATCTTGCAGTGCAAGGATTATCAGGTGACCCCAACATACCAGGGTGAGTGGCAGTGGCAAAATTCAACCCGTGTCCTTTTTGCTGCCACTGCTTAAAACTGAATCACCTACCACCAGAGTCTCTTGGATTCCTCCTGGCTTCTCTAGCAATACTCTGAGGAAACAGTGCCCACCCTTAAAGCAGAAAGATGAAAAGGGAATGTCTTCCTTTTTTGAGCCACTGATTTTCATGAGGCCAGAGGTTCAGAGTAGCTGCTCCAGATGAGTCCAAAGTGCCATCGAGATTAAGGATTCTTACCTCATGGACCATTTCATTCCTCTGCACCTGACCATAAGAGCCTCTTCCAGGAAGTTAGTTGCAAGACAAAGAGGTCAGAGAGACATAAATGAAGTGATGGGGCATTGAGAAATAGTCATGATATTTAATCCAGCCAGAGAGCATGGAGACTTCTATCAGGGGAAGCAAGGCCACCTGCCAGGGGGATGGACAGGTTCATCAGCTGACTTCCACCTTCACTGGGGTGGTTTACCCAATCACCCCAGACTTAAGAACTGTTTCTCTCTAATTCCAGACTTTCTGCTGTTCAGTATTAGGGTGGGAGCCACAGCCTCTGGACCCAGAGCCAAGGAAATACCCAGACTAGAGCCTGGGACATAGCTGGAAGGCAGGGGCTATGGCTGCCAAATGCTCTATGGTCTCCTGTGCAGGTGATTCTTAGCCAGGATGCAACTCCCACTCTCCACCATTTCATGGGCCGTGACCCCCTTGCCAAATCTGCTGATTACAGCCGGAGGCTCCCACATCCTTCTAGATGCATGTAACTGACAATGCAGGAAGCTCCAGCTTGCCAAGCGCTCATTGTTCTCTATCTGATCACTAGTAGCTCTTCACCTCTGTCTTGAGAGAAACTAGATTCAAATCTTGAGTCTGAACATTACTTAGCTGTGCAGCGCTGAAAAACTTCCTTGACCACATTGTGCCTCTGCTTGCTCATCTGGAGAGTGGGAGACGAGGATAATTAAAATTCACTTCCCAAGATTGCTCTGAGGACTCAGTTGGATAAAATATGTCAAGTATTTAGCATAATACCTAGCTCAGAATAAATGTTTAATGAAGCGAAGATGACTTGTTTACTAGTAAATGGAGAGGAATAGTAATCATACAATCTGTGTGCATATTTCTGTGGAGGAGATATTATTATGTATTCACCAAAGCACATCTTTTTGCTCTTAGGCCAGCAGAAAGACTAAATTTTCCCACTTTTTGTGGTCCATTTGGGGCCATCTGATTGAATTCTGGACAATAGAACCAATTAATGCCACCTCCAGGCCATAAAACCCCAGTGTAATCTGCAATGCATTTTGTTGCCACTTGGGGATGACCTTAGAGGCCACGTGATAAAGTTGGTGGCATCACAAGCTAGAGGGGGCGCTTATGTCCCTAAATGGCTGCATGGAATGCAGACCCTGCCCCCATTTCCCTTGAACTATGACATGAATGAGCAACAGATTTTGTTGCACATATAACTAAAGTCTGGGCTAGTCTGTTATGTCAATTAGCCTGCCCTGTCTAATACCTGTAGTGTTTGCATTTGTTTATATATCTTTTTTAAAAAGAAGATCTTGACTAATATCTGTTCCCTTATTTTGCCTGTATTCAATATGTCTATAATCCGACTGCCTCCCATGTTTGGCACGTATTTGGATTTTTCCTAGTTATGTTGAGACATCCAGGTCTTATTACCCCAAATCAATTTTTGCCTCTCTCCGAAGAAAAGCTGTGATCTGTGCTCCTGCAGCTCTGTTGTGAAGGAATGTTGAACCGCATCACAGAATCTGAGGACCGGAGTGAGCCATAGGAACTCCCTGGCTTAAAACTGTCAGTTTCCCTCTGGTGACACTGAGTGCTAGTGAAGTATCCTAATTTTCCCAAAAACCAACAGCAAGTTTGTGGCAGAGTAGGGCAGAATGCATCCCATCCCAGGTTGCTTCCAGTGCCCTAGTCCTGGGAACTTTTTTTTTTTTAAATCAAGAAATGTTCTTTGATGAAAACTATCTTTCTGTATTGGGCTGGCCTGTGCTTACGATTTAATCCAGAATACAATAGTTCAAGCCACTTTACCTGTAGATGTAAACAATTTTATTTGCAACCTCTTATAAGAAAGATGTTGCCATAGTATGTGGCTCCTTTTGCTGATTGGCTTAAATGCCGACTGGTTATTGATTATGTAGTTTGCTGTTACATTGTTGAGAAGGATTTATTCAATATCATACGTTTGAACCCATGTTGTATTCACCCTAACCTCATTCCTGCTGAGAACCGCTGCAACCATGCAGACACTGTTGATTCCCTAATTCATGTCTGTAGCTCCAACATCTCCCCGAGCTTCAGGCTTAAATATATAACCTCCAACTCAACCATTCCCCATGGATATGTACAGGACATCTCAAACTTCACATGCCCCAAGCTGAAGTCCTAATTGAACACCTCCCCAACACACTCACTCGCTCCCCAACACACTCACTCGCTCCCCCCAGTCTCCTCTTTGCCCCTTGTCAGCTGAAGGCATCACTTCAGGACAAATCAAAATAGACATTCCCATAATTATGGTCTTCTCTTAATTACCCACTCCAACCCGTTAGCAATGTCTGTCAGTTCAGTATTCCAAGTATCTCCCAGCATTGATCACGTCTCGCCACCCTGGTTTGGGCCACCATCGTCTTCGCTGGCTGACTGAAATCACCTTCTCCCTCATCTACCTGGTTCTTCTTCTGCAGCTTTCGATCAGTTCTCCCAAGAGTCTACAGAGTGACCTTTTACATTGTAATCAGATCATATTGTTCTGTTGACTAAAACTCTTCAAGAGCTTTCCATCTCACTTAAAGTCCAGGCATCTTGGACTTCTCTGCACACTTCTGCATGATCTGGCCCGCAAGTACTGGTGTTGTCTTGTCTGTGTCCACTCACTCCCTTCCTCTGCACTAGCCACTGTCTTGTCTCTCTTTTTGTCCCACAGCCAAGCCAAGTTTTCCCCCTCATCAAGCCCTTTGTGCTCACTATTCCTTCCCCCAATTATCTCATGGCTCATTCCTCCGCAGTCTTTGGGCTCTGCTCAGCCACGTCACCTCCTTGGAGACATCTTCCCATCCATCCTATCAAAAATGAGACACCCATTCTATCACTGTCCCCTTCCCCTGCCTCATTGTTTCTTAGCACTAATTACTATTCTAAACATGTATCTTCATTTATCATCTTATTTAACATCTGTTTCTACTACCAGAATGAAATCTCTATGATGGTTAGGCACTGCCATCTTCTCAGTGCCTGACATACAAAAGGCACTCAAATGTAGAAATGAATGAATCATGCTGAGAGCTAGGAGGAGAGAAGCACTGTGAAGTGGAGGAAAGAAAGTCGGGTCAAGACCCAAAAGCCGGGCATTCTGTTCTCAACTGGGCTTCTGCTCTGTGATCTTGGGCAAGTCACTGAACCTCTCTGGGACTCTGTTGCCTATTGACAACAAAGGTTGGCAAACTTTTCTGTAAAGAGCCAGATAGACAACACAGCCCCTGTCACAACTACTCTGCTTTTATAGTGCAAAGCAACCACTCACTTAGTATATAATGAATGGGCATGGCTGTGTTCCAATAAAACTTTATTTACAGAAACAGGAGATGGACTGTGGCCCTGGGGCTGTAGTTTGCTAACCCTGGGTGGTTTCCAGAGCCCCTCATCTTTAATAGTCTGAGATCTCTTGCTTTACTCCTGTCATCGTGTTAAAGAAATTGTGAGTAACTTTAGAGAGAGGCCCTGTTGCACCCAATTTCAGTGACAGTGGTGTTTGCTAAAGCAGAAAGGATAATTTTAGAGAATTACAGTTGTCAAATGGGTAGAAGCAGACAAAGAGAGAAAAATATCCCAGAGAGAGAGAGAACCATACCCATAATTGGAACACACTTGAAAATAAGAGTTTAGTGCTATTTGGGGTTGAGCAGTTATTCAGGTGGTGATTGAATGTCCTCCTTCTAACAGCATACCCCCAGATAAGTAACTTCATGTTGTATTATTTAAACAAGTGAAAGTTATCTCCATGTAACATATTTGTAGATTAATTTAGATCCTGAATTTAAACACCTTCTAATGACTCACTTGACTCTTTTGCCATACTGTGAAATGGCACCGATGTGTAAAAGCCCAAATCCACCCCTTACACACTCCTCCACATTCTTTCTAATGCAGAGAACAGATGAGATTCATCCTAGGCTGGTAACACACAGATGGGGGGGTTCCAAATAGACGTGACTCACCTTTATAGATAAATTTCTCCAACCAGAGTTTAAGGCCAAGCAAGTGGCAATTGCATTTCCAGAGGTTGTCCTTGAGAAATAAAAGCCTCACACTGGGCATGGATTCCAGGAGTGCTCGATCAAGCTGCTGAAGCTGGTTTTGTTGAACCGCAAGTATAGTTAGGTTCTCCCACGTCTCTCCCAGGGATGTGGGAAGGTGGCTTATGTTGTTTGATGACAAATCAAGCTCCCTCAGCTGAGGGAGGGAATGGAAAAGTCTGCTTTCCAGGGAAATAAGTGAATTCTGGGTTAGGTTTAAAACCTGCAAGTGCTGAAGCCCATGGAAAGCTCCAGGGGCCAGATCTGAAAGGGAATTGTTGGACAAATTTAAGGCCGTGAGCCATGGCACTGACCTAAATGCAAAAGCAGGAAGATGGTGTATCTGATTATCTTGTAAATGCAGTGTTCGAGTCTGACGAGGTAAATGGGAAGGAATTTCAGCCAGACCCTGCTGGCTGCAGTCTACAAAATTTGTAGATGAGTGACATCGGCACTTGTCTGGGCAGCCATATACCACCTGGAGCAGGACAATCACACTGGAAAACAGGAGCAGTTCACCTACAACAAACAGAAAGAAATTGGGATAGAAACCAGTTTGTGAGGTGTGGTATCAACACTTTTTCGCCTTTGAATTTACAGGTAATGTGCTTTCCAGCCAGGTCAGACCTTCTATAACCTGGAAGAGAGGTTCTGTCACTCACCATCTTTAGTAGAGCTGGGCTGGACAGAGTACATCCGCAGTGTCAGTAACTACTGCAATCTTTGTGCCAACTATTGTTGGAAGCCTTGAGAAAAGTACTCTCTCAGTGTCTCCTGATTCAGAAGATGGAAGACTTAGTGATATCAAATAGAAGAGTGAAAAAAATATTTGGGGGATATATGCCCTTTGTAGGTCACAGCAGAATTATGTGGGGCCAGATATGTAGAAGAGTGATAGAGGATTTCAGATATCCACATTTCTGTAAAGTAGGCGGCAGAACAGTGCTGTCTAATACAACGTTCTGTGATGATAGAAGTGTCCTGC
This sequence comes from Piliocolobus tephrosceles, assembly GCF_002776525.5. NCBI lineage: Eukaryota > Metazoa > Chordata > Mammalia > Primates > Cercopithecidae > Piliocolobus > Piliocolobus tephrosceles. Next base: position 81,518,380 of record NC_045435.1, on the reverse strand, counting down.
ATCTGCTCTCCAGTATGGGAGCCAATAGCCATGTGTGGCTATCCAGCTCTTGAGATGGCACTACTGCAACCAAGAGACTGAATTTTTATTTGTATTTCATTTTAACTATTTTAAACAAAAATAGCCACATGTGGCTAATGGTTACTGTATTGGATAAGGCAGATCTAAAACACTGCTACATATTGATATCTGTTTTTGCCGTTGTAATTCCATGAACAAGGACAGTGTCTGCTTCTTTTTTATTCAAGATTATAAAAATATAGAAAAGCATTAAGAGTAATTAATAAATACCCCTTTTCTATAATAGTTCTGCAAGTCATTCATGGGTTACCATACTTCCTTGATTCTTTTTCCTTTTAACTCAAAAGAGCAATGCATGACTTATGCAGTTGAACTTACTTTGATTGATGCCTAATTTCAATTTTCCAGCATAAGCCCCTTTCCTCATACCATTACTGATGTATCTCTCCAGACAGTTTAAAAACAATCGTTAGTAATGACAAAAATAGCAAATAACCATATAGCATGCAACTACCATTCTAAGTGCTTTATAAATATGTATATTAATTAATCCTCATAACCTTGTAAATATGGTTCCATTATTACCCCCTTTTGAAAGATGAGGAAGCTAGGCACAGAAAAGCTGAATCACTTGCCCATGTTCACACAGAGAATAAATATTATAGCAGAGCTGTGATAAGGACCAGGGCTGTCTTCCTCCCTCCAGAGTCTGTCAGAGTTCTTATCTGCCGTGTTCTACTGCCTGTCAAATACACACACACACACACACACACACACACACACTGTTTTGCATAACACTTTTTAAAAATCCAAATAAATGTAATCATCAACATGTCTCGGTCTGCAGTTTGCTCTGTTCACTCAAAACTGATCTATCCACATTGATACGTGGAAAGCTAATTCATTCCTTTTATCTGCTGTAGCATATTCCATGGTGAGACCATGCCACATTTAGTATTAATATTTACCCCCACTCTTATGAGGGGTAGTTGAGCTTTTTGCAGTTTTTTTCTTCATTCTAAATGATGCTGTAAAATAGCATCCTTGTTCAGACTGCCTTGGCTGTGCAGGAACTGGGAGAGGGTCTCTGGAATCCAAAGAAATCTTCTTGCAGGGCTCGGAGAGGAGGTTAAGTTCACATTTTCTTAGATACTGCTCTGTCATTCACCAAAGTAGCTATAACACTCCCTTCTGTTTTTTTTCTGAGACTTGAATTTGAAAATATGGCAAACATCTGTCAAGGGCATTTTATTATAAAGCGGTAGAGGAATTCGTTAGGCCACACAATAATATTCAAAACTCAAAATAGTTATCTACTCATAGTTGAAGCTCTTGAAGGGGGCTTTGTTTGCTCGCTTGCTTGCTTGCATGTTTGCTTGCTTGCTTGCTTTGGGCCTGAACTAGGGAAACACAGTGTGGCGGTCATGCATTGAGCCTTTTCCCCTTTCTTCCTTAAATTCTCTAGTGAGGCTAACAGTGCTCTAGGGCAATAGGGAAGATGTTTAGAGAGCCTTCTGAAAGAGATTCTTCTCTGTTTCATTTAGTTCAAGGGACGCAGAACATCACAGTCCCCTTCCCCTTTCCAGAATATCAAAGAGCAAAACCACTGTTTACCTTTCTATAATTTTGCAAATAATCTAAATGACTCCTTTCAAAGCCAAAACGTCTTCCCCTCAGTAATGAACGGACACCCCTCACTTTTAGCTGTAGGGCTCAGGTATTAATTAGTTGCAGGAAATTAATTCTTAAACCAGAGAATATGTTTGCCGCAGAATCCACTAATCTATTAATGAAAGGCTTGCCTCTCTGAGATTGTAGCCAATTTGTTCATTCTTTCTTTGGTTCCACTCTTCCCCTCAAAGGAATAATATATGAACTCCAACTCCAAGCACCATGTTTTCTATGAAATGGCCCGTGACATGCCAACTGCATATTCATGTCATGGCTGCATACATTTCTTTCCACCCTCTTCCTCTGCACCCAACATGCACAAACATAAATCCTCCCATGCAGAGACATTTTTCATATCTGTCCAGTCTTTTAAGACAGACGACTTGAAAATAGATTTCCCGTAGATACCTTTGTGAGGGGATCCCGTCTTTCTCCCAGACAAGAACTTTTCCAATGGGAATTGGTCAGGGCTCACCTTTCATGACTGAGTCTTCTCTGGCGTCCTTGCTGACCTCGTAGACCCCTTAATTAATGTGCAGAGCAACACACGAAGGGCATGGCAGACTTGGAGCCCAGCTTTACATTCAGTCTTTCTGAACCCTGCCTTTGCTTTCCTTCAATGCAGAAAACAGTTGTTGCTTTCAAAAGCCCACTTATTTAAGCAGCCCTTCCCCTTGTCTCCATCTGGCTGGGATCAGTTTCCATAAGAGGATCTTGGGATCATGCCCCTCTTCTTTCTTAAAATGTTGGCCTCCCCAGGATCATCCCTGCCTTTCCCATTCAGATGATGAGCCGCATAAAGAATGTTTGTCAAACCTTGGTGAACAGCTGTAGCATTCAAACATGACCCCAATGGCTTGGCCTTTTTGATTATTTAATCTGCTTGAAGTACAGGGCACCAAAATAAAACTGCCTTCTTAATCCGGCCGTGGCTTCTGAATTCTGTTGACTTATTAACCATGCTGGGTCACCCCTCATTGGGTTGGGGGAGCCGGACGGGACCCTCGACCTGGGGGTCAAGCAGCAGAGCCCTCAGAGTGTGTAATATGAGGACAAATTGGCCTGCTAGAGGCTGACACGGTTTGCACAGTGCACTTCTTTGGTCATCGAAGGCTTATTCAGCCAACATCTGTGGGGATTAGCTGTGTTGACAGGGTCTTGGTGCCCTGAAATTCATAGCCATGGTTTCCTTTAGTGGACATCACAACCTTCCTTCTGGTGCCACAAATACTTCTCAGCTGCTTGCTTGCTTGTTCGCTGCCCCCACAGCCCGCCCATTCCCCAGCCCCCCAGTTGAATTGACCTTTTGGTTAGTGTGACTTTAGAAATACTTCTTAATCTTTCTTCGTTTCCCTGATGCTGAGGTCCTGGCCCTGCCCTCATTTTTCACATATAAAACAATAAAGCCGCCCCTGTGAGCATCAGGCGTCAGTCAGCTGTGACTGTTCTCTAATTGAAGCTGCAGGGAACTTTCCCATCGGGGCCTGGAACCGTTTCATTGAATGTGCAAATCCCCTGCCATTTGCTGAGGTGGGGTTTCAATGCCTGAAGTTGCTCTTCTAGATAAAACAAAATGTTCTAACTGTGTGTCACTGTGTGTACGCTTTTATGGAGGCAGCATGAAGCGTAATCCCGGGCTCCAGGAAGTATAATTGAGCCACTGGGTTTGGGCTCTGGAATCAGGTGGGTCCAGAATCAGTTTGGCTCTACCATCACCAGCTCTCTGTCTCCAGGCAAGTGACTTGCCCACCCAGAGCCCCATCTCTGACATGGGGGCAACAATAGCCCTTACTTTACCAGGCCGTGCCCAGGATTAAATATGGCAGTACACACCATGGCCCCAAGTGTCTTCCTAAGTGTTCACAATTTCCCGTGAGAAACGCTTCCAGGACTTGCATGCTGCTAGCATCTGAGGACAACCTGGACTGGTCAGCAGGAGGGATGTCCTGAGGGAGGTCCTGACAGATGGCCATGGAACCTGGCCCCTCATGCCACTCTGCAGGTACAGAGGGAAGAGGCCTGTTGTGAATGGAAGTTGAAAAAATCAAATTTTGATGATTTTCAACAACCTGTACTTTGTGGACTCTTCCATCATTTGGCCAAGCCCCTTCTCACCCCATAGAACCCAGTATATTCATCCTGCCTCTTCCAGAAAGCCCACTTTACCCAACCTGCCATCTTTTGTCCTTCTCTCCAGCGTGTTTTTGAGCATCGCAGATACAAAGGAGAAAAGTCAGGTGTAGGTGACAAAGCAAGTCAGGTGATGAAGAGCCACTTAAATCTTAAGAACTCAATGATTTCTTCCCTCCTTCTTTCCAGTCCCTCCTTCCTATCTATCTGTTTCAAGTGCATAGCATTTAATGATAATAATTTCCATTATTAATGGAAATACGTACATAACCATCAGTGGCCCCCATTAGCATTCAATCATTAATTCATCATAACACAACAAACACTTGTGAACTTAACGCTCCCTCTAAGAACTAGAAAGTTAGTAATAACTCATATCTACCTGTGTGCCTCTGTCTTTCCCTGGGGTCAGAAACAGTTTTTTGCAAAGGTCAGATAGTAAATATTTTAGACCTTAAGGGCCATCAGTCTCCATTGCAATTATTGGACTCTGCTGTTACAGTTTGGAAACAGCCAAAGACAATACATAAATCAATGGGTGTGCCTGCATTCCAATAAAACTTTGTTTACAAAAACAGGTAGAGGCATAGATGGCCCACAGGCTGTGATCTGCAAACTCTGGTTATCCTATCCTCTGGCCACTGCTCTCACTAGTCCACCACCCCACCTGTCACCCACCCCCAACTCCCACCACCCAGGCAAACTTATCCACTCTCCTGTTGCCTCATCTATCAAATGAGGGAATTGGGTAAGATGATCTTTAAGGCCTTCTTATGTCCAGAACCTTGTCATTCTGGTCAAAAAGCATAAATGGGATTGAAAGGCACTGTACTTACCAACTTTAAGGGGGCTTGGGCAGAGAATTTAAATACCTCTTTAGGTTATAGTGGAGATATTTAGCTATGTGTATAAGGCCCAACTGGGATCCAGATATCTTAGACTTGGGGGCCTGAAAAAGATGAATCTATTGACAGCACAATTGGATGTTGGTGGTCAAGACCCTGACAGAGAACCAAAGGCAGTCAAGGACACTTCTGGTTAAAAGCTAAATGGAGAAGCACATTTTCATGCTGTTTATTCCCTAAAGTTGTGTGGTCCTGGGAAAATCCCAGGCTCTCTGAGCATCAGTGTTCTATCTGTAGAATGTAGATAATACCTACCTCACCGGAGGCAGGGAGGATCAAGTGATACTTAAGTGCCTAGCACATATCTGGTAGAGCAAGAGATCCAAAGTGGCATCTTGGCCAGGCAGGGTGGCTCACGCCTGTAATCCCAATACTTTGGGAGGCTGAGGTGGGTGGATAAATTGAGGACAGGAGTTCGAGACCAGCCTGGCCAACAAGGTGAAACCCCATCTCTACTAAAATACAAAAATTAGCTGGACATTATGGCGGCCTTCTGTAATCTCAGCTACTCAGGAGACTGAGGCAGGAGAATCGCTTGAACACAGGAGGCAGAGGTTGCAGTGAGCCAAGATCATGCCACTGCACTCCAGCCTGGATGACAGAGTGAGACTCCTTCTCAAAACAAAACAAAAAACAAAGTGGCATCTCCTGTTAGCAGCATGGATTTATAGACCTCAAAGAGTCTGAGCTGGCTGCTCCCACCTAAAACACAAATGTCCGGGAAACTGGTAGAGAATCCCCGGAGTTGATGGGTTCCTGGCAACATCTGCTTACTGCCCGGGGGTTTTTTTGGTTCTGGTTTACTCATGCTGACCCCAATTGGGGGTTAAAAGATGGACAATGCACACATGGCCTGCACTGCCCCCCGGGACACTTGGATGTGGAGGCTGATTGATTTATTCCATCTGACCTCAGCCAAGAGAACAAAGGGAGGGTGTGTGATATGCATGCTAATACTGGGCAGTGCCTTCTCTCTCTCCCTCCCTCCCTCCCATGGTGAGCAAATCCAGGAGGTGGCAAGACAGCCATGCTTGCAAAAAGAGGAACCAAGGAGAGATGCTGAATGTCAGCTCAGGCCAGAGCCACTCCCTAAAGAGGAGAACTGTACTATGAGGGGCTCCTGGCCCCAAGACCTACCAGAACCCCAGTTTCCCACATGGGAGCTAGCTGCAGATGCACCCTTTGAGTAAAACTGTGTTTATAATCACACTGAGATTTCAAGAATTTCCAAGCTTCTGAGACATATTCTTTTGCCCTTTTTAAACCAGAATGTTTTCTAATATGTTAGTCTATTTACCATTTAATTTCCCTGAAATGACAAATCAATGATTATTAACCCTGAAATAAAATTGACAGTGTCTTGAAATCCAGCATGTAATAGCTCTTTCTCCCAGGCAACCTTATACAGATATTTAAAGAATAAAGGCCAGGCTTAGTGGTTCACGCTTGCAATCCTAGCACTTTGGGAGGCTTAGGTGGGTGGATCACTTGAGTCCAGGAGTTCAAAGCCAACCTGAGTAACATGGTGAAACTCCATCTCTACCAAAAATACAAAAAATTAGCCGGGCGTAGTGGTGAGCACCTGTAGTCTGAGCTACTTGGGAGGCTGAGGCAGGGGGATCACCTGAGCCCAGGAGGTGAAAACTGCAGTGAGCCGAGATCATACCAGTACACTCTAGCCTGGGCAACAGAGTGAGACCCTGTCTCAAAAAATAATGATAATAAACAAATAAGAACAATTACAACTAAATATACCCATCTGGGAGAATATTCATAATAAAATGTGAGGCAAAATAAAGCAATTTGAATAGGAAGCATATTGTATAATCTCATTTATATTCAAAAAAGTGTTAGAGATGGAGGAATTAACCCTATAAATATGCATTGGTTTGTCTGAAAATGGAGTAAGTGGGAAAGGTCAGTCACCAGACTGATAATGCTGATTACTTGGAGGGGAGACTAAAGAAAAAGAGGGGAAAATTAACATTTTCTGCTTATACTTCTGTATATTCAACTTGCTACAACAAAAATTATGTCTAAGAAGCAAGTAAAGGCACATTTCCTTTACTGGAATATTTGAGATGTCTTATCTTCCAGTGACTAGCTGAATTATCTGTGTAAATACAGCATGCCTAGAATTTGCCTCCTCTCTCATCAAAAGGATTAGCCCCAGAAGTAACATCTGTCTTTCCCTGCCAAGGGCCTCTATGTGTGATGAGCCCTTATAACAAATATGAGCATTTCTCCCAGTTGTAAGGTCTGCTTTGGTAAAGTCATGGCCAAGTGCTCCTCCATCCCTGTCAACAGGCTCCCCATCCAAACCATGTGGTATGGTGATCTAATGCCGGGGAAGGCAGCCAGGCCTAGTGACAGCTGCAGCCAGGAATAGTGGGGAGGAGGCCCTTGGCACCACAGATCCATGCAGACATTTCATTTGGTCAGGAAGAAAGTTTGACTTTGGAGGCACGTAGATGATAGTGAAAATAGTTTCCTAGGAATTGTGGATGACCAAATGGTACCCAGGTACACAGTTTATACAGAGCTATTTTAAAGTTTTATTATTGTCTTCCAACCCTGTCTCCCTACATCCCTCCCTCCCTTCTTCCTGGACCTCTGCCTTTGGATTTACTATCCTATAAGACATATACAAATCAGAAACATAGAAAACTGGGAATATATTTTAAAATGACAATCCTATCAATCACGTATTTAGTGCTTACAATGGGGCACATATTGCTAATAATTTGTATTAAAATTATGCTATTTTAACAAATAACACCGAAATCTCAGTGGTTTAACAGAATAGCTCATTTATTTCTCTTATCACAGTCTAGTTCAGGTTGACAGGGACCTGGGCTCCATGCTGTCATTCAGGAACCCAGGCTTCTTCCATCTTGTGGCTGTGACCTCTTCTTGGCTCTCAGAGCCCTCTCCATCAGTTGGAAAAGGTACTTACCACTTCTGCTCACATTCTATTAGCCAGAATTAAATCACATGACCATGTCTAACAGCAAGAGATGCTGGGAAATGTTGTCTAGCAGTGTGTCTTGGAAGAAGAGGAGGCACAGCTGTTGAAGATCATAGTAGTTTCTGCCTGCACACTTTATTGCATTATCTCACTTTAAAGTAACAAACAACTCACTAGACATTAAGTTTCAAATGACCTCTTTGTTTCCCATACTTTCTTCAAAACCCACATAATAGGTTTATTAAGTAAATGGTGAATGAATGAATTAAGATGTTACTATTACTTTTTTTTGAGACCAAGTCTTACTCTGTCATCCAGGCTGAATTGCAGTGGCCTGGTCTCGGCTTACTGCAACCTCGACCTCCCGAGTTCAAGCGATTCTCCTGCCTCAGCCTCTGGAGTAGCTGGGATTATAGGCACACACCACCATGCCCAGCTAATTATATTGTATTTTTGGTAGAGACGGGGTTTCGCCGTGTTGGTCAGGCTGGTCTCTAACTCCTGACCTCGGGTGGTTCACCTGCCTCGACCTCCCAAAGTGCTGGGATAACAGGTGTGAGCCACCATGCCCCTCCTAGATGTTACTATTACTTTTAGTATAAATTACAAAACAGGGACAGAGAAGGTAAAAACTTGCCCAGAGTTTCCCGCGTCTTTGTTGCAAACACATGGATTGTGAGTACCAACGTTTGGTACAATATTAAGGGAACCTATAGTTGTATTTGTTTTATGCCCTAAGATCATTTTTTATACAACCCATTGTTTTGACATTAGGATGTCAAATTTAATTATCTGGAAGCTCTGATTCAGGAGGTGAGAACACAGTTCCCTCTTGCGCCGTTCAGTGGAGAACCAAGGCTGCCATATGCTTTCTCTAGTAAGAAAGTGGGGGGGATATGTTCATCTCCTTGGTTTTTCTTGCCCTTTTGATAAGGTAAGAATTCAGGTTCAAGGAACGCCTAGGGTTATTCCGTTTACTGCATATGAATATCAGCGGAGTTTGAACTCCCTTTAGCAGGCCTTGAGTTGCCTGATAAAATTAGTGGAGTAGTGAGTTTGATATGTATGCCTCCAGCCTCCCTAAAGCTAAGAAAGACAGTGGCCAAAATGTTTCTTTTCAGCATTCACATGTCCACAGAGCCTAAGACTTAGCCCGGTTCTGTAGGGACTAGAAAAGGCATAACATACTGGTTCCTGGTTTTCATAGAGCTTACCAGTCTGTTTTGTTTTGTTTTTTGTTTTTGTTTGAGACAGAGTGTCGCTCTGTTGCCCAGGCTGGAGTGCACTGGTGCTATCTTAGCTCACTGCAAGTTGCAACTCACAACCAATGATGTGGGTTCCATCATTGGTACTCACAATCCATGTGTTCACAACAAAGACGTGGGAAACTTTGAGCAAGTCTTTACCTTCTCTGTCCCTGTTTTGTAATTTATATTAAAAGTAATAGTAACGTCTTGGATGGGCACGGTGGCTCACGCCTGTTCAAGCGATTCTCGTGCCTCAGCCTCCCGAGTAGCTGGGATTACAGGCAAGCACCACCATGCCCAGCTGATTTCTGTATTTATTTTTTAGTAGAGACAGGGGTTTCACAATGTTGGCCAGGCTGGTCTCAAACTCCTGACCTCAAGTGATCTACCCGCGTGATCCACCCGTCTTGGCCTCCCAAAGTGCTGGGACTACAGGCATGAGCCACGGCACCCAGGTCTGGAGGGTGCTATTTAGCAGTTTTCTCATCACCTTGAACCTGTTTTCCATGAGAAGACTGCACATGATTTTGTTTGAACAAGGTAGGATTTCCCTGTCGCTGTCTAACTCTCAGGGAACCAGTTCAACTATCTAAGTCTACCTCTGGGATAGACTTGCATTTTGGGGGTTAATCCTCCCTACACTGGCAGGGTTAGAGGAAGTACAGACTTCCCATTCCAATATCTTCCCAATGTCAGCCTTCCAGTGTTCAGTTTTCCTGCACTTGGGACATGTGTGAAGATAAAGATGCATTTCAGATAAGTATGATTAAAGGTAATTAGTGAGCTCATGCGGCTGGTGGAATAAACATAGGCAGATGCTGGTTGACATAAAGTTAATGAAAGAAACAAATGGATCAAGAAACATGGCAGCTGAGGAAGCCTGGCCAAAGCCTCACACTGACATGTTGTTTTACTTAGATCTTTTGATTGGCTACTTTTGTCTGTGCCCCAAGAACATAAATTGAAATCAAATTCATGTTCATGTTTGATTGTTTGCTCATGTTAACACATAAAATGAGTGTTTTTTGCAGTTCTTGTTGTTGGATTTTTCTTTGCTTTTGTACTTTTACTATAACATGATAGTTCAGTTTCTGTAATAGATTCCAGTGCACGTTTCATATTTTTAAATTATAACTTTATGTATATCACAAAGCAATAACAAGTCTGTGTTATGTTTTTTTCTCTTTAAGGTTTGTTCTATATGAGTTCTTTGATATATAGCTTGAAAATGCTCTGGAAAACAGTTTGTCTTAAGCAGGACTTAGATTGTAGCCCACATTACACATCCTGAACTTCAGGAATCCCCTTTGTGAGCCCAATCATTTCATTTTAGAACAGTGTTCCTGCTAAACACATGGAATCTGAAGTGAAATCATCTAGGCTCAAATGCTGCCTCCAACATTTATTGGCTGTGTGACCTTGAATGAGTTACTTAACCTCTCTGGTCTTCAACTTTGTCATCTGTGCAAAGGAACCCAGCTTGCAGATTTACAGGAAGGGTTAAATATTGTGTCTATAGGTATCAACTAGGTACTTAGATTGTATCTGCTTGAACTAATCTGCTTGGCACAAAAACAGGCAAGTTAAATGCAAAGGAGTATTCTGCCCGTGGACAGAGCTCCCCATCTTTTCATATTACAAAGCCTTTGTATGTGTGCCTAGAATCAAGTGCAATCTCAGTGAATTTGTGCTCTACTTATCTCTGCTTGTCATCAAAACCGCTCCACAAGGGAAAGTTGGTTGTTAGTATCATGCAACTACCCCTTTCATGTGGGATGTTTGTTAGCAAAATAAAGGCCCTGCCTTGACTTTGCTGCAGCCTCCATTCAGGTTTATAATGGGCAACTTCCCCTTCTGGTGCAATAGTGATGTTCTCATCTTTTCTTTTTATTTCAAAAGTCCCATTTTGGGCTACCTACTGCATGCTCGTGCTGTAATTGTTTAAGGCTTCCTTGTGGACCTTGTCTCCAGTCAGCCTGTCGCTGGTAGGAGGCCCTCTTTCCCATCCTTGCATAATTAGAGAAAACATGTAGTCATCTCCCCAGGGCTGCTTAGCTTTCATCATGAAGCATGACTATCAGAGTTTTGAGGTTGATAGGAGTGGAAACATTGTGTTCAACAAGCAGGCTCCTTCATGTGTTGTCAACATTTCATTTGTGATTCTAATGAGGGCTGAGGAGAAAATAAACTTCGTGTAAGGCTCTCACTGCTATGGCTGATGTTTATAAGTTCCTATCCATGGCCTCTAGTTGCTCCCACCAGGAAGGCATCTGGAAAGACAGCTGAGTGCCGCTGTGTGTGAGGAGGTGCTAAGGTGGTTAGGTTTGCTGAGTGTGAGCAGTGCCCGTGTTCACTCCTTAGAGACTGGTGTTTCTCTATTTTTGGTGCTTTCCACTTCTCCTGAAGGTGAAAACACCCTTACTTAAAAATAAGGTGTGCTCAAGGGATTCTCATTCTGGACCCCTTTGTGTGTATTCTGTCTTTATGAAAGAAGTAGCTACTGAGTGTTCCCTACCTGCAAAGCTCTGTGTTTGGGAGTGTAATGGGCATCAAAATAAGACACAGCTCAATGAATGGACCTACAGTCCAAATGGCCACTACCGTGTCGAAAGGGGACAGAAACTCATTATACCGCTATGCAAATACAGTCATCCCTCAGTATGAGATGGGGATTGGTTCCAGCACCCCCACATATACCAAAATCTGTGCTTGCACCAGTCCTGCAACTGGCCCTGTGGAACCCGCTTGTAGGAAACATCAACCTTCCAAGTATCCAGGTTTCACATTCCGTAAATTATGTATTTTCCAATCTGTGTATTAGTGGACCTGTGCAGTTCAGACTCGTGTTGTGCAAGGGTCAGCTGTATATGAAAAAGTACAGCCATTAAAAGTGCAAGGAAAGAAAGGTATATGGTTCTGTAAGAGAATGCAGTCTGGCAATTCAGCCTGAGAGGTTAGGGCAGGCATCCCCAATGGATGTTATAACCAGGCTGAAATCTGAAGTACGACCCAGAATTTACCACAGAGAGGGGAAGGGACAAGGGCCATTCCAGGTAAAGGCATGGCATGTGTTATGCTGAGAGGCCAGTGAGATGGCACAGCACCTTAGGGGCTAGCAGAAGGCGGGCATGGTCACAACACAGAGGGTGAGGGAGGAGCTTGGGCGAGCAGGTGCTGGAGAAGGGGTGAGAGGCTGGTTGCTGTCCCCCACCTCATCTCTCAGTCACTTTATTATTAATATTGAAAAGCCTTGTCTCACACACACATACACTTTCGTAAGACTACCACTGTCTGCTGTTCAGGTCACGATTAGAGCCCTGAAGTGCACCTTGCGATGTGCTTTGGGAGGCATTGTCATTCAGAGGTAATATTCTTTGGCAGCTCCACCATCTGACCATAACCAGAGAAATGCCTCTTGCTGTTTTCTGTATGCTTCTTGGAGGATGTAGAGAGGATGTTGATTTCACAAGCATTATGAAATCCCTGTACACGTTTCTCAGATCCTGAGCTTTGATGTAGAGTTTGCAGTTGTGGGCAAATCCTTTCTGCATGTGTCTAAGGGGCAGCAGAATGGAAGAGTTGCATTCTCATCACATCAGCGCCTGGGCCCAGTGCAGTCAAGGAAGAATCAGCCCTGCTGGGGCTCCGATGCTGCCTGGATGGGACATAACATTTCCTCCTGTGAGTTTGTGTATATGTTAGTGCAGATGCAAACACTCCAGCAGACCAGAAGTGGCAAATGAGTATTTATGTCCTGCAGCTACCTGCTTTGTGGTCTCATGGCAGCCTTGTTCAGCAGCCCATGGAGCCCTCCATGGCCTCAGAATCCTTTCTAGTCCAGTGCTTGAAGCAGACAGGATTAGATAGCCAACTGGTGGCACCATGCTAACGTAATCCTAGTTGGTGTTCCTGTAGTATAGATCCTTGCCATTTACAAGTTTAACTAGCCCAAATGCCCCTAAAGTATATAATACAAACCCAAGTGTCATTTTGCTGAGGGGAGAATTTGAATCATGCCCTGGGAAGCTATTGACCAAGCCCCCTTACTTACCCCCACCCCCAAATTCTACATCTTGATGTAGACTCAGTGTTCTTCTCCTTGTCCTGTGACCATGGTAATTTTTCTACAGTGATAAAAATAAGTTTTTATTTTTTAAAATATCTTTCAAGTGAAACACAAAATTTGAGAGCATGTTGAAAAAGTTGTTATGGTCTGCATTTGCACAGGAAACCCATGGCTTGTGCTAGAAATATGATTCTAGAAAAGTCGGGGTTGAGTTTGGGCACACGGACGATCCGCATTAGTGTGCCATGGGCAGTGGATATGCTGTCCCACCAAAGCTGTCCCAGGAGAGTATGTGCATTGGCCTGCAGAAATGAAGTGCTTAGTCCAAAGGAAGTTGATCTCAAAAGGGTAGCACCCATTCGACAGCAAACTGAGACCAAGAGGAGACTGTGATGCTACCTCTCCATTTGGGATAATGAGGCACTGTTATTTAGCAGCTTATTATTTGGTTGGTTTTTCCTCTGTCTAGAAATCCAATTTGTTGGACACAGTGCATCCTTAAATTCCAGAAGGTCTCAGACACAGGGTGCTTTACCTGGAAAAGATCGTGTTATTTCTCCACCATTGCAAGGTAGGAGCTATTATCTTCTACATCTTACTAAAGAGAAAATTGAAATTGATGAGACTGACTCACTTGCCTGAGACTCAATTTCTAAGGGGCAGAGCTGGAACTTGAACCCTCATCTGCCTGACTTCAAAGCCTTTGAACTACTCTGCGTTTGTATCTCATCTTATTCTTCCTAGTCCCTTCCCCTGGCATGTGGAGAAAAACAAAAGAAGGGCCAAGACATTCGCCCTTGTAGGTTTCTGCTGCCCGTTTTTCAGGGGGGCAGGGCCACAGGGAAGAGGGGAGCCTGCTGTCTGTCTGCTGTGGCCAGGGATTGGGCCAAGTGTGCTGGGGCCAGAGGTGGGGAAAGCAAGGCATGTTGTGCAGAGAGCTAGCAATAATCTGGTCCATCCTCCAGAGCGGAGCTATCAGTCAGATCTGGGACATATTTGTCATGGCTCTTTCCCTATTCAGAAGCCGCCCCTGCAGGCCCACCCTCTCTTCATTGCTGGGCAGGAGGGAGAGAACTCCCTTTGATCTGTGGACCAGTAGCAGGAGAAGCATGGCATTTCGTGGGCCTGCTCTTGCCCCTCGGCCCACACGATTGTTTGGACAACCACATGAACAAAAGCCACGGGGCCATGCTTGCTTTAGAGATCCAGAGTCTGAAGATGGAGCATGCCCTGGAAGAAAGTGGAAGTGGAAGGACCGCTCCCTTTCCATGCTGGAATCCTAGGTCATAATGCAGAGGACAGGATGTCTCTAGGACTCCCATCTGAGCAGATGAGCATCTCAGAAAGAGGGGCGGAAGATGGAGAAGGTAGAGCTGACCTGACAGCCTTCCCACTGGACAGCTCAAACTTCTGTAGTCAGGAAAGAACCACACACTCACCACATTGGTGTCCAGTCTCAGACCACAGCCCCACACTCCCAATAAGAAGCGTTTGCCTGGAGACAGATTAGCTAACTTTTGAGAGATGTGCACAGTTTTAAAAGTAAGATGGGTAGCTCTTGGGAGACTGCAACTGTTTTCTACTTATCCTCCTTGAGAAAGGAAGGTTTTCGAGTCAAGTAATTCTGAATAGGGAGCAACTGTCTTCTAAAAATATATTCAACTTCCCTGTAGTATAGTATACTTTGATGTATTAAAATATAGCTCATCCCACTCAAGTTACCGCCTTGGTGCCTAATGCTGTAAAATTAAACTATTCCTCACTGATATTTTATTAAGCTCCACCAACAGTTCAGACACAGACATTTCACAGAGCTTCGGGCCATATGTTTTATTTGCTGTCAGGGTGAACTCTGACACCAGTCCGTAAAGCCCCCCTCTCCCCATGTCTTTATATAATGCAGCATTTTCAAAAACCTTGCTACAGGCTACTCCCAAATTGTCACTATTGGAAGTAAACATCTCTAGTTTTCTGGGTGTGAATGCCCAAAAGGACCAAAAACAAGCCCCCCACCCCCCCCAAAAAAGACTGTTGTATGAAAAGTCTTTGTACTCTGGACATTTCCTTTGCATTTATTCTGTGCTTGATATTATTCAGTTTATTTTTGCGGGGAAGGGGGCTTTTTTTGGTGGAATTTTCCTGAAACTCATATGCAAAAAAGGGTTTATGTTTATGGACAATGAGCTCACCTCCCTAGCAGGGAGCCAAAGGTATCTGTACGTTTGCATCTTGAAAAATAAATAGATATGGCCATAAATGCCGATCCTCTTAACAAGACTAACTTTGTCATTTAATAAGGGAGATGATTTCATAGATTTAAAACCAGTTAACACATTTAAAACTTGATAAGACAAGGCAATCCTGGTATGTTTCCTGTTCTCCAGTGATTAAAGCAAATCGAACACTGGACTAGGGGAGGTTTTCCATGGTACGAGTAATGCCGTGAATGTTTCTCCTGGTAATGCAATTAGGAAATATTGGCCCCAGTTAGTGTAACTTAAACAAAACATGTTGTCCTCGTCAAACTTGTTCAAGTTGTTAAACAGGCAAAGCCTTGTCCAGAAAGTAAAAAAACAGGGGCATATAGTGTTTCCATGGAAACTCTGTTAAAATACTGATTTGTGGATATGATCATAATCAACCCCATAATCTAATATGACTGAATTAAATGAAAAAGAATCTCAGTTATGAAGTAAGCCCCCTGTGTGAGAGTATTCTTACACATGCAGAAAACATATGGATCCTGACGGACGCTATTTTCAAACTACTTATTGGCCCAGGGATGGGGCTTTAAGACTCCAGTTTTGTCTGTCGTTTTCTTCCCCCTCCATTCATTGTTCATCGTTTTTATAATGCCAGGATTATGTGGGTGAGCAGTAAATAAAATCTTAACGACATTTGGGTTTTCCAATATCTATCATTGCTCCCCTCACAATGCCCCATATTGTTTTCATTGTCTTTTGTGACAAGACAACCCATAATATTTAATGGTTTGTGGGATGTTACAAGTTTAAGTTTTATTAAAGTAATAATTTCTTCCTGCTAATGGGATCTTGGTAGAATTCTCACCGCGGGGGTTCACATGGAACATTAAGTCAAAGGCTAGGGTGAGTCCCTTGGGTCTGGGGAGAGGCTTCAGGGACGTTCATTGGCCTTCTCCCTGCCACACAGTTGTGCAGCTCTGTTTGCACCTGTCTCAGCTGTAGTAAAAATGGAAACTGCTCGCCATGGGGTAAACTTCAGCCTGGTAAAATGGCAAAGACAGCTGCCTTTCAGTAAACCTACTTGATTTATTTGAAAATCATTCCATCCAGAGATCATCACAAGTGGTATTCTTGGGATCAGTTTCCTTCTTGCAAAAATGTGTCCTCAGTCACGCGGGAACTTCAAATAGGATTTACCAAGCAAGTATTGGCTAGAGCCTGGCAATCCTTTGTGCCTTAGCCATGGCATCCCAGAGCATCAGCAGAATGACTTCTGCAACAGGGAAGTGATACAACCGTGTATCTCTGCACAGGTGTCAGTGCTTTTCATACCAGCCCATGGTCCCTTGAAGGTCCCAGCATAGCTAAGACTCACCTTCTGGACAGGCAGAGTCAGTCAAAGCTCAAAGATTCAGACTCTGGCCCAAGAAATAGGGGCTGACCTCTCCCCTGAGTTCTGCCATCCCCTCCCACAGTGGCAGCAGCCTCCACAAGTGCATGCACACCTTCTGATGTGGGCACAGGAAGGAATAAGCAAAGAGGGAAATAGTTTTAGGCCTGAATCTTGGTGCTGGGACCTTGAATCTGATGATTATATGCTCCTCTTAATGCATCTCTATTTCTAAGTAACTTGGTTTTATAGCGAACTAATATATGAATGCAGTTTCTAAAATTTAGGTCATGCTAAAGATGTTTCAAAAAGCAAAAAAAAAAAAAAAAAAAAAAAAACCCAGAAGCCAGGCATAGTGGTTCACGCCTGTAATCCCAGCAATTTGGGAGACTAAGCCAGGAGGATCATTTGAGGACAGGAGTTTGAGACCAGCCCGGGCAACATAGCGAGGCTCCATCTCTTAAAAAATAAAAAATTAGGCCAGGCGCAGTGGCTCACACCTGTAATCCCAGCACTTTGGGAGGCTGAGGCAGGCGGATCATGAGGTCAGAAGATCGAGACCATCCTCGCTAACACGGTAAAACCCTGTCTCCACTAAAAATACAAAAAATTAGCCAGGCTTGGTGGCACGCACCTGTAGTCCCAGCTACTCAGGAGGCTGAGGCAGGAGAATCGCTGGAACCCGGGAGGCGGAGGTTGCAGTGAGCTGAGATTGTGCCACTGCACTGCAGCCTGGGTGACAGAGTGACACTCCATCTCAAAAATAATAATAAAATAAAAATTCAGAATTAACCAGGTGTGGTAGTAGGTGCCTGTAGTCCCAGCTACTAGGGAGACTGAGGCAAGAGGATCTCTTGAACCCAGGAGTTCGAGGCTACAGTGGACTATGATCATGCCACTTGACTCCAGCCTGGGCAATAGCAACACGCTATCTCTCTAAAAAGTAAATGAGAATAATAACAGTGTTTTTTAAAAACGAAAACAATCGCCCTGATCCATCATTCCCAACCCCTAGTCTCACTTCCTAGAGGCCACCACTTCCAACTCTCTTAGTGTCTCTATTTCTCACTGGCAAGTTAAGATTGCTGTTTTTTAGTTAATTTTAGACATTGTGTATTTACTTCCTTTAAAAATGGTGCTTTGGACTTTTTACACCGGCTCATCCTGCCCTCTCCCTATTCCACCAACATGGTTGTGTGCCCATTTCATTGTTTGTGATTAATTAGTCAGTGAATATAGTATTAGGACCATCTATGTACATTCTCTATTGGGTTAATAGCATGGTATGTGTTTTCTTTTTTATGATATTTTTCCCTGGATTAGAAAATCCCCTTGTCTTCTTATGCTTAGTTTTTCTTTCTACCCATCTCAAATTTTTCCCCCATGTATTTCATCAGATATCTCAAATATGTATTATTACTATTTTCTAAATGTTTGGTGTTTCTGCCTATTTCCTCTTGCTTTGGTGAGAACTCCCTCTCTGTGTCATCCTATTTTAGTCCAGACTAATAGCTCTCTAGGTCTGCTGGGCACGCAGGCACCTAATACTTCTCTTCCCTGTTTTTCTCTATAATCTCCCCCTTCCTCCTAAACCCTCATGCCTTCCTTTTTTAACTTAATTTCTCATTTAGGTGATGAACATTTTCCAGTAGTTTACTAAGAAAGGGTAGTGAAATTTCCTCCGACCTTGTAACTCTGAAAAGGTCTTGAGTCCATGCCTTCATTTCCTAACCATTTGACTGGACATAGAATTCCTGGCTAAAAATCATTTTGAATTTTGGAAGTCATTGCTCCGTTTTCTTTTGACTTCCTGTGTTGTTTAGGAAGTCTGGTATCATACCATTTCCACATCCTTTGGTAGGAACAGATTTGCCCAACCTCCACCCCAGAAGCTTTCTGCATGTTCATTATGCCAAGAGGCTGTGAGTTCACTTCATTCATTGTGCTGAGGAGCTATGAACTCTTTTGCTTTAGAAGTACATATCCTTCAGTTCGAGGAAATTTTCTTAGATTACTTATTAGGTCTTTTTGTTTTATTATCTGCCAGGTTTTCTTTTCCCAGCATGTATCTTTCTACTTTTAAATTCATTTGTATATTTTGACTTTTCTTTTAAATTTCCTGGAGTATTTATTTATTTATTTATTTATTTATTTATTTATTTATTTGAGACAGAGTCTCGCTGTGTCGCCCAGTCTGGAGTGCAGTGTCACGATCTCGGCTCACTGCAAGCTCTGCCTCCTGGATTCACGCCATTCTCCTGCCTCAGCCTCCCGAGTAGCTGGGACTACAGGTGCCCGCCACCCTGCTCGGCTAATTTTTTTGTGTTTTTAGTAGAGACAGGGTTTCACCGTGTTAGCCCGGGTGGTCTTGATCTCCTGACCTCGTGACCCACCCTCCTCGGCCTCCCAAAGTGCTGGGATTACAGGCCTGAGCCACCGTGCCTGGCCTCCCAGAGTTATTTTTTACAGCAGCCTTTTCTTGTTTCAAAGACACAATAACTTCTTTTATCTCTGAGTATATTGACTGTAGCTAGAGCTGGGTGTATGTGTGTGTGTGTGTGTGTGTGTGTGTGTGTGTGTTTGTGTGTGTGTGTGTGTGTGTTTGTCTCTGCTGTAATACTAACTCATTTATTTGTCTGTTAGTTTTTCTTTCTTTTTTCAAGGTTAAGGCTCTCCCTAAATATCTGTAGCCTAGTTCACGTTTAAGAGTGACGCACTAAAATGCAGAGTGAAAGTTTCTCCACAGATAGACTTTACTGTTGGGTGAATCAATGAAAACTCAGCCAAACTGTAGAATGGGGAAGATGACAGTAATTCTAGGGCTTGTTTAGGGGATATAAGCTTGTTTGTCAGCATCTGAGAGCTGGTCAGGGAAAGGAAGGTTAGGAATTTCCATCAATTAGCATGCAGGTATTCCTTTTCCCAGTTCAGCCCCTCCTCCCTACCTCATCTGAACATTAGCACTTTTTCAGGAATATATAAGTTGGTATCTGTGGCATGTGCAGCAGAATACATGGTGTTGATACCTGCTGGTATTCTGCCTTCCAGTCTGCCTGTGGCAGTGATTAGAATTGCCAGGGGATCTGGCTCTCTGAGCCTTACTCTGTAGTATCTTGGCCTTGAAAGTGGCCAAGTAGGGCCAGTTGTCCCTGTCATCAAATGCCATATCTTTTTTGACCTCTGTCTCCTGTATCCAGCCCAGGCATGTATCTCTTTTTCCCTAGGTGCCTAATGTCTCCAGAGCAAGAACAATGTCCTTTGGGTGCCTACCCATAGGAAATACAGGCTTTGAGGAGGCCTGGACTTCTTTCCATGCCCTCCCACTTATTAGCACCATAACCTGGGGCAAGTTATGTAAGTTCTTCAAACTTTAGTGTCACTGCCTCTTAGCCCACCCAATGGAATCTCAGGCTTATCCAGTGCAATCACTCCCCATCCCCACCAAGTGCAGGTTTGACATTGGTTCCCTATCACTACCCCATTAGGTGTCTATAGGCACCCTTGCTTTTCTCAAGATTATAGGTGTCCTGGGACGTTGTATGTTGGGAGTCAGGCAGGGACAAGGCAGGGTTTGCAGCATGCAGAGAAGTTACTTCTGCCAGGTAGTCAGTGGGCAATGCAGCAAAGCTGGGGTAATGCCAGGTGTAGGTAGGGTGGTAGATGGCGGGGGGCCGTCCTCATTGGAATGAAGGAGGAGGCCTGACCTCTGCCCCAGCTCCTGCTCTTCACGAGAGTTCTTTGCCACACTTATTTGCCCAGCTCCTTCCAAACAGCAGGAAAACAGGTACCCTGTCTCAATTATCACATTTCCTTGGTTCTAAGATGCCATCAATAGAAGTGGAAGCTTCTAAAGGAATAAAAAGCAGTATGCATTGATGTGCCTGTACTGAAAGCCTCTCAGTTCTGTGGAATTCCACATCAATATCTTAGCCTC
The DNA here is from genome assembly GCF_002776525.5 of Piliocolobus tephrosceles. Taxonomy (NCBI): domain Eukaryota; kingdom Metazoa; phylum Chordata; class Mammalia; order Primates; family Cercopithecidae; genus Piliocolobus; species Piliocolobus tephrosceles. The sequence goes on along the minus strand of NC_045435.1, from coordinate 81,497,844 downwards.
TCATGTTCTTTCCCTGCCCCTCACTTTGCTTGTTAATGCTTACCTCCCACCCCTAGCTTCAGGCTGCAGATTAAAAACCTTTTCTCCCCCGATCCCCAGGACTTGGTTGAGTGTCCCCTCTTATACTCCTGTACCATCCTGTACATGTCTTCAGTCCACCACAGTGGTTATTGGTTGCATAATATCTGTGTGCCTTCAGAGATTTTAGCCAGGAAACACCTGAACTGTCGCATCCTTCACTGTGTCCCCAGCACAGAGATCCTCAGTCAGTATTTGTTGGATGAAGAGAATATAGAAAGGGGAAGAAAATGAAAGGAGAGGGGATGTGAGGGCCATTACCAGCAGGAAAGAAGAGAAAGCCTCTTAGGAACAGCCCTTCCAGTGGATAAGAAAAACTAAAAGTTTGACTTAACGAAGAACAAGAGTAGATTTGCTTTCACCACGGCCTTGTTCCAAAATGCCAAATAATGACAGGAGAACCATCCTTTCATGGGAGCTGGCTGCAAACCTGGGAGGAGCTAGCATTTTGCCCAATCTTGGAAAAGGATGTTGCTTTGCTCTCTTCTCCACTGGATGAAAAGAATCCAATCCTTTCTTAAACACCCAAAATCATGGAAGAAATGAAAGGTAAGACATACAACTTTTGAAATAGATGTGGTTTATAAAAAAAAAAAAAAATCATGGGACCATTTAGTCCCTAACTGAGAGTACTCTTAAGGCATGGAGCTGTAGTGTGAATGATCTTTATCTGTGATTATAGCACTGTGTCGATAAAAAATAGTTAAGTATTGTGAAAAATTAATCTGCCTGTGACCATAGTGCATTTAAGATGATTAGAATTACCTGGAGAGCCTTAGGCAAGTAATCGGGTCATCATTAATCTTTTTTGGAACCTCATAGTGAAAGTGATGTTCCATTCTAGGAAAATACCATAATACCAAAACTAACAATTATTGAGCTCTTACTGTGTCCCAGACACTCTGCTTGATCTAATGTTCATCATCATAATCTTAAAGACTGAGCAGAGACGGGTTAAGTTAACTTGCCTAAATCCCTGCCACAGCAGGTAAGTGGGATCACTGGATTCTAACTCTGAGCCCACCTTTACTCTATGCTGCCTGTTGACTTTTTCAGTAGACCGAGAAACAGAAGGAAAGGGTGGAATAATCTTCCAAGCCATGCTAATGCAAACCTAAGAGACAGAAAACAAAGTATATAAGAGGCTGTAGTTAGGACTTGCTGAGCAGGGAGAAAGAAAAAGAATACCAGGATTCCAGGTGATCTCAGCTGGCATCTGCTAGTGCAGGATAGGACTTCTCAGGAGGCACTGAAGCATTCTCCTGTGTACCTGCAGGAGAACCTATACTGTTGAGTCTGTGGGTTAACAGCATATATCCACAACATTTTGAGTGCTAGATGTCCCCACAATGGCCTGGTGCCCTGGGAATAGGCCTGACTATAGTATGGAGATAGTGGAGACTTAGTAGCATGCAAAGGAAATTTTTGCTCTGGCTATACCCCATGAAAATAAGAGGTCCTGACTCTATCAGTCAGGACTTGGTCTTGGGAACAGAAGTTACCCTATGTATTCCAAATATGAAGGGCTTGGATACTACCCCTTAGGGGAACTAGAATTTTTCCTCTGGCTATATCCCATGAAAATAAGAGGTCCTGACTCTTATCAGTCAGGACTCAGTCTTGGGAACAGAAGTTACCCTATGTATTCCAAATATTAAGGGCTTGGATGCTAGCCCTATGGGAACTAGAAGCTTTTATAATCATTGCAATATGGGGGGATGTGGGTCAGGAAGCATCCATGTAAATGGTTCTCTAGCACTCACTTGGGAGCTGCTTCAAACCTCACATCTGCCAGCAAATTTGCCTGCAACTGCCTCCAGAGCAACATGGCCTCTGTCTCTTTGCTGCCTTCTAAATCTAGCGCTAGCTCCTTATTGGCAAATGCTTATCTGGAACCACACATGGGGGAGTTTCCAGGAAATGCAATCTTGGCCTCTCTCCTTCAATACAAGGCAGACCTTCTAAGGAGGAGGTGGTGATGTACAGTTGAATATCACCCATCAAGTCCTCTCGGCCTTCCTATGACCTCAAATTACAATGACATTCTATTTCTCCTTTCACCCCCAGCCCACTTCCACCTGGTTGTCTTGACTGGAGGTGGTGATGTCCAGTTGAATATCACCCATCAAGTGCTTTTGGCCTTCCTATGACCTCAAATTACAATGACATTCTATTTCTACTTCTCCTTTCACCCCCAGCCCACTTCCGCCTGGTTATCTTGACTAGGGAATGAGATAGGAAACTTTTTGCCTGGGAAAGTATGTGTGGTATGAGCCCAAGGTCTATTCCAGGTGACTTCTTAAGAGCCCATCCAGATGAGTAATTCTCTCACTATGTCACCTCACACCCGACCTCAGTAAAAACTGGAAGATTCTTGTTAATTGTCATTAGAAAGAAATTAAAACACTCCCAAGAGGTTAGCAACTAGGCCCTTCATGGACATATATGTGTTTGCCTTCTTCATTGTCCAGAACTTGATTACTAAGAGCAGTTCAAGGGCCTATGTACATTTTACTTGTATGGGCAAAGGTAGCATCTTCCTGCCATGGTTTCACCATGAGCATCTCTGCATGATCAGCTAACTTGGTACAACTGGATGATGGTTATGGTTGCAAGGCACACTATGCTGGAAGGATGATGAGGGTCCTTGAAAGGAATACTAGGCTTTATGAGAGACACTTGACATGAAGTAGGGAAGGGCACCATTCATGCCACAGATTTGCCTTTCATGCCCATGCTGTTGTCAGCTATTGTATTTGACTGTCTGCATGGAGGTGCTTATGTGATGGATCTCTATACATGAAGATAATTTGCACATCTCCTACCAACCTAGACTACAGTTGCATCTATTGGGAGCTGTTTAATGCAGGCAACAATCAAATTAGCTTAAGCAAAATCAGTAAATTAAAGAAGTTGATTATTTGATTAGCTGGGATGGTTGGAAATTCATTGTCTCGTAAGTAAAAACTCCATAGTTATAACTGGCTTTAGGTACAGTTGAATCAGGGGTTCAGCTGAAATCCCCAAGTTTCTCAGTCTCTTGTTTTATTTTTCTTTGTGTCAATCCTGTTCTCAAGCAGACCTTCCTCATCCAGTGTCCCCAGTATTCATCTGAGCAGATTGACAAACTCAATGGAAATAAACCCCCTCTTTCCTAAAAGTTTCAGTTCAATGTCCTGGGACTTGTTCTCCTTGGTATAGTTTAGGTCATTGCCTATCACTTTGGCACAGGAGCATAGGATGCATCCCTATGCCTAGTGGGTGGAGGGATAAGCCTACACAAACCACATAGACTGGAATTGGATAAGCCTACACAAAACCACATAGACAGCTCCACAAAGGGAATGGTGTGTGTGTGGATAAGGAGGGAGGGTTTCTGCTGCTGGAAAAAGGGGACATGCATGCTCAACTGGCAAGAGTAACAGCTGTCCATTATTCCAGCTCAGCTGGAGTTCAAATTAGTTTGAGCCATCTATGAATCATGTCAGGCAAGTTGTTAGCCTCTTTGGACCGCTCATTATTGGTTTATGAAATAAGTAGGTTGGGTTCAATGGCCCACTCCACCATTCCAGCTCTGAGCTTGTGTACATCTACCCATTGATGCCATACCCAAGGGGCAGCACTGGAATCAGGGCACATTATCAACATTCTCAGGCGCATTGGTCACTTATTTCAGGCCTCATTGTGTTGCAAACAGTAGCCTGAAAAACCTCCCAATATTGCTGGTCACAGTCTCAGAAAAATTCAGAACTGGTTTTGCAGGGGCACGCTCCACAGAAGTGACTGGTCTCTGCCACAGATAGATGCATCCTTAGGCTCCTGGATGGAAGCTTTTTTTAGCCTGTGATTCTTTCTGGAAACTGGGCCCCTGCCAAGCTCATCTGGCATGCTGTGCTCTGGGTAGAAGTAATTATTTTTATGAGGCATTATTCATGTCTGGTCTACCTGAGGGCCACCCCAAATAATGTTTCTCTAGCTATTAAAGGCTTCATCAGGCATGCAGAGTCTCTAGTAGTTTCCTTTAGGGGAAAAGAAAATGATTCCTCTTGAAGTCTACCACCTCCAATGACAGTTTGCTGCGCATTTCAGGGCCACGCTAAGTGGTTGGCACCTGAAAAAAGGGCAAAGTCTTTTTCTTTTAAGTGCAGCTGGAAAATGGGAGTCAAGTGAAAGTAGGGAACTGGGAGAACTATTTCCATACAGCTGAGGTAGCTTTCTTGTTTTGTTCTGAACTGGCAAACTTCAACATGCTCAAGCAATGTTTTGTCAAATTTCTTAAATGCTGAATGTGGCACTGGCCCAAATGAATGTAGATGTTATTTTAGTGCTGAAAGAGATTTATTTTAATGTACAGATGCAGCCACTACAAAGGCCCTTTTTAATCTACTGAGGGCTCTGTTCCCTGCTCTTTTACTCTTTGCAACCCCCTCCTCATTTTAGGGAACCTGTATATGCTGTGAAATTGCAGTGTTCCTTCCTTCCCTCTTCATCTTGCAAGGCAGCGATATAATGCTGACAATAATTATAATTAAGATGCTTTGTGCAAGAAGCAGCAGTTTGCAATGCTTCATCCTGTTTCCCAGCCTACCAGCAATTCAAAGACAATGCTGCTTGATCAAAGAAAATATGCCAACAGGAGAGTGGACCTGCACAGCTCCAGGCTGTGGCAGGGCAGCCTCAAGAGAAGCTTTACCTTATCTGGGATCTGGGTTCTCTACTCACGAAAGGAGCCCATTCTTTTACTGCTCGGCTGTGAGATGGGAAATCCATCAGTTGAGCTGAGCCTCAGATACCAATATCTTGCACCTTGATTGGGGCCAAAATAAACGGGAAGGGACGCACAGAGGAAGCATGGTGACATGTGAGCTTTGCCTGAGCCAAGTCTGTGCTTTCAAGGCAAGAGCAGGGGAGGAGAGCCACAGACAAGACGGGGTGAGAGGGAGAAAAAAGAGGATACTCACTGCGCTCAGTGGCAGAGGGGAAGCTGAAGCCAGGACAGTCCTCAGTCCTCTCACACCCAAGGCTCCTTTTTAATAATCATTTGTAATATCCCCTTTACTTTCTCCAAATGAAATTCATAGAAAATGTAACTTGTTTTCCTATATGCTGCCAAAAAAAATCTACAGAACGTTCCAACTATAATATCAAGAACTAGTTGAGAGTTGTTTATAATAGGAAAATATATATTGTAATACATAAATTTGGGGGCACAACTACAAGATAATACAGAGTAAAGTAGCTAGATGCTTGTGCTGCACTTTGGTACAAGATCTGTCAATGCCGTGGCCACTGTGTAGATATCTCACCCACAAATCCTGCCCCCTTAGTTGGGGGATACCTCTGAAATAGCCAGGCGGCAGACAAGATAAAGGAGACCCATCTCTCTCTTTCGCAGAACTATAGTAATGTTTCTAGAAAATTCCATGTGCAAGACATACTTTGTATTTGCGTATAAAACAAGAGTTCGGCTCAAGACCAGATACGGATTATGCTTCCCAAGCAAGCGATACCATTAGGGACACGGAACTGTTCTTTGGTGCGGGGCCCAGGGGCGGGGGAGGTGGGTGGTAGTTGCTGTCCTGTGGAACTTTGAAGCATCTCTACAGACTTCCAGAACAGACCCCTAGGGGGTGACGCAGCCCCACTGAGAACCACGGGAGAGCCTGGGAGCCACAGGGCGGCTGGCTCTGAGTCAGGCGTGCAGGGCTCCAGTCCCAGCTCCAAGACGTCCTAGCAACTGCACAGCCCTGGTTAAGTTACTAACCGCCCTGTACCTTTTCTTTAACGGAGAAAACATCTTCTCCCTCGCAGGATGGCTGAAGAGTTAAGATAACACAGGATGGGTACCTGGCCCAGAGTGGGCCCTCAGTAGTTCTATTTTCTGTCTTCTTAGGATCAGCTGTGGTTATTATTTTATTTTAATTTCAATTTTTTGGAGACAGAGTCTGACTCCATTACCCAGGCTGGAGTGCAGTGAAGCGATCTCAGCTCACTGCAACCTCCCCACCCAGGTTCAAGTGATTCTCCTGCCTCAGCCTCCCAAGTAGCTGGGACTACAGGCACCTGCCACCATACCCAGCTAATTTTTGTGTTTTTAGTAGAGATGGCATTTCACCATGTTGGCCAGCTGGTCACAAACTCATGGCCTCAAGTGATCGGCCTGCCTCAGCCTCACAAAGTGCTGGGATTACACATGTGAGCCACTGGGCCCGGCTGGCCAGCTGTATTTATAAACTGCCTCCTGCACCCCTGTGGGTCCTATACCATTTCTTCCCTCTGTAACCACCTCCTTAGAGACAAAGGACGTTGGCTTTGCACTCTGCAGCATCCCTGTGGGCATGGGTTTCCTAGAAATTAAGCCCCCCAGGGCTCTGATCTCTTTGGGGCCCTGCCTAGTTTCCCAGGAGCCTCCCCAATTGTCTTATTTCTTCAGAGTGAGGCCACAAACATGAAGGGTCTGGAAGCTCTAGAAGATGTGGTGAGCATCTTAGGAGCTCTTTTTGGGCTCTCAGAAACAGATCAGTTCACAGATGTAGGAAAGGAAAAATAAAACATGAGGCAAAGACTTGCCAGAAAACACAGGGACTTAACAATCTCATATTAAGCAGATGGAATGTCCATCTTTTCTACAGGGCAGGGTCATTCATTTTTGAAGTAATTTTAGGTGAGTCCCTTTGGCTCATTCATTATAGTGGTTTATTTTCTGCTTCTATTCTGAAGTCAGAAAGATCTGGGTTCAAATTCTGGTGCCAGCATAGTTCCCCCCAGCTTCCAGATGGGAAACCTCTATCATCTGTTTTCCAGCCCAGCCACTCCTAAACCTCCATGCGCTCAACTGTAGAACAAAGGGACAATGACAGTATCTGTCTGTGAGGATTCCACGTGCTCTTTGGATGTTTTACAAACTCAGCAGAGTTGGGAATGTTCTGGGTGGTTGAGATGACACTAGGTCTGGCTTACCTGTCTTCCAGCAATAAAGGAGGAAACTTTTCACAGGGATTTGAAGCCTAATGTTTTTGAAGGTGATATGGAGTCTGCAAGACTTAGAAGGAACCTGAGAACCAGGCCGGTTGATGAAATGGATCTGGGACCTCTGGTAGAGGGATCTTAGCTCTTTAGTGGATGGATTGTTGAGCAGGGGTCGTTCTCCAGTCTTGGAAAAACTGTATGGAGACTCACCTACAGGGGAGGAAAGCAGGATATGGGTTAATGCATGTATTTAATGTACATACCCGTTGCTGTGTGTATGTATGGGTGACATTTATTGAATATTTACTATGTACCTGGCACTGTGCTAGGCTCATGGCATACATTAGCTCAGTTAAGGCACAAACCTATAAGATGTGCATCACTCCTCTTCCCATTGTGCAGATGAGAAAACTGACTCTGAAGGCATGCTGCATGTACATGAAACAGGCAGGACTCTGACCTAAGTTTGTTTGAAATTTTCCAATCTGGGAAGGAAGCAGACACAGATAGTAACTAAGAAACTGCTAAAGTGGTGGGGCCTGGTTATGTTACCAGGGGATCCTCGCTCACAGAGCTCCCTAGATGGTGGCGAGCCGCTTCCAAGATAGTGGCAAGCCTTGTGTTCTCTGACCTGGGGTTCTTGGCCTCACAGATTCCAAGGAATGGAATCTGGGGCCATGTGGTGAGTGTTACAGCTCTGCTAGAAGCCGTGGGTCACGGAAGGGAACCATGGAACCCCGTGACTAGTGTTCAGCTCGATTAGGACGAACCCAGGCACTTAGCCGTGCAGTAACAATGGCGAGCCTCTAGCCCGATCAGGAGTGGCAATGGGCGCCTCGCTGGGTCAGGAGCACAGCGGACACCCTGCTGGTTCTGGAGAGATGGAAGTCAGTGGCGGGTCTGCGACGGAGGCAAACAGTAGTGATGGACTGCAAGCGAAAGCGCAGCTTGAGCCGTAACAAACATGGACCAGAAGAGTGCAGTTGCAAGATTTAATAGAGTGAAATAGAGTGAAAACAGAGCTCCCATACCAAGGGAGGGGACCCAAAGGGGGTTGCCATTGCCGGTTCAAATGCCTGGGTTTATATCCCGATCCTTGTCCCTCTCGCTGTGCTCTCAGGCAATAGATGATTGGCTATTTCTTTACCTCCTGTTTTTGCCTAATGAGCATTTTAGTGAGCTCTCTGATTGGTTGGGTGTGAGCTAAGTTGCAAGCCCGGTGTTTAAAGGTGGATGCGGTCACCTTCTCAGCTAGGCTTAGGGATTCTTAGTTGGCCTAGGAAATCCAGCTAGTCCTGTCTCTCAGTAACACTATGGCTTATTACCTGTAGAGGTGAGACTCGTGAAATTCCCCACCCTCAGTACAGAGAGCACTGGGCCAAGATCATGGGACACAACTGAAGCCCTCACGCATGGTGGTCAGATGGCCTGTGCTATGCATAGAGAAAAAGTACCAGTCATTACAACGGGGCCTCAGAAGTCCTCATTCTCTCAAAGCCACTTCTTGCAGTACTTGGACGTCCACGATCCTTTCTATTTTAAAGGCTTTTGTCCATGCTAAAAGGTCCACTTGCCCAGGAGCTGGGAAGAAGGTGAGGATTAAGTCGTTGTGCTGGTTGTTTCCCCCCGACCATGAACACTTGGGGCAGCCTCGGACTCCTGCCCCTACCAGCTTGACAGGCTGTGGGAATCACTGGGAGTGGGTGAGGGGGATGCACTGGAACTCAGTGCCCACAACCCTAGGTTCTCTTCCAGGATCAGCCCCAAGCCAGACCTGAGGAAAGGCCTGGGACTTGGAGTCTGAGCAGCCTCTTGAGGTTACCCCCTTTTGCTAAGTGCTCCATTGTTTATGTTCTTGTGTCATGAACAAGCAGAGGCCACAGATTTCAGCCCACAGATTTCAGGAGTGCCATCAATGCGGTTTTACTTGAATTCAACCTAATTTCCATCAGAAGTCTTCATTATCCTAGTAGGCAAGAACTTTCCCTGAATTCAGTGTCTCTCTTCCTATTCCCAGGGTTTACCTGAGGCTGAAGAGAGAGGGGGTTATTTAAGCATGTCATCATGCAGGCATTTCCTGAGTCACCCAGTCCCATCTGGTCTTCTATCATCAGTCCAGGCACAGTGCTATGGCCTCCTCATTCCAAGGGAAGGTCACTTTGGAGTCAGTCGGCAGCTCCCTGGGCCTCACTCTGAAGAGCCTGCGGGAGCAGGGAACCCTTCCCCACTGAGTTGTCTGTCTGTGGCCTCTGGGAGGCTGTCTCCTTTCTGGCAGTAGCAGGGCTTAGAGCAGGGATGCTCTCGGATTCTTCCCAGCAGTAGGAGAAAAAGGACTGTGTGGAGCAGAATACTCCTGTCTGCTCTGGGAGTTTCCAGAGTTAGACCCAAGGTAGGAAGGCAGATGCCTGCCCGGACATCATAGTGTACATCTTTCTCTTGGGGTCTACCAGCCCCTCAGCTTCCCTTTGATTCTCTTCCCTTTCCCGTCCAAATCATCTTTCCTGGGCAGCTTATTCAGGGGGCTGGAGGTAGGGTGTGGAGAAGACAGGGTACAGATAGCACAAACTGGCCCAGGCAGTTCCCCTGTTTTTCTTCCTACCCTGAGATTCCCCAGGCCTCAGCTTTTGAGAGTCAAAAATCTAGAATCTGCTTCTTTGTTCTCTGGATTCCTGTGTGTCCTCCCTTCCCTGAGGCCTTAAGCATGGAATGCTTTAGCTGAGGGAACGGAGAAAAGCCAGGGGGTGCCAGGAATCTCCGGGAAGAAGTACAACTGGATTTCAGACTTATTTCTCAGAGGGCATGAGAGGCGCTGATTAACCTCCTTGTGTCTGGACCACAGTGCATTTGCTCATTCATTTACTCATCTAGCTTTTATTGAATGCTTTCTGGGCACCACCTATGCTTAGGGAATATGAGAGGTGAAGAGAAAACTTCCCCTTCCCCTTCGGAAGTTTTGCTGAAAATCAACTGACAAAAGACAGATTAGTAGGAGAAAAGACATACAAAATATATTCGAACATATGTAACGTGGGGAATCACAGGAGAATGATTACCCAATAACCAACCCAGTGTGGTACAGAAGCTTACATATTGAATATACATTTTTCATGGGGACAGGGGAGATGGGGACCCACACTGGAGGAGACAGATGGACATTAGGGAAGGTGAGGGGCAGAGCTGCACAGGAACCAAGGTTGTCTTATTATGCAAATAATGTCCCCCAGGTAATCTCTTGGAGCTGCTCTGAGAAGAATATCTGAAAAGTCTGTCTGGGCTGGTGATGACTCCCACTCTCTTCTCTGGTCATTGGTCTTTCCTGGTTATTTGATGAAATTTCTAGGGCAGGGTTTAAGACAATTACATTTCTTTTGGAAAAAAAAAAAAGCTGTCTTGGTCAGATGAGGATATTCCAAAGACAGTCCCTCCCTGCACTTAGGGTAAGAGGGGGAATAAGACTAAGCTAGAGGAACCTTGATTCTGAGGAAGCTTCTAAGGTCTTTCAGCATGTCAAAGCTCCAGTCTTTGGGATATCATTCTTTGAGTCCCAACAGAATGTTGGTGGAATGGAGAAATGTGTAAATTGAGGGACACTGAGATCAGACAGCCTGGCTCTCCCCTGAGGCCTCTGTCTACTGAGGGGGCTCTTTTGGGTGTTGGCCCTGCTGAGAAGGAGTTGGACTTGGCCTGCCAAATCAGACAAGAAAGTGCCAGCCCCACCTCGCAGCCCACCCTCATGAGACCTGACCAGCTCAACCCACTCACGAAACCAGGTGAGAGTCAAGGAGCAGTCGCTTAACAACAGAAGATGGCTTTTCCAGCCTCACCATCTACCTGATGAAGGGACAAAATTGGTATTCTTCACTCCAGGGCTGACTTCCACATATTCTAAGGTCCAGAGATTCCAGGAAATGAGAGGGAAAAAGCATTTGATTACTCCGGAGTGCCATCTGTCCCTCCTTAATGTTTCCCTGTCTCCTCCCTCCCCTCCCTACTCATAATCACCTCGTGTGTAGCTCTTCTGAGAGGATCTGCATTGGGCCAGATCTGCTACAGCTGGTCACATCTGCCACCCAGGTGTTTGACTTTGAAGTAGGTATCTCCCTGGCCAGAGGGAACCAAGCCCAGTGGCTTGCCTTGCCAGGCTGTGTTACTGCATGAGCAGACTCATAAGTGCATGGTCTTTCCTTGGCTGTTCCTGGTGTAGCCATCCTTTCCATGTTCAATGAGTTGGAGATTCCTGGAAAAGAAAGTGATGGTCTTGTTGACCCACCACCAATGGGACAATGTTGCTGTGGCAGGCTATCCCCAGAATAATCACCAGTTTTTGTTTTAACCTTCCTGTCTTTGTCTTTTAAAGGCCAGGAAGTTCAGCTTCCTAACGTGCATGGGCCACATAGTCTCAATGTTCTCAACCTCTTCAAACTCATTACCAACCTAGGATTTTGTGCACAGCCAAAAATGCTTTCTCCACCCTCCCTCTTCAATTGGTCTTAGGCTGTCATAAATTCATGCTCATCCTACAGACCCTGTCTCTTTAGTGGAGAGTTCTTTTTTTTTTATTTATTATTATTTTTTTATTATACTTTAAGTTCTAGGGTACATGTGCATAACGTGCAGGTTTGTTACATATGTATACTTGTGCCATGTTGGTGTGCTGCACCCATCAACTCATCAGCACCCATCAACTCATCATTTACAATAGGTATAACTCCCAGTGCAATCCCTCCCCCGTCCCCCCTCCCCATAATAGGCCCCGGTGTGTGATGTTCCCCTTCCTGAGTCCAAGTGATCTCATTATTCATTTCCCACCTATGAGTGAGAACATGCGGTGTTTGGTTTTCTGTTCTTGCGATAGTTTGCTGAGAATGATGGTTTCCAGCTGCATCCATGTCCCTACAAAGGACACAAACTCATCCTTTTTTATGGCTGCATAGTATTCCATGGTATGTATGTGCCACATTTTCTTAATCCAGTCTGTCACTGATGGACATTAGGGTTGATTCCAAGTCTTTGCTATTGTGAATAGTGCCGCAATGAACATACGGGTGCATGTGTCTTTATAGCAGCATGATTTATAATCCTTTGGGTATATACCCAGTAATGGGATGGCTGGGTCATATGGTACATCTAGTTCTAGATCCTTGAGGAATCGCCATACTGTTTTCCATAATGGTTGAACTAGTTTACAATCCCACCAACAATGTAAAAGTGTTCCTATTTCTTAGTAGAGAGTTCTTTAACTCTACCTCCAGTTTAGGTAATTAGTTCTCAGAGTAATCTTAAGGTAATAGCCTAATCACGTAAGCAAATCAGTCATCATTACCTAAGGGAAGACAGAACCAATTTGAGTATTTAGATGCATTAATTGGTGCAAATATTCTAGAGTGTTTAGGTAGTAAATGACTTACCCTGATACCTCCAGTTTGCATTTTATCTGACAGAAAAGAACACCAGGAGCACACTACATCTTACAGTTATGGAAACCTCTTTGCCTTTGCTGTATAGGTTGAAAACAGGGGTGAAGGTAACTTCTTAGTAGGAGACTTGAGGCCCATAACTTTCTTCTATGACCCTTGCTCTTCTCCAGTATCAAGTTTGCAGGGTGTTATTAGGATTAGCAATAAAGTTTTTTAAGCGTCTAGCAGACACCTGGCACATACTAGAGGGCTTCATGAATGGGATTAATTATTATTATTACTATTGCTATTATTACTATGTGATATTCCTATGAATCAAGTTATAAAATAATTTTCTTTTCTTTTTTTTTTTTTTTTTTTTTAGAGACAGTGTTTCTATCCCCCAGGCTGGAATTCAGTGGCACAATCTTAGCTCAATGCAGCCTCAAACTCCTGGGCTCAGGTGTTCTTCCTATGGAACTTAGACTATAGGTGTACGCCACTGCACCCAGCTAATTTAAAAAATTTTTTTGTAGAGACGTGGTCTCACTCTGTTGCTCAGGCTGGTCTTGAACTCCTAACTTCAAACAATCCTCCCATCTCAGCCTCCTAGAGTTCTGGGATTACAGGTGTGAACTACCACACCCAACCATAAAATGATTTTCATCGTGGAATAAATCTTAGGTAATTCGGAGACATATCTGGTGAACAGAGAAGTATGCTTCATTAAATAATTTATTTGGAAGTAAAAGCATGTTCAAATTTATCAAACTAATATGACAGAGCCTTGAGGTCTGGTGTGTGTGTTAGGAAGGGCTGGTGGGGAAGTGCTGTATCTGGCCAGATTCAGATGCAACTGATGGGTCTGGCAAACTCAGGGGTTCCAGGCTTCACCCAGTCAGGAGGGGTTAGAAACGAGATCATACTTCTCCATCCCCGGTACCCATTGCTCCATGCAAGTCCATCTGTCATCTCTCACCTGGTAGGATGAGCACTCTTGACCCCTATGCAGTCCCCCAGAAACAAACCATGCATCCCAGCAACTTCCCCTGTAGATTTTCCCAAAGCACAAATCTGTTTGTGTCTCACATCCTTCCTTCCCCTGCTGAGAACCTTTTCATTGCTCTCTCTTGCTCTTGGGACAGTCCAGACCACATGGATGGCAGAGGTAGATCTCTGGAGAGAGCAAACTCCCTGAGAATAATTGATATCTCCATCCACATGGCATTCAACCACCCCGTGTGTTTCACAAGTGCCTGCCTGCGCTGGGAGCTTCTCTAGGTACAGGGAATACAGCAGTAAACAAAGAGCCTCAACCTCTAGTTGGATGGGGATGAAACACAATAAATAAATAATATAAAATATCACTTTATGTCAAATATTGATAAATACTATGAAGAAGCAGGTTTAACTGCTGACAAGAAAACCAGCAGAGTATTCCATGTATCGGATGGGTGTGGTGGCTCCAACCTATAATCCCAGCTGCTCAGGAGGCTGAGGCAGGAGGACTGCCTGAGCCCAGGAGTTGGAGGCTGCAGTGAGCTGTGATTGTGCTGCTGCATTCCAGCCTGGGTGACAGAGCAAGACCCTACCTCTATTTTTTTAAAGAATATTTTTAGCTCAAAGTCAGTTTATTCCCTACAGCAGTAAGGGAGAATACAACCTTGATAGTTGTAGAAGTGTCTGAGAAAGGGGAAGCCAGGTGGATATTTACAGCATTTTGGAGTCTGGCTGGGCAGGTCTTCCAATGTGGGGATCTGGTTGGTATTGGGACCTCTCCTGAGTAAAGCAATAGTTACTATCTTTCTGGGCAAGAATTTTCTAGAACTAATAGCAAAGTCATGAAAGTCATGTTGATGGAGGTGGCTTTGGTCCCCAGTCCTAACAGTTAAGCTGCAGGACACAAACTGTCTCAGTTCTCTCAGGGCTAAGTACGCAACAGAGATCACCCCAGGTCATTGCCTGGGGATGTTCTGTATGACCCCCAGCCTGGAGCTGCCAGATTTAGTAAACCAAAAATATTTTATCTGCTTGGCATGGTGGCTCACACTTGTAATCTCAGCACTTTGGGAGGCCAAGGTGGGAGGATTGCTTGAACCCAGGAGTTAGAGACCTGCCTGGGCAACATGGCAAAACCCTGTCTCTACAAAAAACACAAAAATTAATGAGGCATGGTGGACATGCCTGTAGTCCTAGCTACTCGGGAGACTATGGTGGGATAATCGCCTGAGCCTGGGAGGTCGAGGCTGCAGTGAGCCATGATCTCGCCACTGCACTCCAGCCTGGGCAACAGAGCAAGATCTTGCATCAACAAAAAAACTCTTTATCTGGCAATCCTATTAGAGTGCTGTCAGTTTTTCAAATGAACTGTCTATATATTGAGTCTTGTGTTTCACAAGGTACTAGTTGGGCCAAGCTGAGCTCTGCAGTTCCCTGGAGACTGCGGCACAGGGTGGTGTTCAGTTCACCACAGTTCCCTCTCAGCTCTGAAGGGAATTTGAGTTTGGGAGCTCCACAGGGGACTCAGGTCCCTCCGGGGAGCTGGGTGTGCTTGGACAAGTTCTTCTCCATCTCCGTGCCCTGTAACAGGAACCTGACAATCAGAGGGTTTGCAGGCATCCCTCCAGCTCTGTGGACTGCCCACGTGGAGATTTTAGTGCTATTTTATATTAAATACAGTCATAAACATCCAACTCAGAGATGTTTGGCAACTATATGTGGCTGTTCTATTATTGGTTTGGAAATGTTTAGAAACTTGACCCCCAATTTTGTTATGGTCTCTTTGGTAACTGTTATTAGGTGGTGACCTAATAAGAAATTATTAACTAGGGAGCTATAACTTGGAAGCTTATAATTTTTTAAAGGACATTGATTTGTGCAGCCCTGATTAAAATACAATGAAGCCTGAGGTTTAAATGTTTTGTTCTGAAAGGTTGAAAGGGTGGGAATTGACTCTAAAAATGTATTGGCTTGAAAATTTTATTGGAATAATATTATTTGAAGAGCTTTGTGAGCATAAAATGATTTGACAAAAACTATTTGATGCTAGCTCCGGCAGCCTGGGAAAGCTGAGGGAATATAGGTTTCTTCAGATGAAGTCTGGGAAAATGCTTCCAGATTACCTCAGGGGTGAAAAGAAAATTATTATTCCATTCCACAACCCTGCTAATTCTTTTCAACATCAATCCAGTCAAGTAATTAGAACCCAAATGGAGGAAACATTTATAATTGTCATTTACTCCACTTACCAAAGGTGACTGTTTTGAGAAGCTCTGACAGGACAGAAAAAAAAAAAAAAATAAAGTGATTATGAAAGAAATGTGTGGCCAAATGGATCAGGCCTTCCTACACACATTCCCAGAAGCCAGTCACAGGCTGCAGGTAGGGATGGTTACAGATTAAAATAGGCCTCCTCAGCAGAGAAAATCTTCTGCTATAGCCTTGTCAATGGAGTGATAATGTGAGCTATTTCTCCTCCGTCTCTGTCACCACAGACATATATCATGGAGCTCTTTGTTATTTAAAAGCATGTATAAGAAAGATTACCAACCCCTCATACCACAGGGAATGCTTCAGAAGTGAAATATGCAATCTTTTAGGGGTTACATTTAAAATACCTCCTCCCCTTTTATCATTGTATTTCTTCACTTAGACTAGGCTAATGAGGTGTTTCTGCTGCTGTGAGAATTTTTTTTTTTTTTTCTTATTTCTGAAATAATACCGTAGCTTGGAGATTAATGTTCAGGCTTTACCAAGATTGTAACAAATGCATATTGCTTCGATCTAAATATTTCTCCAAAGGTTGTTGCTGATCATTCTCCCTTGCCTGTAATATTCTAAGAAAGCTTTTGAATTTGCCAGCCTGATCCCCAGGGGGAAAAGAGTGCAGCTGCCTTCCCTTCCTTCCCCCTCGTCTTCCCGAGGATACTCTGTTCTCAGTTTTGCCCAAATTAGTCCCAGGATTTCAGTTGTCTTTTTTGTCCAACATTCCATCATGCAATTCATTAACATCTTCACATGAAATATTTAACAGATGAGTTATGTCCTAATTCACATTACAGTTTTAAATTGTTATTCATGTGGTAAGTCATTTATCTTGGCCACCAACAGACCTCTGGAGTGGGCTCACATTTGATGTAAAGAAGGTTGGAGTTACTTTCCTTGATGCTCCGGAACAGTGGCCTTATTCCAAACCCTGGGTTAATAGTGAAATATTCCCAAAAAATGACATTCAGATTCATTGTTAGTTCTATTCACAATTAACTGTTTTGAAAACAAACAGAAGAAAACATTTAAACAAACGTGGCTTGGGTAATGGCTATTACAATTGACCGTTAATTAAGACAAGTTGGAATCCAAATGTGCCAGGCCTTGTTACTATCACTGCTAGCAATCTTTGCCATGGTGCACAAAGAAATAAAAATTTAGAGGCTGTCAAAGTGGGGGTGAGACTGGGTAAGAGATGTTAACCAAGACATGTAAAAATACCCAGTGCCCTGATTAAGAAATATGACCACCTAGGAGGCTGATGATCTGGATAAGCATTTATTTGTATAATTCGGGTTTTGGGAAAAGTCACTTGACTCCTAAGGGCTGAAATACATGGGAAATCCTTAGCAGGTATTTTATTTATCATTAACTTGTTGTAGTTGTATTTCCTCTAATGAAGCTACAATTTTCTACTATATTCCTACCCATGGAATCTGTTGGAAGAAAATATCCTGTTTGTAGAACAAGGCAATGCAAGGCAGCTCTTGAATCTGTTTCTCTGCCTGGACACCACAGTGAAATAATTGTCCACATTTGCAATTGTCCAGCAGTAGCCAGGTCATTGAGAAGTTTTGTAGGCAGGTGGTCTGATTGATCTGCACAGGAAGCTGATGGCACCAGTATCATGGACAGCAGTCTTCTTGACTTCTGTACCCTGACCTTTCTAACCTTGTCCTGAGTATGCGTGAGTGATCACAATTCCAGAAGGGGTGACAGGGCGTCTTCTTCTGTTTTCATTTGCTTTTAACAGAGTGGTAGAAACAGGGTAACTTGTAAAGAAAAGGAATTCACTTCTTAAAGCCTCTTCTCAGAGGCTGAGAAGTCCAAGTTCAAGGGGCCCCCTGTAGTGAGGGCCTTGCTGGTGGGGGCTCTGCAGAGTCCCAGAGAGGCACAGGGCATCGCATGGTGAGGGGACTGAGTGTGCTCACTCAGGTCTCTCTCCCTCTTCCTGTAAAGCCACCAGTCCCACTCTCATAATGACTCATTAATCCGTTAACCCATTAATCTATTAATAGATTAATCCTTTCATGAGGGCAGAGTCCTCAGGACCCAGTCACCTCTTAAAGGTGCCACCTCGTAATACTGCTGCATTAGGGGTCAAATTTCAACATGAGTTTCAGAGAAGAGCAGCATTCAAACCATAGCACAGGTTTTGAATGGTGTAGCACACTTTTCCTTAATCCTGAAGGAAAAAGATTCATTCTGTAAGAGCCTGCTTGGCTGACAGCATGACTTTGTAATGCATTTCCTCATTAATATAACACTCTAAGGAACATTCCTAGTAGTGGACAGTTTGCCTTGGTCATAGGTGAATTTTCTGCTCACTCGCAACATAATTGGCATGAAAGATATATTAGCCATGAAACACAAGAATAAAGAATAAAAGCTCTAGGAGCAAATCACAACATGAATGATGACAACGCTATCAACTAGTTATAGTGTTTTAATACCCATGATTTTATTTACTCTCATTGATTTTTGTCCCACAAAAGTTCTGCTCAGAAGCTAGAGCTGGTGCAACTCTATTGGTGGAGACAGAGAGGTAAAGTGACATACCCAAGGGAACAAAGCAGTGATCTTAAAAATGGGGTTTGCAATCAGTTCTCCCAGCAAAACAATTCCTGATTGGGGTTCACTGATGGTGGCAGGATTGTTTTTCTGCCTTTTGGATGAGCTCTCTGTGTGTATGTGAATATACTGTATAAACTTGGAGGGCTGGACAAATGGAAATAGGGGTGTTTGGGTGAGCTTGTGTGCCAGGTATAGTGAGCACTATTTTACAAACCGGATCTGTGCCCCTCCAGTATGTTGCAAGTTGAGGCCAACCCCAGGGAAAATTATTTCTAAATGAATACAATATGAAAAAAGTTGTTTTATTTCTAATTTTATATGTAACATTGTTATTTCGTGAGTTTCAGATTACACTTGAATGCATGTCTATTAACATGATATGAGATGCATGCATGATTTCATCTTGAATGCATTAAACATAATAGCACTGCAAATGTAATTTGTAGTCTCAAGTTTTATAAAGCAAAATAAATAAATCTTGAGGGTGGTTGTTGCATTGATTTCTTTAGGGTTCGTTCAAACTCATTACCAACTTCCCCTTGCAAGTCCAGGTTGTCTCATGCTGGCAGTCCTGTTTGCTCTAAACCCCCTATACCTAAGTCATCTCATTTCTTCTACCTCTGGGGAGTGGTAGTATAAACAGGTTTGTGGAGAACTGTACCTTCTATCCTTAAGGAGTGCTAGGGTCCAGTTCTTTTCTATGGTTCCTTCTACGATCACTGGTCATCATCCAATAAAGGTCTCTGCAATGGTGGAAATGTTACAGATCTGCATGGTCCAGTACCATAGCCTCTAGCCCCCTGTGGCTGTTGAGCACTTGACATCTAACTAGTGTAACTAAGGAACTGAATTATGACTATTATTTAATTTCAGTTAATTTTTATTTAAATAGCCACATGTAACTAACGGCCACCAATTTGGACAGCACAGGATCAGAGCATTCTAGCCTGTCCCTAGATTCAAATATGCTGATCACTGGCATTCTGCAAATCAAATGGTCTATGTATTTTGGAGCGTGTATGATGCCCTGCGTTCATTTCTGTCAGCTCTGGGGATGCTGAAGTGTGAATCTCTCTTCGGTGATTTCACTGCTCTCCCCAGGCCTCTACCCCTGGCGGTTGTGTCTCTCACATCTTTTTGTCAATACACCTATCACCCAGCATATACTGGATTTCTGATAAACATGAGAGAAAGGACTGGAAGAAGGGAGGGTAAAAGTAGATAGGAAGGAAGTTAAACAGTTGGGAAAAGAGGAAGTCTGGAAGGAAGATCCTTTATTGAAGTTTTGATATCTGTAGTCAAGCCTTCTTAGAGTATTGAGAGGAGTTGTGAGAACGGTCACATGGATAGTTCAAAAGAGACGTCAGTGCTTCAGATGCCTGAATATTTCATAGGAAAAGATTCTGGGCTCTTTGAGATGACAATCCTTATAACAATAATTTTGCTGTTTTGTTGATTTCCAAAGACCTTCCCAGCATCTTGGGGTCACTGTCCTAGGAGGCTCACCCCATACTGGCACATTGGGAAGGATCCTATGGGATAATATTTTCTGGATTGGTTGTGTGCCTGGGTGGTGCGTAAGATATCAACAGATGCAGTTGTGTAAAGGGACTTTGTCTCTATCTATGTGATGAAGATTCCCAGCAGGGAGGGAGCCCTGGGGCATCTGTAATCAGATTGAAGGAGCACTGTGACCTCCAGGGAAATATGTTGATGATTTTCTAGACTGTCTAAAATATTACAAACCCCAGGAATGGTGATTTTATTTTCTGTAACTCTCCTTGGGACTTGAGTTTCACAAAAGCATTTGCTGTCTTTGTTTTCCTTATTAAATTAGCAAGGATAACTTAAATCAATGTACTGTTACGGCTTGAAATGTTGCTGAAAGAACAAAATAGATGGGCTTGACAAACGTCTCAGGTTCCATTTATTTAGGATGTTCCATAACATTTAGGTTATGTGGGAGCTGAAAGGAGAGAGTGGGACTCACTGAAGTAGTCGTGTTTTCTCTGATAAAGGTCGAAAAAGAAAAATGTGGACCAAAACAAAGGAAAATAGTGAAAGGAAGCTACACTTCTGTTTGTGGCAGGTGATATATTTGTTTTTCTAAATACAGCTGGCCATAGGATTCCCTGAAGTATTTTTGTTTATTTGCTTGTCTGTTGGGGAAGAGGGGTATTCTTATTTTTTTATTGCCTTGTTTTTTGCACTTTAAATCATTTTCACACTTAAGAAATAATTAGCTCAATCCCATTACTCTCGATCCCTTACACTCATTCTCCCGTTTCCCATTTTACAGACCCTTTCCCTAGCACTTCCTCTGCAAGCTTTCAGAGTGGACTTTCTAAAAATATAAACCTGGTCCTGCCACTTCGATACTAAAGACCTTCAATGGCACCAACAGCAGATGTCAGAATACTTTTTCTGTAAAGGACCAATAGTAAATAACTGAGGTTTTGTGGGCCATGCAGTCTCAATTAAAACTACTCAGCTCTGCCATTGGAGTCATAGACAGTATGCAAACCAGTTAGTGTGACTGTGCTGCAAGAAAACTTTATTTACAAAAAGAGGCTGGATTTGCCCATTGGACCAATCTCTGGCCCACATGATACTCTTGAAGCTTTGGCCTGACATTTAAGACCTTTGGCCATTTGACCTCAGCCTGAGCAACTGGGTCCCCGTTCCCATTCTTCTCAAGCCTCCGAACAAATGATGGTCTTTAAAAAGGTTCTCTCCCTTTCCCTCCCTTCGTGTTTCCTCCATTTGGATTGCCATCTTCCCTGGCTTCCTACTGTTCTGTGAGTGGGCTCTCCATGCCTCACCTTACACAAAGCTCTCACCAGTGCCCGCCAGGCCAAGTCAGCCCCATTCTTTGCATGCTCTGGTTCTTTATGCTTCTAGTGTAGCTTTGACAATGGATCTACTCCTCAACTGGACGTGGAGGGAGCTTAGTACCCAGTGTAGAGGTTAATACCCACTCAACAAATGGTCTGAAGTTCATCCATCAATGAAATTGTGAGTCTCTTAATCATAGGAGAGTATGTTAACTTACAGGTAAAACCCACTGCAAACCCCAGATATGCCACAGGAAGCCAGGGGCCAGTGTTACTGGAAAGGGGATGAGGTCAGCCAGCAGGAGCACAGCTAGGTCAAAACTAGCAGAACAATTGCAGCCAGGACTATCCAGGAGCCTTTGGGCAACAACTTCATGGCACAGGCAGGGGTGTGAGTGAGGAGGGAGGGAAGCAGTGTCTAGTTCAGGGCATCAGGACCAGGACGGGGATGCAGCCTGCTGGAGAGAGATCAGAGAGAAGCAGCCTGCATGATTAATGGGATGGAGGGACTGACTCATAAGGAAAGATGAAAGCCCCCCAAGGAGCTGGGGTAGAGGGACCGACAGGGGCAGATGAGAGCAGGCTGCAAGTATGTGAGATAGATAAACACCCAGAGGGGAGCAGCTGGCTTCATCAGGGAGGTGAAGATGAGGGCTCAACCAGAGAACGGGGGTGGGGGTCTCCGAAAGGGCATCGGGAGACTCATGGAAGCTCAAGAGATGACAGGTGGGCCCAAGACAGCTCTGGGCTGTTGGAGGGAGAAGCACCATGGAAAGGCTACCCTGGAGTGACTCTTTCATGCAGGCCTGATGCTCTACCCTGTAAGGCCTTGCAGCTTGCCCTTGGCTCTGAGATGTGGCCTTAGCCTTCCTCTGTCTGACGGCCTGGCGGGGGCTGGCCGGGGAGCACTGCGGGAGGGGAGCTGTAAAGAGGCACACAGAGGAGGACACATGAACTCATTTCCCACCCTCCTCTTAGATACCAGTTACTGGTTGTCACAACAATTTCGAGGCCTCTCCTCTGAAGTCAGTTTTCAGCCAGCCCCTGCCTGTCTTTGGTGAAACCGGAGATACTTGTTCCAAGCCTAGCACTCACCCCCGCCTGCCAGTGCATCTGATCAGAATTCAGCCCGGACCCTGTTTCGCATCCTGCACCCTGGCCTGTCAGGCATTTGGAAGATGAGATTTATTTGAAATGCAGTCAACCGCCATCAGACTGAAGATCAGCTTCCTTCAGGCATTCTCTGAAACGTCTTCCAATGCCGGGAAGAACAGCTTGTGTTGTGTAGTCTGGCCAAGTGGCCTACATCACAGTAGATCCCCAACAGCTGATTTACTAAAGCCATCCTCCACCTTGGCTGTGCGTGGGAATCATCTGGGACACTTATAAAACGTACCCAAGCTAGCCACATGGCTCACACCTGTAATCCCAGCACTTTGGGAGTTTGAGGCAGGCAGGTCACTTGAGCCCAGGAGTTAGAGATCAGCCTGGCCAACATGGTGAAACTTCATCTCTACAAAAAATACAAAAATTAGCCAGGTGTGGTGGTGTACACCTGTAATCCCAGCTACTCAGGAGGCTGAGTCATGAGAATCACTTGAATCCAGGAAGCAGAGGTTCATCTTATTTTTCTCCATGAAAACGAAGAAAAATTTTCTCAGTGGTGAGCTGAGATCACACTACTGCACCCTAGCCTGGACAACAGAGTGAGACTCTGTCTCAAACAAACAAACAAACAATTCACACAGCTGTTACTCTTCTATATTTCTCTCTAACTGCTGACTATAATATCACTTGGAAGCTTTTTTAAAAAGCAAGCATATACTGATGGGTCATCTGTATAGTCAGCATCTTGCTGGGGGCAGGGGTCCAGCAGGGAGCAAGAACAGGTCCTCATTCTTGGGGAAGTTGTGTTCCAGAGAACAAAGGACACTAAGGGCAGAAAAGAATGATCCTGGGGCACCGACATGGTGCATTTCAGAGGCTTTTCACATTCTGCACATTACAGCCATGCACTGCTCTGGTCTTTATCCTAGAGTCTGAAATTCTAAGTCCAAACACAGATGGCAAATCTCTCCCAAGGTACACACCCAGTTAACCTTTACTCTCAGGGCTTGCTTCAACAATTTCTTTAGGAAATAGAAATGCCCTTGATAGTTATCAGGGTAACAACAGCCCAAGACCTTTATGAATCTCCAAGTTCCTGAAGCCAGCACAACTATGATTACCCAAATGGTAATCATGGTCCAATATAGTGGCACGCAAAATTTTAAGAGTATTTAAGTGATTTTTTTCCTTACAATTGTGTATTTCTTCTGATGGGTGTTCCAGTGTTATTTAGGTTGAATTACTGTAGGTCTTTAAGCAAAAGAAAGAAATGTGGAAAAATAGATAAGCGTATTGGTGGTGTGCAGATATGGCAAAAATTGGGAGGTTGTGTGCAGCAGACTAAAGTTTGCAAAACTGCGCTGGGGTAAATGACGTGCTCCAGGGAATTCAGTACTTCCTGTAGTCTCATTCTGCCGAACGCCTCTCAAGTTTTCCCACCATCTGAGGAGCATTTTGCCGTTTTTCCATTTTACCTCCTGAGATGATTTCAAGTCTTTCAAGTGGTTTGGGCTTCGTGGAAAAAAATAAGATGAACTTCCTCATGTTATAGTTTTGAGGTTCCACTAAATTTCACTTCCCTAGGTTCTAAGTCACATTCTTAACCTCTTCTCTTTTTGGCTGTTTCTGTCACTAGAACTAGCATTCGCGGTTGCTTTAGGAAGCTTTTCACAGACAAAGAAAAAATTACATAATTTTACCAAAGTTCCATGGGAGAGAAGAACCTTGAGATGTGGACTCTAGGAGGCCGGTTAAACTAAGTCACATTGTAGTAAAGTGACTCACTTCTGAATACCAGCCTCATGACAACTGCTTTTCAAATGTTACGTCTCAAAAATACATGCAGAGTACACATTTTAGACATGCAAGTTCAAACAGTAATAGCTGATACAGGAACTGACGTAATAGTGATCTTTTGAATTTTTTTCTTTCCTCTTCTCAGGTTGTGTTGGGGTGGGGATGGGGCAGGGGTGCAAGTATATGAATTTTAGAAACACCAAAGTAACATGTCTCCATAGAGCCATTTACACTGTGCTATTGGTTTTGTATCGAGAGTTCTATGAGTGCAGGTAAACTTGAGAATTCTTTACCTGAGAGATAAAATGTTTTAGTTGTATGCTTCACTGTACATTTTATTGTATATGCTTATATCAGCTTCTTGCCATGATGGATAATTTTCAATGATAATCTTAAATAACTGTGTAAAGGGATCACTAATGCCTTGTTTTATTTATAACTTGTCCCAGCTGTAGGCATTCAGATGAAACTTGAATTTTTCCAAAGGAAGTTCTGGACTGCCAGCAGACAGGTAAGTTACAATCGGCATCTTGAAGCATTAGCGACACTGTTATTATACAGGTGTTCACATTTGGGTACCTGGAGCCTAAAAGTGCCAGATTTCCGATGAATGTTTGTAAAATGAACTGCCGGCTGCTCAGATTACCTTTCATTTCATTGCAAAATAAAGGGCTGTCAGCATGTTAGACACCACATGCTGAGCAAAGCAGGGAATTTGCTCCTAGGAACAGCTTTAATTGTGGGATCAAGATAGTGACCTTCCAAAGGAGGTTTTCTTTTAAGTATCGGGGCCTTTTGTGTGATTTTCATGCTGACTTTCTCCTAATCGTATGGTCGTGCCTGGTTACTTACTTGTGAATCTCATTATCAAAATTGTGAAACCCTTTACATAACTAGTTTCTCCAAAACATATATCTGACTTCTTTGTTCACAGGGTCTACCTTGGAGAACCTGGGAACATTTTTTTCTTTTTGCTGTGCTCTCTGTGCTAAGTCATCTCGGTGGTATTTGTTGAGTAATTTGGTAGAAAGGGCCACTGATAAGTTGCTTCCATCTGCCCAAGAATAAATGTTAGAATCGTTTATCATCCCTTAAATTAAAATACTTTAGGAAACTATAAACTAAGCAGACCGACAGGGGTTTTTTAAAGTCATTGAGAATTAACGAATTTGTATTAAATAATTACATAATTATATTTTTAGTTACCAAAAGATTTGAGATCTTAAAAAGATGTCATTACTATTTAATGACAACATAAAGTAGATAAAAAAGAGCCAACTCCCCCCTCAATTTTTTTTTTTTTCTTTTTTTTTTTTGAGACAGTCTTGCTCTGTTGCCCAGGCTGGAGTGCACTGGTGCGATCTCAGCTCACTGCACCCTCCACCTCCCTGGTTCAAGTGATTCTCCTGCCTCAGCCTCCCGAGTAGCTGGGATTACAGGTGTCTGCCACCACACTAGGGTAGTTTTTGTATGTTTTAGTAGAGACGGGGTTTCACCATGTTGGCCAAGCTGGTCTCAAACTCCTGACCTCAAGTGATCCACCCTCCTTTGCCTCCCAAAGTGCAGGGATTACAGGTGTGAGTGCCTGCCCCCCCACCAACAGTTTCATACATCTTTTATTTTACATTACTATTTGGAATTGATATTGATTCCAGAGATGGTAGACCAGACACATCATGGAGCATTCCTTTTCAATGAAATTGGGTATTTGAATTCTAGCCCATGACTTGGATAGCTTGTCCTTAAGTAGCTCAGTGGCAGCCACAGCAGACACTGGGATGCCCAAGGAACGTAGTAACACATTTCCCTCTGCTTTTTGCCTTCACAGTGTGCCTCCCTGGATGGCAAATGCTCCATCAGCTGCGATGATGAGGTAAGACAGCCTCCTGGTCCTGTTTCTACCCTTGTGGAGAGAAGGTGACAGATGGTGCTTTATGACCGAGGGAATGCCCTTATAAACAGGGCCAGGTTGACACATTGCACTGGGCCAATCTAAAAAAAAATAATCATTTGCTTTATTTGCTTTGTTTCTTTTTTGTTGTCATTCCCCACCTCCCAGCAGTTTATGACAGCTGGAAATGTGCTTTAAATGTCTCATGGACAGCACTATTGGAATTTTGACATTTTGTAGGAAATAATACAAACTCCTACTGTTTGAAGCTCACATTACACTTCTCAAACCTTTTTCCACATGCCTTAATCTCTTTCCATCCTTGTAACAACCCGTGAAATAGGTAGGACTTGTTGACCCATCTTACAGATAAGAAAAAGTGAGGATCAGAGAAATTAAGTGACTCAGCTAACTTCATGTAATAAGCAAACAAAAAATCTAGGAGTTAAAAATTTTGAAACTCAGAATTTTTCTTTCTAGTATACTGCTTCTCTCCTACAACGCTTTTCTCCTCTTTTCTCTCTTTCTTTCTCCTCTCCTCCCCTCCCCTCCCCTCCCCTCCTCTCCCCTCCCCTCCTCTCCCCACCCTTCCTCTCCCCTCCCCTCTTCTCCCCTCCCCTCTTCTCTCCTGTCTTCTTTCTCTCTCTGTCTTTTGGGAGGAGGGATTTTAATCCTACACATGCACAATGGAAGAAGAAACTGTGCCACTACCCAAAGTGCTTCCATCTGCCTTGTGTTTTTGTACCATACCATCCCATACCCTCTGCCCCATGGAGCAGGCAGAAGCATGGTGGCCTTTTCACTTTCACTTCTCCTGAGGTAGCCTTTCTCTCTCTGCATCAGCGAAACAGCAGTCAATATGTAAACCAGACCTTATAAATAGTCACATATTTATATTCCTTCTGGTTATCACGAAGACTTAAGAAATCCTAACCAAACAATTTCAACCCAGAAAACATAGATTAGGAAGTAGATTTCAAAAAAGTGGACAAAGGAAAAACAAGTAAGGAAATATAAAAGGAAGTCCAGGATGAAGTTAAAACAAAATGCTAGGTCCCAGAAGATCTGGCTGCTGGTTAGAAAATCATAATCATTGTATGAGTCACAGTATACAAAAAAAAAAAAAAAGGCCAGTCAGCAAAGTTTTCTGCAGAAGCCCAAGTTTTTGTGATCATCAGATCAAAACTAATTTCCCCTTAGGAAAGAACACTCTGTAAAGTTGTATGGTCCACACCCTTTTCAGCAAGTTCAGGGATAATTTTCGTAGGATAGTCAAGTGGGCCTCAAGCCTCTCCCATGTCTTTGAGACATTTATTGTCTTACTGGAATGCTCAGCTCAAGAACAACACAACTCAATAGTAATAGTGATTGATCAGGGTCTTGAGGCCCTATGTTAAGCTCTTCACTTGCACAGTGGGTATAATTATGAATCCAATTTTACAGTAAGAGGAGTGAGGATGGTTAGTTGGTTAGTTGGTTGATTATACAGATGGTTGAACGAGTGGCTGATGGTTAGGGCAGTAGCTTGGATGGTTGGTTGGCTCATTGGTTGGTTGGTTAGGTGGTTGGTTGATTGGATAGATAGTTGGATAGTTGGTTAAACAATTTTATAATTAAAGCCAGAGACAGTAATCTTCCCAGAACTCACAGTGCCTCAGTGCATCCTCATATAAAAACAAGTAGAAATGGATTTCCACTTAGAGTTGGAAATATCTAATATATGTTCATTATTCAATGACTGCTTTCACAGGTGGTCTAACATGGTGGTTAAAGGCAAAACTATTTATACTGACAAGCTTCAAGTTGTGAGTCTGACAGTAATAAAATAAGTGACCTTGGGCAAGTTTCCAAATTTTTCCATGCCTCAGTTTTCTCAGCTATACAATGGGAATAGCAATATCCACCTCACAGAGTAATGGTGAAGAATGAAGACATAAGATACGAACAATGCATGGTATGGCTCCTGGAAATGATAAGCATTCAGTGAATGTTGGTTATAAATTAAAAAAAAAAAAAAAAAAAAAAAAAAAACTCTGAAGATATTTTCTTCCATGTTGTGGTTTCAGGTTGCTGGATTTGAAACCTCAGACAGCAATGGGATATACACTTTAGGCAAGTGACAATTTCCCCTGGGCATAGTGAGCACGGGCTGTGACCTCTTGCTCACTACTAACAATATTCTTTTTAGCAACCGTTGGGATAAACCCCAATTCAAATGTCATTTAAAGGTTCACATGCTTTGAAAATTAAGCCTTGAAGTTGCCCTGATTTCTGAACTTGATCTGATGCTCAAATGTCCTGGGTTTGTACTTTGAAGTTGTCATCCATTGTCCTGTTTGACTCTTAAATTTTGGCTCCAGGCAACCAATTGATACTGTTTTAAATAGAAAAGTCAGCCCTGCCTTCTCACCAAGGCCCCTCTCCATTGTTTCAGCAGACTCTTGCCATGTTTTATTCTCTTTTTTGTAACTTTTAATTAGGCATATGAGACCATATTCCTCCTCTCCCCCCACTGCCCTCGAATGATCAGGTCCCCATTAAAAACAGCTGTGGGGACTCATTAAGTTCAGTGCTTCTGGCTTCTCCATTGCACTTATGACCTGCCCAACTCCCTCAGGCTTATCAGACAGGCATAACCTTAGATCCACTCCAGCCCCTTTGTCTCCCCCATCAGTGCGCTCTCTGGGCCTTGGCAGGAGTGCCCTGGCTGGTAGGTGCAGCCAGTGTGCCAGATGCTCTGCCATCTTGTAGAGGTGCATCTTTGGTTGGTCCAGTCAGAACCTGAGCCATGTGACTTGGAGGGCCTGGCTGTGGGGCTGACTTTTAAGGAGCTCCATTTCACCCAGGGTGAATGTTAACTTCCGAGCCATCGAGGCAACAGTTTACACACTCACTCCTTCCTTCAAGACATCTTTACCAAGCCCTTCTTAGGCACCTGGTGCCTGGCTGAGCACTGGGCAGGCAACGGGAAGCAAAGTCAGAAAACGCCCTGCTCTCCTGGAGCTTACTGGTTAGCAGGAGAGATAAACTTATATGATCAGCAATTGTGATAAGTCCTGCAGAGTAAACCGACATGCAGTAGTCAGAGAAGGCTTCTCTGAGGGGGTAACATTTAAGTCAACTGAAGAAGGAGATGACATTGAAGACAATTCCTGAAGCCTGAGAAGAGCTTTGCAAGCAGAGAACACCACTGTAGAGGCACCAAAGTGGCAAAGGGTCATTGTGGTCAAGGAAAACACAGTTAGCATTCAGGACAGAAGGGAGGAATGAGGGCCATGTTCACCTCTGATCTCAGTCTGACCTGTAGGTGCTAGTGTTTCCTCACTGCTTTCAGTCTCTTCTTCCACTCACCTGGGCAACACTTCTCATCGCCTGATGAGAGTACCAGGAGTTGGCAAAGACGGTGGAAGGTGAGAAGGTGTCTCCTACTGAGGCATTGGAAGAGGTGTGAGGGCAGTGAGAGGATCGAAAACTTCATGATCAAAATCAGCTCTACCCTTTCTTGTTCCAAAGGAATAGAGGCTAATAACCCCTATTAAAAAGTCTCTAAGACTTTTTGAGGCCTTGTAGGCATAGTCCTCTGGCATCAGAAAACCGGCTTGAATTATGTGACAGAGCGACGAGAAGGGCTGCCTCCAGGCAGCCAGGCACCTGCCTGCATGTTGGACCGCTGGTCGCCTGCCTGCATGTTGGACCGCCCAGCTCAACCAGAGGGTGGGTTTGAGGATCATTTGAATAGCGACAGAGGACAGGGGGGCACAGGTGGCCCCTACCAAGCATATCTTTCCCAAGTGATCCCTCTGCAATACATTTTTTCAAAAGACAGTGTTTTTGATATGATCATTAGTTAATGAAAAGATAGAGCAAATGATGTGAAATAAGTGTCAAGCGTATTCCACAATGGAAATATTAGGGATTGGATCGTGAGACCTGGAGAAAAGTAGCAAGGAGCGGCACCTTCCTGTGCCTGAAGTACAGAGATTCAGGTCCCACTCTCAGATGCGAGAACCTAATGTGTGTGTGTGTTTCTCTCACCCTTTCTCACCACAAATGAAGACAGCAGGCAGGACAATACCAGGTTTCTAAGTGAGTTGTTTCACCAATCAAAACAAACAAAAGGCATCCTTCCAAACCAAAGGCAAAAAGCAACAAAGATCAGCCGATGGCCAGGACCTCCTGCTATAAACTATGTAACAACTTCCCTTTCTGAAAAACTGTGAAGTTGTAGCATTAGGATACTTGTAAAAATGATACATCGTAGGTGACCAATAAACATTTGCTGAGCAGATGGAAGCCTGTGTTCTTGGAGGACTTACTATGCACTAGGTACTATGCTCCGTACTTCACATGCACCCTCCCATTTAATCTTCTCAGCAACATTATGAAATAGTTGCTGCTATCTCCATCTTTCAGATCAGAAAACAGATTCCGAGTGTTAGAAAGACTTTGTTCGAGGTCACACCCATAGCAAATGTCTTAGTCTCTGATTCTCAAACTGCTGTCTTAGCCGTTAGGCTAGTACCCCTTCCAGGTATGCAAGGTTAGTACTGCCATTTGTCACTCCCAGCACCCTGCCCTTCCAATCTGTGACTGCCCAATTGCCATGGCCTGGGTTTAGGCTTTAACTTCAGGTATCTACCTGATCCACCTCTGTGACTAAGAATCAGACTTCTCTGAGTAGTGCTGAGCCATCCGAATAGTTGCAGGAAGATGCCTTTTTTAAAACATCAACTTCCCTCTGTGCTCTCCACCCCAGCCTTTAGTGCTGATTTTTAAAACAACCTCATCCCCAGATGTTTTGCCAAAGGTATTTGTGGAGTAGGTGCTTACATGTGTCTGTTTGACCTCCTAATTTCTCCAAGCTCTTCAACTTCTTAGTGCACCCTTGGGGCAGGGTGACAGATAGACATCTTCTAAGATGTTGGCCTTAATTTGGGAGAAAAGGGTAGCACAGTGAGGGAAAGCTGAGAAAATAGTTCCCCTGTTTCCTTTTATTGGACAGGCCATATGGAGATGGCAAGTGAATATTATTTATTGTAAAGTGACATGGAAAAAACAATTGATCAGACTGGATTCTAGCTAATTCTGTCCTGATTTATCCATAAACCCAGCACTCTGACTCCCTAACTCCAATAGGCTTACTCCACTCCACTCTACTTCTCAATAATAATTTAATCCAAGTGATCATTGACAGGGAGGTCTGTTTAGAAAGTCATCTTGTCACTCAATTTGCCTTTTAATGTTTACAGTTAGACAAAGTAACAGCAGTGTCTATAAAGAAAATGTGGCTCACGCCTGTAATCCCAGCACTTTGGGAGGTTAAGGCAGGTGGATCACTTGAGGTCAGGAGTTCGAGAGCAGCCTGGCCAACATGGTGAAACCCCATCTTTACTAAACATACAAAAATTAGCCGGGCATTGGGGTGTACACCTGTAGTCTCAGCTACTGAGGAGGCTGAGGCAGGAGAATCACTTGAACTTGGGAGGCAGAGGTTGCAGTGAGCTGAGATCACGCCACTGCACTCCAGCCTGGGTGACAGAGTAAGACTCCATCTCAAAAAAAAAAAAAAAAAAAAAAGAATTGCAGTGGCACCTTTCAGATTCAGTGACCAAGGTCTACATCGATGACACAGCACCCTGCCTTGGACTTGTAATTTTCCTCAGTGATTTGTAAATCCCAATGTCGACAGTACCTGTTTCTTGCTTGATATGGTGTACAAGTCTTTTTATACTCAGTGTGACCTTGAAATTCCAAGTTAGCCATAAACAAGTATGGTAAGGCATCTTCTCTGCTGCCAAATGTCTGTCCTGGAATCTTAATATAAGAGGGAAAAGTTGACTTAAATAGTGTTAAATAGAAGCATGATACAAGAAATAAATACCAACTGGTACTCAGTGTAGAAGAAATAAATGCTCTCCCCCAGCCTATGCACAGGAAATGTGGCTACTTTGCTGGGGAAGATGTGAGGCCCAGGCCAGGCACAGTGGCTCACGCCTGTAATCCCAGCGCTTTGGGTGGCCAAGGCAGGAGGATCACTTGAGGCCAAGAGTTCAAGACCAGCCTGGGCAACATGGTGAAACCCTGTCTCTATTTTAAAAATACACAAAAAATAGCTGGGTGTGGCAGCATATGCCTGTAATCCCAGCTACTCAGGAGGCTGAGGCAGGAGAATCACTTGAACCCAGGAGGCAGAGGTTGCAGTGAGCTAAGATCACACCATTGCACTCCAGCCTGGGCAACAGAGTGAGACTCGGTCTCAAAAAAAAAAGAAAAAGAAAAAGAAAAAAGTAAGTGGCCCCCTTTGGTGGAAATGGAAGCTTGGGCATGTTGTCCTTCAGGAGCCCTGGCCAGTTCTCCGCCTTGTTCCTCTTCCCATCATTGTCTGCTACGATGTAGAGCAATCTTACCAAAATGAGTGGTTCGTTAAGTGTATTTTTAGACTCTAGCCTATAATGGACTTATTTTTTTCTTCCATAGATTATTCCATAGCAAGTTGCAGATGTGGATAGAAAAATCCCCCTAAGCTTTGTCTTGGTTCAGATATTAGCTTAAGAATTGCTATGCCCTGGGAGTCTAGGAGCCTGTAATTGGGGTTGATACCAGTTGACCTAACTGACCCAGATGTCAGTCTCTTTTATTGTTTTTACTTGCTTTCAGCCACAATAATAATACCCCAGACACTTGGTACATTGATTTTTCTGCCATTTGTTGTGGTTTCCTTTGGTAGCAGGTGTCAGCCAAAATCTGTCTTAGATATCCATAGAGTTTAGATATAGATATAGATACAGATACACACACACACATTATATAAAGGGATTGCTTTTTTCAAACAAAGAAAGCCTTCCTTCAGCAGGCAGCATCTCTAGACCCTAACTGTGTCCTGCTGTCTTTTAGAAAGTAAGGGTGGGGGTCAGCCAGTAGAAGGAGTGTGGGCTTTGGAGTCCCGTAGCAATGGACTCAAGTCTCACTTGTGTGTGTGTGACCTTGGAGAAGACAACACCTCTGGGGCTCAGTTTTCTCTTCTTTCCAAGAGAAAAATCCCCTGCTTGACACTGTGAAGTGAAGTTTTCATGAGTTGATGTCCTCCTGTAGCTGCCATCCTCCTATTCTTCTTCTTACATTCTTATTGTTACTATTATTAGTGACAATCATGCTTTATGAAAAACCTCTTTGTGTGATAGTTTTCATCTGGTATTCTTCCAAGGTGGTCACTCCCCTATTTTTGCAGCTTGGTTTTCCAAGTTCTGAGTTAAAACAGTGTTTGCTGCTGCTCCAGAGCTCTCAGCTCTGTTGCTTCCACACCAGAAGTGGGAGTGGGAGGGAGCAGGGCAGACGCCTGAGAGGTGAGTCTTCTGATCTCCCTTCTACTGCTGCTGGCTGTTATGAGGAGCATCATAAGGAGGGCCTTGTTCTAAGAAGAAAGGTCAGAAAAAGAACCAAATGTTTATAGAAAATAATAAAACATTATTTTGAATATTTTTCTCTAAATAAAGTGGAAAGTATGAAACTGGGCTTATTTTTTAAATAAATGTAGGTTATATTTGCAACTGTACTCTAATTTTCCAAAGAAACAAATGGGGTTTAGGGGCCAGGAGTTTAGTGTTTCTGATAAGATGATAAAATACCACAATAGGAAGTCCTTCACTTTACATTTGATTTTTCTCAGAATGACCACAAAAAGGGTCAAATACAGTAAAGAATTTGATCAATTTTCCCAGGTACTTTTCTTAGTCTTTTGCTGTTGAAATTATTCTCTTTGGAAATACGTCTTATGTCTTCTTTGTGGCAAGTATTTTTTCATCTTTCTGCGTCTGACAGATTCTGATGTACCAAAGGCTTCCTGTGTGATTGGAGCTGTTCAACATTACTTTTATGGACTTCATGAAATCTTGCCTCTTTCTCAAGATGTTCAATTGACTTTATAATCTATTTGCCTTGTACCTGTATTGCATTACTCAATATTTGCAATATTAGGCAAACAGAAAGATATTGACCAAAGATGTAGGTCTAATAGCAAGAGTATTAGTTAGTTAGAGATGTTGGAATAGGGACTAAGTTTATAATTAGGAGTAGAGGTTATGATGATCGATGATTTGTGGCATTATATGCATCTGTGGGGATTTGAATATTGACAATATCTGAATATGGAGGCAACTTCTGTACTCAACTGTATTTACTGATTCAACAGAGGTTAGCCTCCCCTTGCCTCAGTGTCTGTATCCGCAGAATGAGCATCATGATGTTACTGGAAAGGGATCCCAGTCCAGATCCCAAGAGAGGGTTCTTGGGCCTCACACAAGAAAGAATTCAGGGAAAGTCCACAGAGTAAAGTGAAAACAAGTTTATTAAGAACATAAAGGAATAAAAGAATGGCTACTCCATAGGCAGAGCAGCCCTGAGGGCTGCTGGTTGCCCATTTTTATCGTTATTTCTTGATGATATGCTAAACAATGGGTGGATTATTCATGCCTCTCCTTTTTAGACCATATAGGGTATCTTCCTGACATTGCCATGGCATTTGTAAACTGTCGTGGCACTGGTGGGAGTGTAGCAGTGAGAATGACCAGAGGTCACTCTCATCACCATCTTGGTTTGGGTGGGTTTTAGCCAGCTTCTTTACTGCAACCTGTTTATCAGCAAGATCTTTATGACCTGTATCTTGTGCTGACCTCCTACCTCATCCTGTGACACAGAATGCCTTAACCATCTGGGAATGCAGCCCAGTAGGTCTCAGCCTCATTTTACCCAGCCCCTATTCAAGATGCAGTTGCTCTGGTTCAAATACCTAACATTTCCCCACCCCCTCCCTTTTATAAGAAAACCCTTAATCCTAAGGGTTGCAGAGGGATAAAGATGCATCTTCTGTAACTTCTTCATGCTGAATAGGGGCAATGCCATTCCTCTCTAACTATTGGGTCTCTTGCCTTCAGAGTAGAGAGGAGCTCAATCAGAAAGCATTGGTATGGCAAGGGCCGTTCATAACTATGAGTTCTGACAAAAGATGATATCTAGAAGACTAAAAAGTGCTCAGTTTAAGAAAACATTTAGTAAGCTTGTCCAGCATTTCTACACAAAGAGTACAATAGCAATGTATTCCAAAACAGTAAAACAAAATAAGTAAAATTATCCCAAGTAAACTAAATAAGGCGTTCCATGAACTGGGCAAATATTGGAACCAAGCTGATATGAGGTTGCTAGTTGATTCCAATACATGCCCAGAATTAGAATATTGATCCAAATTTTTACATTACCCATCCCTCTTGTTTCTTCTGAGCAGCAGTCAAGAGATCACTGGTTAGTTCACAAGAATGAACAGGGTTAGCCTAAATTACAGAAAAAAACTTAAAATCAACTGATGAGACTAGAACTTAATAACAGGTATACCACAATTCTTGAAACATAATTTTTCTCTCTTTAGTTTCCCATTTTTACTAGAGGCAAATCATGGTAAGACTAATTTGTTTTATTATACTTGGCCTGATTGTTTGTATAAAGTACAGCAAGAATAATTATTTTTCACATAGGCTTTTAAATTTGTCTTTGACGAAATTTTGTTCCACAGAGGGGATCTCAGATAAGACTTTTTTAAAGCCAAGCCTAGCCATGGGTTTGTACCCCAAATACCTATGAGTTGAGTAAATTCCTCTCCTTTTGAGGTCCCAAGATAACTTGGGGCTCCTGGACCTTTCAGAAGGTGACATTCTTTACTTACCACAGGTCAGGAACCCTGTACAGGGACTGTGTAGACAAGGTATAAGGCTAGTTTTTTTCAAGGGGCTTTTCTTGGCTCTTTAAGTCAAGTTTGATTCCTTGGTAAACACACCATTCCAGTCAAAGCCTTGGTAAAATAACCAGTTTCTCAAATTGTATTCTATTAGAAAAGAAAATAGATTCTTACTGCACTTATGCAAACAACTATATTGCCATAAATTAAGATACTCTCAAATAGTTTCCAAATTCTGGTGAAACCAGGTAGAGAGAAACAAATATGCTCTAAATTTTTTTCACTGAAGTATAGTTTACTCAATTGTTAAAAGCTGTAAATAACTCAAAAGAAAAGTTTTCTTGGCCCTGGAAAACAAAAAGGATCAATAATATTTTAAGCAAAAAAGTAAAAGAAAAAACATTACTTCAGTTTTTTATTAGTTCAGTTCATGAAGTTGACTCCTGTACTGATTGAACAGAACTCCTGTTCTGTCATGAACACTTCAGCTCTTTGTGAGAGTCCTGAAAGTTTCTTCCTCTAATGTCACAATCCCCAATGTTATCAGAAACCTGCATTCAATAGCACCTGTCAGAGTTCTATAGTTGATTATAAACCATCTTTTGAAGAAGATTAAAACAAGACAACAATTGTCTGTGGATGATAAAAAGTCTTAGGACAGCCACCATTAAAGTCACAGTTGATAAGGAAATTTGGTTACTTCTGTGGCATCCAAATTTTACATAACAATTGTAACTATTAACAACATACCCTAAGCTATGTTAGAATTGTAGGAGCTTCTTATAATTTTGGAACACATACCAATAACACAACTATACAAATATATCCCAAAGAAAGCCAAACATTATTTCACATTTGATAATGCTTCCTGTTATGATTTTTATACTTTATACCAAATAAGCCAAGTTTTACCTTTGCATTAGTGTACTATTGATGTTAAATCCAATTCTTAATAAAACTTTATAGACAGATGTATTCAATCTTAATCAGTTTGACCATAAGGTAAGATTTTCATAAACCTTGTATAACCCTTTACTTTTTTTTTGTGAAAGAGCAGTTTAGTGTTCTGAGAAAAACCTGTTGTGCTTTTATTCCAATGTTTAATTTACAGAAAAACTGAATAATACCTCTTTAACTTTAGTCAATGTCCACACACAGAATTTCTTTTACAATTAATTTTTTACAAACCTTCCACAAGTCATTCAAACTTTTAGCTTTATCCTAACTTAAAACAGTCCTTTAACCCTTTAATCTAGGCAGAAAAATCCACATTCCTATGACTTCTTATAATCTTTTTACCGAAAGTATATTCTACTTTTCTTACACACCTTCTGTGTAGAACTGTTTCCTTGGTAGTCTCAAATACACGTTACAGTGTTAACTCTTACCAACTTTTACTTTTGGTAAAAACCTTGGTAAGCAAGGGATTTTAATTATGTACTAGGTGCCGAGCCTAGGACACCAGAAGGTCTGTTTCCAGCATAGCTGGAGGGCATGACTCTCCACATGTCCCCAGGACTTATCTAGAATCTCATGCTCCAAAATTGGTAAGCTGAACACTTTTCAAAAGTCAAAGAAGCAGTTTATGACCTCAAAATATTTAGCGAAGCTAGTATCTGACTTGCATAATTTAGACCAGATGTTTATATTTTTGAAGATATTTTTATTTTATCAATAATCTTTAAAACTGTCTTTATTTTCCAAAGATTACTAAAGTCACCTGAACTAAAAGACATTACACTTTTTACTTTTCGGACAATACTTGATTTAAGCACCTATTATTTGTAAGCCAATGAATCAAAGCTCTTTTATATTACACATACAACACATATAAATACACAGACAGGCAGAAGATAAAGGACTCATTTCCTAAAGCAGGAATTGAACCTTGAACCCATGCTGCCACTGGGAAAAGAGAAGCACAGTCACATGATTATGAAGTCAAGTTTCCAAGGATATGCAAGGCAATAGGGAAATGTCATCCAGTTTTATTTTGTTTTTTTTTTTTTTTCAGGGATGTGCAGCAAAGTTTTTAACTGACCAGTTTGCTGCACCCTCTTAAACAGTGGGCTTATAGGAGTCCTAGGCTCACACTCTATCCTAGAGTACCCCTCTTTCCCTCTTTTGTGACAGAACAATATAGGAAGACACACACAGCACACCAGATTCACCACAGTTTAAGACTAGCCTCACAAATCCTTTTTCCCACTAATCAAAACTTTACAGAGGATTTTTACCTAACAGAGGATAAATCCTTGACAGAGGATTTGTACCTAAACAGTGATTTTTTACCATTCATTCAACTTGTTGGGAGAAGGAGAGAGAGAGAAAGTGGGGTGGGGAGAGAGAGAAAAAGAGGCTAGAAGTCTGACTGGTAAGAAATTTTTACCATTTTATTGGCATCCCAGGATTCTGGGTTCCCTTTCCCTGAGCGGCCCTAGTGACTGGGCTGGCTGGACCACAGCCCTGGGAGCCAAGCTGTAACACAAAGGAAAATGATTTTCCATTCTGGCCAGAGCAAAATACATGTGACAAAACACAGACATTAGCCCCTCTGCTTAGCACCCAGTATCAAACTGGCAAGGCTCATACTTGTCCCCCATTGGACGCCATCATTGTTAATCCAGTCTCTGACAAGGAGTTTCAACTTGTTGGCTCTGGGCAAGATGATGGCCCTGGGTAACAGAAAAGATAAGAAAGGGAAAGTACAGAGAGCAAAGCATTGCCTGTGGCAGGGTGGGGAAAGTGAAGAGCTCAGGGAGGCCAGAGAAAGACCCGCCTATTGCAGCGAAATTGAAAAGTTCAGGTGGCCACTTGTCAGTAGTGAAGAGATCTTTTCTGGCAGTCCCATCACCTCTCAAGTTTCCCTTTTTGGGGGGAGGAAAAATCTCCCCACGTCCTGTGGTCCTGGACATGCCTAATCCTGTCACCCATAGCCCTTAGCAACAAGTGCAAGACAGATTAATCCAAAGAGAATAGTAGTTAACATTCCATAGTGCCAAACCCATTCTTAGCTGAGTGAGACTTTACTGAGAGGGGCCTCTAACCCCTAAATCCTAGGAATGACTCTAACCTTCCTAAGTTGAGCCTTGAACCCAAGTTTGATCAAGCGTCCTTGCCTTTCATTAATAGGAGCCTTTAACCCACCCTGCCGTGGGAGAGACTCTAACTCCCCTAAATTGGGCCTCTAACCCAGTCCCATCCTTTATCCAGTTACATGCACCCCACTTACCCAAAGTCAGTCAATTGGTGCATGCAGATGATTTTCCTTTGGGTCGGGGGTCTCTTCAGTATCATCCCTTTGAGATTCACCAGAAAGATGTTGCTGGAAAGGGGTCCTGATCCAGACCCCAAGAGAGGGTTCTTGGATCTCATGTAAGAAAGAATTCAGGGCAAGTGTATAGAGTAAAGTGAAAACAAGTTTATTAGGAAAGTAAAGGGACCAAGAATGGCTATACCGTAGGCAGAGCATCCCTAAGGGCTGCTGGTTGCCCATTTTCATGGTGTTTTAAAATTATAGGGTAAACAATGGGTGGATTATTCATGCCTCCCTTTTTTAGACCAATAGGGTAACTTCTTGACATTGCCATGACATTTATACACTGTCGTGGCACTTGTGGGAGTATGGGAGTGAAGACAACCAGAGGTCACACTCATCGCCATTTTGGTTTTGGTGGGTTTTAGCTGGCTTCTTTACTGCAACTTGTTGTATCAGCAAGGTCTTTATGACCTGTATCTTATGCCAGCATCCTATCTCAGCCTGTGACTTAGAATGCCTTAACTTTCTGGGAATGCAGCCCAACAGGTCTCAGCCTCATTTTCTCCAGCCCCTAAAGATGGAATTGCTCTGGTTCAAATGCTTCTGACAACGACATTCAGATCAGCAAGGTTACAGAGTGGTCTGTTATGACCTAGTGTAGACTAGGTTAAAACTCATTGTAGTACTAGTATAATCTAAGGCATTGCTGTCCAAAAGAACTTTCCACCATGATGGAAATGTCCAAATGTGTGGTCACTAACCAGAAGTAGCTGTGGAACCCTTGAAATGTGACTTGTGTGACTAAGGAACTGAATTTTTAGTTGCATTAATTTTAATTAAGTTGAAATTAAATTTAAATTTACATAAGGCTGGTGGCTACCATATTGGAAACACAGCTCTATGAGATTGCTTCCATAATGCTATCTCCTGACAATGGAGAAGGTTTATCAAGACTCCCTCCAGGACCAAGGTAGTGTCCCTGAGGCCAAGAGCTTCTTCAAATAGCAAGGCTGTGAACAGGTTACTCAAGTAATTCATCTGATCCCTTTGTATAACCGTGAGAAACTCTGCTGTTCACCAGAGCAGCCAACTCTTTTATAAAAGGTGCTAGCAGGGCTTTTAATTTTCTGTTGATTTTGCACAGTCACTGTCTAGTAATAAAGGACAGACTTTTCTGACCAACTCACTGCTGCCCTTTTGTGCCTAACCAAAACCACCCCTGTGGATAGGCAAATGTCCCAGAAAACATCAGCCCCGTGGTGGCCTGGAGCTGGGCGGAATTTAGCTCAGAGTAAAGATATGTTACAAATTAAATGTTGCAGTTGGTATGTAAAGCTGCAATAAATAGAAACTGAGTTACATCAAGGACGGAATTAAACCTTAAGTTTAAACTCCACAGCACTATAATTAAAACTTAGCCTGTAGCAAATCATTCACTTGAGATTAAAGTAGTGTGGGGGAAGCAGAGGTTTGGGCTTACCTTGCTTTCTACAATTTATAAGTCTGAGCTACCAAAAGCTAACAGCCCTGCCCCCAAATCCAGCTCCCAATTAAAAACACAGTTTGAAAACCTTTAGGAGGCCTGAGGGGCCCCTTTAACAGAAGTCTGCCCCTTCCCCCCTGCCTCAGTCTATGAACAAATTAAAAAATATTACCTGGTCCCCTGATGGTCCTCTGAGCTGACACGGTGTTTTCATTAATACATCATTAGAGTAATGACATTGTGCTGGTGTTTTGCTTTCAAAACAGCCTGCACTTCAACCGCCAATACAGGCTCAGGGGCTTCTGAGCACTTTGTTCCTGGGAAATACTATTCAGGTCATATAAAGAAAAAAAAAAAAAGGAAGACAAACTGTAATTCATCATATGCTTTTTATCCGAATCTGGATCATTCAAGACTTGTTCAGTGTTTTATTTTTGTTTGTTAGTTTTGCAAAGTAAACACCAGGGTTATCTTAACCATGGCCTTAACGCCTAGAGCCAGCAGGCTTTTGCAATTGCCTAAAAACAATTGCCTTCCAAAAAAATAAGTTTATCTCAGGTTGGAAGTGTGTCATTCTGTTTAAAAGCAGTGTGATGGCCCGAAGTTGAAGCTGTTTTTTTTTTTTTAAATGTTCTAGACTGTGAACTGTTACCTCATAGACAATAATGGATTTATTTTGGTGTCTGAAGACTACACACAGGTGAGTGAAAATTTTCTACCAACTCAAAGTAAGGAGCTCAGAATGTGCTTGGGTCAGGGGGAACAAATTATGGTGTTAAAACTTTGAGACAATGATCTTTATTTAGGAGGTAATAGCAGGAGATTATAAAACCTTATTTCCATCCCTCTAAGAATGCCACAGTCTGCTTCTCAGCAGGCCCCAAAGAGTTTTTACCTCCCAGTGGGGGGCGAAGGGGGGTGACAGTGCCAGGGTCTGTTCTCTCACTCATAAAATGTTCAATTTATAGAACTCTTAGCCAAAGAGTTGTCTGTGCCACATAAAGAACTTTTGCCTCGAGGGTGGGGTGCCTTAAATAGTTTGGGCAACTGTAAGGTTTTTTTCCTTCTGATATTTCATCTTCATATGTGTGCACACACGTACACGTATATTTCTACATAATTATTGTTTATGGCTTTCTTTCTGGTTTTTTGCTTTTTAAAAATCAGTTATCTGAGTTCAAGGATTAACAAGTTGGGCTCTGAACACCAAGGGACAAGGATCCAGAGATGGAAGAGGAATATTGTTCATTTGACTGCACCATGTGCAGTGTAGGGGTGGGAGGGAGAGAGATGAAAAGAAACCAAGCTGTGGGCTTGAGCACAGAAATCTCCAATCTACCTGGAACTCAAAATAAGAGTTAAAGTCAATGGTACTGTAATAGAAAAACAGGTTTTTCCATTCAGATTTTCTGCATTAAAACTTTTCCTGCAGTTAGAAATTACATTAACATATAGAAAAAGGTAGAATATAAACAAGTTCAACAGTGCATATAATAAAGTAACACCATCAGAGGAGGAAGGTGGTTTCTGATGTTAGCTCTCTTCCTTAACTAGTTTTGGGATCATCAGCAAGTTCCTTAACTTGTCTAGACCTCTAGATAGACTCTGTACAATGAGGATGGTTGACTGTGTAAGATTTCTCCTCACTCAAATATTTGAGTATACTAATACATTATAATGAAGTCTCTTTTGAATCATTTAAAATTCTTTAGTAGTCAGCAGTATGATAGGTTCACTGCTTATCAATTAGTTAATTGTCCTTAAGTGTGGCTTCTTAGGGTCTGAAATGAATGGTTTGGTGATTTATAAACAGGGGCTCCAGGAAACTTGAGGAATTGTGCTTTCATTTCCTGTCTTATTTTACGAGAATGTTGTAGGATTTTTCAATGCACCTTGGTTGCACTATTGAGACTCAAAATGCCCATTCCCGGTCTCCTCTGATGCTGAACATCACTAGACATGGGACAGTCGATGGACATTAGATAGGATGAATGGGCCTGTGAAACAAGGCCAGTCCCTGAGACAGCAGGAAAGTCCTTTGACCCATAGTTATATGCCCTTTTGACTGGGAGGAGGAACATAGACTTTCAAGAATCTATGGAGCAAGAATGCAAATTAGTTGCCTGGAAGGAGGAGCTGTAGTCTTCTGCTCTACTCATGTAGGGCTGAGATAGGAATGATCCCGGGGCTCAGGAAGGATGCAGTGGATGTCTTCCAGGGGTGAGTCCTGGACCAGTCCACAAATTAAGGAAACAGTGACTCTGTTTCAGCCATGAGCAGCCATGGCCACTACAGATTCTCTGCTCTTTCTCTCCATGGAATAAACCTGCAATAGACCCAGTGAGCCTGCCAGCCTGCTCAGCCTGGACTTGTTTGATGTTGTCTGACTTCCTGCGCCCCAATTAGGATAATTCTTCTTCATCTAACAACCAGTTTCATTGAAACTGGCATATTACACGCACGAAATACAAATGTCCTTCTTGCTCCTAGCAGTAGTACACGCCCACAGAGTTTGCAAAAGTTTCCAAGTTTCCCTGTAGTGAGAAAGGAAGTGCTCAATATTCAGTCAGAGAAATGTTGTTTCCTTCTTCCTCCTTTTCTCCCCCTTTACATTTTGCCAAAGTTTATATATATGTCTTGCTGCCTGAAAACTCCCAGGAGTGTGGTTGAGGTCATTCAGTTAGTTGCAATGGAATTGGCGTTTAGTTAATACAAAGCCTAAGGAATTTATGTCATTTGGATTCTTACTGCAGTGCCCTCCACCCACCCACCCACCCACAAGCTACAAATCTTCAGCGCACGCAGAGTAGAGATGGGACTTCTCTGCTGGTCAACACTGGCTCATTTCAGCATGTTGGCAGAAGGCTGTTGCTGCAGGCTCTGTTCCATGCACTGCATACGCCCTCCCCCATGGGACACCTTGCATGATAGTGGCTCCAGAAGTTCAGAGGGCATGCATGAGGATGTTAATTCTTCCTTCCACCATTCTAAGTTTGCAAATCTTGGCCAGCACCAAGAAGTAGACTTACAAAAACATCAGCCTGGTGGTGGGGAATGACTGCAAAGCTTCGAATGACCTTAAGACAGCCTCAGGTATGGGGGTAAGCCATTAGAAGTCTGACTGGCCATGCTGTCTCCTCAAGGGACTGGATAGTCTTACTCTTGGTCAACATGTCAACTGCCTATGACAAAATGAAAGTGATCCTCAAAAAGTGATTCTGAGAAAGGACGGATTCTCAACTGCAGGAAATTTATAGGGCTGATGAAGTGGACTGCTGTATTTCCCTAAACAGGTCATCCAGGAATTATAAACAATTCTTTTTATTAGTGCTTAGGAAGCCCTCTCATAGCCTGTTTCTGCCTATATGAAGTAGTATTTTA
Organism: Piliocolobus tephrosceles; assembly: GCF_002776525.5. Classification (NCBI taxonomy): domain Eukaryota; kingdom Metazoa; phylum Chordata; class Mammalia; order Primates; family Cercopithecidae; genus Piliocolobus; species Piliocolobus tephrosceles. Next base: position 81,454,084 of record NC_045435.1, on the reverse strand, counting down.
ATCACAAGGGATTGTGTGCAGATTACTACCTACTCCATCCAAGGGTAGTGGGGGTGTGTGTGTGCACATGTGTGTGCATGCATGTTTTAATTTCAGCATTCTGCATGGGTTATGCAGCCCCCTCCCATGTACCATGGAAGCATTCACATCTGCTCACTCGTTTGCTGTGTAATCCCCTCACTTCTCATGACTGTTAAAACCTTTTCCACTGTCCTGAAAACCTGCCTTTTGCTTCTGTCAGTTCCAGGACACGGACTGTGTCCCTTTTCATTTCTTCTCTCCTGTTTGGGCACATTATTTATCTACACCTCCTCGTATGTCTTCTTCCCCGTAGACTGGAGACTTTTTTGGTGAGATCGAGGGAGCTGTGATGAACAAATTGCTAACAATGGGCTCCTTTAAAAGGTAAGGGTTTTATGGTCCACTGCATTCCCCCCAAAAGTTTTCCTAAATAAAATCAAACACACCAAGGTCAAATAAGCAAGCCCAGACTTGACCCCGTAGCTGGTTTTTACTTGTGTTCATGCTCCAAAAGATCTCGCCGAAATTCGATGCCTCTTGCACAAGTGTTAGAGTCTTAGAAACTCAGCTCACAATGAGTTTCCTGTTCACCCAGCAGAGCATTTATTGGAGGCCAATATTGAAGTAGGAGGCTGCACTGTGATGTGATTGTGTCAGTCTGAAGCAAGTCACTGCGAAGAAGTAGGAAAGGTTTTCACCTGGCCAGAAGGGTGGAGTGTATTTTGTCTCCCATTGATGAACCTGGGAAGCTTCCTAGAAATCTGGAACTTGGGGATGAAAGGTGTTATTTAGAGACTTCTTGATGTTGTTTTAGAAAATCAAGTGAAAATTCTCAAAACCTGCTCTTGATGGAGGTAAGTTTAAGTCTGCTTCTGTAAGAAAACCTAGATGGTGCCAAATTCCATAGGTAGCAGATACTGACTACTCATCCAGGTATAAGAACTCTCGCTGATCCTGAATAAAACTTGTGTAGAACAGCTTCCTTACGGCCCCATGTCCCTCATGGGCAGGTCAGCCATGCTTTTGGGAACACCTAAACTTCTAGGAAAAGCCATCATCCCATGAGATCAGGTGTTAGAATGTCTCCCTGGGGATTTGTGCTGTCTCCCTTTCCTTGGCCTACCAGGAAGAATGTTAGCCTTTGAAGTGGTGCTTTAATGGGCATATTTGATGCTATTAAATATATAATGGCAGGAAATCCAAGGATGGCCCTCCAGCTTCCCTGAGAGATCCATTGCACATCAGTGGCCAGTGGGTAGGTAGGCCCCTGGTTTATTAGTCCCCTGCAGCTGAATGGCTAGGAAGTGTTAGCTCAGGAAATCAGATGTTTAAGTTAGTCAACAAGACCAACTGAGCACTTTGCTGAAAGCAGGGAATTCAAAAATGATGACCCAGCTTTTGAAATTCCGTAGCTTGTTTGTGCCAGAAGGGAGGGAAAAAAAAGAAATGATATAAAAAACTGGCCTAGTGCCAGCACTTCTGCAATTTTGACACACTTGCTTGCTCTCAGGCCTGCCTGTAGCAGATCGTCCCCCTCCTGCTCCCTTCCCTTTAAAAAAAAATTCAAGTACAGTTTTCCTCTTTGCCAGGTGTCATTGTACACATGCTTGAAAACTCTGCTTGAATCTGGGCTGGAGTGGCTGTGGAGTTTTCCACCACTTCTTCAAGCTTCCTGCAGCAGCTCCTGGCCTGCCATCCAGGGCATCGCTGACTTTTCCTATCTTTATGTGGATGTGTGCATTTGTATCATATTAACTTGTTTTCAACTTGGTGGGGGGGGGAGGAGACAAAAGATGAAGAATAATCACACACGTGTTTCTCATTTGAAAGCACATTTTTCAACTTCTTTAACAAACCTATTTTTCCTCTTCCTCTCGGATACTCCTTTCAAACTGTTCGGTGGGAGAAAGAGAAAGGCTGTAATGGAATTTTGAACCTCTGGTCTTCTCCTTCACGTGGGTGAAGTACAGTTGGCATGCATCTAGAACTTCCTTTTACAATAAGAGTAGCCAACATATTTGAGAAAAAGGAAGGATTGGGAACTCATTACACCAACTGCTGTCATCCAGGAGCTAGCTGACAAACCTCCTGGGCTTCTTTGAAGGGCCTCCTCACTGGGGCCAGTAGAGCATTGAGAGTTTGAGTTTTGGAGTCAGACACACTGGGGTCAAATCTAGGCTCTGACATTACCAGCTGCTTGATTTAGTCAGATTGCCTCTCCAAACACTGGTTTCTCTACATGGAAAATGAAGATGACAATAATTACTTCTAAGGGTTGCTGTCAGAGCTAGTGATATCATAATAAGCATAAAGTTCTTAGCACAGAACTTGGCATGTATGAAGAGCTCAGTTAGTTGTGAACTGCAGCCGTGATTTTTGTTGTAGAACCTTGCTCTGTCTTGAATTTGCTTTCCACTTGGCACCAGATACTGCTTCATCTACATTTCTCTCCCTATAGGCTTCCTGTGACACTGTATGATGGGTCTCTAGTGTCGGAGGACCATGGTCCTTGCAATCACACATCCGTGCCCTTGCCCTTCCCAGCATGCAGTGCTTGCTCAGGGCATAAGGTTGACAGTCCTGTCATTCAGAGAAGATCTATATTTCAGAAGCAGTGAAAGGATATAGTTGGCTGTAACTTGACAGCACTCTGGGTCAGAAGTCATGTACCATATTGAATTGAGCCCACCCCCAAATATTGGTTACATGAGGCTGCGTTGCTTTGGTGCTGTGGTTAGACCAGGTGAAACTTGAGATCAGTTTACTGTGCTGACCCCTCATCTCAGCATCTTGGACAGTATTGGGCTGGCCCTCAGTTTCTTTATCTTAGGCTTATACCCAGTCCTAAAGAAACAAATTTCAGGCCGGGTGCAGTGACTCACGCCTGTAATCCCCCAGGACTTTGAAGGAGGCAGAGGTGGGTGGATCACTTGAGGTCAGGAGTTCAAGACCAGCCTGGCCAACAAGGTGAAACACTGTCTCTACTAAAACTCCAAAAATTAGCTGGGCGTGGTGATGTGTGCCCATAATCATAGCTAATTGGGAGGCTGAGGCAGGAGAATTGCTTGAACCTGGGAGGCAGAGATTGCAATAAGCTGAGGTCATGCTGCAGCACTTCAGCCTGGGTGACAGAGCGAGACTCCATCTAAAGAAAAAAAAAAGAAAGGAAGGAAGGGAGGGAGGGAGGGAGGGAGGGAGGAAGTTTAACGCACAAGAGCCCCACAAACCATCTTCTCCAGAAAGACAGAGCTCCAAGAGGAGAGCACTACCACCCTTCATAACCTCCCCTTTGTTTCTCTCCCTTGGTCACTTTGCTGCCTCTCTCCAGGGAAGCAAGGCAATGCTTGCCTAGGTGACAGCAGACCTTTCCCCTGACTATTCTGACCACTCACCTCGTGACCCATTGGCTGTTCTACCTGAAAGTGCCATTAGAGGGAAAAAACATCCACTTCTGGGTCTGTAGTGCAGGCGGAAGGAAAACCACTGATTTATGTGAGCAAATTAACAACTTGAAAGAATTTTGAGAAAGTCTCACAGCAGCGTGTGAAAGCATCTAAGAGGCAAAACTGGCTGCTCTTGGGCACTTTAGTTGACTCTTTGACCTGAGTCTATCTAGCCAGCTTACATATGACCTAGTATCCAGGATCCAACTCACAGAACAATAGCTTCAGCAGCATGACAGTAATAATCATGGCTGCCTTCCTGAGCACCCACCAGACTCCAGGCTTGGGCTGTCCTTGACAGATCTTACCTCTTTGCGAGCTTTCCAATAACTCTAATAGGACCAGTTACATAATTTGCAGGGCCCAGTGCAAAATAAAAATGTGGGGCCTCGTGTTCAAAAACTGTCAAGAGTTTTTTTTTTTTTTTTTTGAGACAGTCTCGCTCGCTCTGTTGCCCAGGCTGGAGTGCAGTGGCGTAATCTTGGCTCACTGCAACCACCGCCTTCTGGGTTCAAGCGATTCTCCTGCCTCAGCCTCCCGAGTAGCTGGGGCTACAGGTGTGCGCCACCATGCCCAGCTAATTTTTGTATTTTTAGTAGAGATGGGATTTCACCATGTTGGCTAGACTGGTCTCGAACTCCTGACCTCAGGTGATCCCCCCCCAACTTGGCCTCCCAAAGTGCTGGGATTACAGCACTTTGCTTGCTGTAATCCCATGAGTCACCATGCCCGGCCTCTTGCAACTATTAAGAGAAAATCTAGTCTCAAAATCCTTTCATTAGAACTTGTTTACCCCTGGTAATGCAAATTCAGTGTTGTCATATATCCAGGGAAAAGGGGGAAAATACAGCCTGCCATAGGAGTCTTCTTCTTTCAAGGTTCCTGACGGGGCATTTGTTATACTCTGGACTTGAAATAAGAAGACTTCAGGTTGAGCACAAGATTCTCCACTCTGTGTTCATGGACAGTGTCTTCAGCCTTTCTGAGCCTGTTTCTTCATTACCAAACTAGGGACCTCAGTGGATTTTCTGAGAATTAACTAAAATACAATATGTTAAAATACTTTTCAAATTGCAAAGCCATTGCAAACAGGAGATAAGAATATCTTTTGAGTAGAGTTCCATATGTCTGCGTTATTCTTATTTTCCAATTTTCTCCTGTTTTGTTTTGTTTGTTTGTCTTATTTTATCATGAATAATCCCCAAAGGATAGTTACTACATAGCAGTTACCTTTACAGCATAGCGTTGGGGTGAATTCATGGACCTGAACTCTCTTGTGCGTTAGCATCCCCTGGGAACCTTTAAAAACACTCCTAAGTTCAAGCTGCAGCCCAAGAAATTATATATTAAGTTGATTTGGGGATAGTGCCCAGGCACTTGTGCTCTTTAAAAGCTTCTCTGTGATTCTCATGTACAGCCAGCATCAAGACACCAGGTTAAAAGCATGGCACCAGTCTAGCTACTATGCTCTTAGGAGTCACCTGATCTCTGCAACAAAATAGGATGAAAATAATTATTCAAATACCTACAAGTGAGGGATAAATGGAATGATATGTGAGTAACTGAAGTGTCCCCAGCTTGAAGGTACATACGTGCCTACAGCCCACCGTCCTGAGCATGGGCACTCAGCCTCCTTCCTGGATGTCTCCCATTGTGACCACAGGGGAGATCCCTGCAGGGCACAGTCAGCTGGCACAAATGGATCGTATCACAAAGTGAGAGCTCCTGGGGGTCCTCTCTGATCCACGACTTCCACCTTTCTCTGTTTCCTCTGTTCTTTCTCCTCTTTCTAGACTTCTAAGCAATGTCTGAATCCATCTCTTCCTAGAGGGAAGAGCTCCCAGCCCATCTTTTTGAGGTTGACTTCTTGGATTATCTTCTTGTTCGTGCATCCTCCCCTTAGGGTGTGATGGGAGGGGCCCCCACCTTCAGTGCCTTGATGGTGCTTGTATTAGTCCATTCCCCCACAGCTATAAAGAAATACCTGAACAACAAGAAAAAGAAAGAAAGAAAAAAGCAATACCTGTGACTGGATAATTTACAAAGAAAAGAGGTTTAATTGACTCACAGTTCCACAGGCTGTACAGGAAGCATGGCTGGGGAGGCCTCAGGAAACTTAGAACCATCACAGATGGTGAAGGAGAAGCAGGCATGTCTTTACATGGCTGAAGCAGGAGGAAGAGGGAGGAGGGGATGTGCTACACACTTTTAAACAACGAGATCTCGTGAGCACTCACTCACTCACTATCACAAGAGCAGCACCAAGGGGGGAAATCTACCCCCATGATCCAATCACTTCCACTCTGCCCCCATGATCCAATCTTGGCCCCACCTCCAGCATTGTGGGTTACAGTTCAACATGAGATTTGGGTGAGGACATAGATCCAAACCATATTAGCACTTGACTCTCCTAGAGGCCCAAGGTGGGGACTGGAACTACTGATGCTAGGGCAAAACACTAAGCATATAGACAGCAAGGATAACACTCTGGGTTAATCTCAGGTAGGGCACCTTGCTCCAGCAAAATATCTAGTAGATTGCTAGTAATACATGAAAAAAACAAAGGCTCTTCCACCGTTGTCCAATTCCTCTCCTCCTTTCCCCCTGTAAGTAATGTAATACATCTTGCCTGAGTTCCACATAGCTGGGCACCAACCTGGATATGAAGTGCCATTTGTTAGATAAGAGGCACAAATATGACTTTTAGGACATTTGAGCCAGGGAGACTGAAGGGAAAGTTGGAATGAGTTCAATATGGAGCCCAAGGAAAGAGCAAGAGCCTTCAAAAAACAGGTAAAGAAAGAAATCTTCACTGAAGGATGAAAATGGGGCTGTTATCAAATATCCAGAACTTGAGGGTTTACCCTGGGTTTTTTGCTTTTACCAACATCCTTGTGATTTCTGGAAAGACCAAAGACTCTTCCCTTGTTCTTTGTCTATCTGATCATGCTCAAGGTCAGAAAGTCCAGTGGAGTATACCTGGCCCTTGGCTTGCTGGAAAATGGACTGCTCTCGAATAACTTGTTTTCGTTTTTGCTTTTGAGCCACCAATAGTATCTGTCTTTCATGGCCATTGTCTTACCTGTCTCTCCCTCTTTTTTTTTTTTTTTTTTTTTTTTGGTTGCAACTGCTAGTGTGTGTGTGTGTTGTTTTGCATAGTTTTTCTTGTTTGTTTTTCTGCTGTGCTTGGTGCAACATACTTCAGCTTTTACCCCTCCAAGGCCATTCATATTTTCCCTAAGGGATCTGGCAAATGTCCTTGTCACTTCACCCCACAAATGTTCATTAACATGGCTGGCTTGTATGGAATTCACTGTGGCAGCTTCTTTTGCTATTTAAATCACCTTTCTAAAAGGTGACACATCCAGGTAGAATCCGAGACCCATATCATTTCTTATCATTTCTACTCCTGTCTCTGTGTAGTGGGACTTGGGAGCTTTTCCCTGTCTTTGGTAATCACATTACACTTCGGCGAGTGCCCTGGCCTTGGAGTGTAGAGAGTGTTAAAGGAGAATTCTGTTATGTTTGGATGGCTGCTCGCCTTTAAGGCCAACTGTCCCACTGATGTCTAATACTCAACAACTCATGTAATGAGTGTAATGGCTTCTTGGCTTCCTGCTGACCTGACCATGTCCTCAGAATTATGCTTTGTCAGAGGTAGCATTGAAAGGAACAAGGAGACAGATTGGCTTGGACAAGTATATTTCTGGGCCAAACTTTCTGGAATGCAGAAACATGGAGTTTCCAATGAACCACTCTTTAAAATCCAAAAGCTGCTGCTCAAGCATCCCCAATTATAGCAATAACATTAACTGCCCTCATCTTCATCATGCAGTCCATCTCATTTGTTGGATGTTAACTATAGGCAAGGCATTATTCCAAGCGGTTAACATGCATTACCTTAATTAATCCCCATCACAGTTCCATGAAGTAACTACTCCACAGTTGGAGCAGACTAGCATATCTTCTACAGAGATTTTTCTTTTTACGTTCATATTTGCTCTGCCTTAAGAGATAGTAAAAGAAAGTCTTTCTTTCTCTCTCTTTTTTTTTTTTTTTCCTTGAGATGGAGTTTCACTCTTGTCACCCAGGCTAGAGTGCAATGGTGCGATCTTGGCTTACTGCAACCTCTGCCTCCCGGGTTCAAGCAATTTTCCTGCCTCCACCTCCCAAGTAGCTGGGTATAGGCACCCACCACCATGCCCAGCTAATTTCTGTATTTTTAGTAGAGACGGGGTTTTGCCATGTTGGTCAGGCTGGTCTCGAACTCCTGACCTCAGGTGATCCAACTGCCTCAGCCTCCCAAAGTGCTGGGATTACAGGTTTGAGCCATTGTGCCAAAGAAAGTCTTTTAATCAAACTTGGAGTCCAGTGTTATTAGTTAGGAATTGGTCCAGCCACAAATAACAGGAAAATCCAAATTAACAGGGACTTAAAGAACATAGGAGGTTGTTTTCATCTCTTATGGTAAGGAAGTCTGAAAATACTAATTTGGGACCCTCATGTTACAGACTCAGGACAACAACTTTTTCTTCTACCTTTCTCCAAGATGGCTTTTAAGCTCAAGGTTACCTCATGGTTCAGTGTAGCTGCTGAGCCCCAGACATCACATCTGCAATTCAGGCTTGCAAAAGAAGAGTTCAGGGAGTTCCAAAAGGTCCAGAAGGCCAAGTTTCAAATTACTTAATTAACATTTATTTTAATAAATGCTTTAAATAAGATTTTTAATGTACTAAGCAGCCTCCAGGATAATACTTGTGCTTAATCACTTGGCCTCACCTCACTCCAAAGGAACCTGGGTAATGTGCATATTGAAAAGTTAGAGTTCTGCTCACCAGAAGAGGAGAGTAGTTATTGTGAAACTACTGATAGTCTCTCCCACATCCAGCAGGCCCCAGTTTGCTTCAAACCGTACGCGTCCTCCGGCTTCCTCTGATAACCCCTTTGGAAATCCTTGAGTGACGGGGCTGTATTCATAACTCTTAGTCTCCCCCACCCCAAACCCACATGCCCAATGCAGTCCTGAACACAGATTATCATAGCCACCCTCTAACCACCTGTCCGTGTGCCTGCCTGACCCCAGACAATAGAAGTAGGAACACTCAATAATACCTGTTGGGTTTTACTAATAATAACCATGACAGCAGCAATACCAATACTCAGAGGTACTGACATTTATTAAGCCTATGACATGCCCCACACTGCCAAGTGCAGTACAGGCATCATTATAGTGTAGTTGCTATGAAATGTAGACCTGGCTTCACCAATGTGGCAGAGCCCAAGGACGCTCCCTCAGAATCAGCTCTCTTGCTTCAAATGGGTTTTGCATTAACTCATTCCCAAAGCAGAATTCAGCTTTTTCCTTCTAAGAAGGCAAAATAAATTTAATATTTTCAGTATTGAATTAATTGTGATTCCATTTTCCCCATCAGTTTAATAAGTGAAGCTAATTTCCATGGGAGGGGCTGCGTGAATGGGCAAACCAGCTGGCAGCTAGGTACATTTCCTGGGCACCCGTGAATTTGATTCCTTGCCCCAGGAGCAAAGCAAATGCGGTTGGTAGAGCAACATCCGCTCTGACTGGGGACAGGGACTATCTTGATGCTGGAAGGTTGATATTCTCCCCAGAGCCCCCTTCTTTCAGAAGAGCCTCTCTTCTTGGCTCTGGGGCACTTATACTTGTTTATCAAATCAGTGCTGCTCTCCAGGACAATGGAAAACTGTTCATCCTTAAGGTTTGCAGGTGGCACCTCCTATTTGATGAGTCAAGGAAGTACCCCTGAATATGTCCAGACTGGTACTAAGCCCTGGGAGGATGTGTCTGGGTTTTAAAGTGGAACCAACCCAAATGTCCATCAATGACAGACTGGATAAAGAAAATGTGGCACATATACACCATGGAATACTATGCAGTCATATAAAAGGATGAGTTCATGTCCTTTGCAGGGACATGGATGAAGCTGGAAACCGTCATTCTCAGCAAACTAACACAAGAACAGAAAACCAAACACTGCATGTTCTCACTCATAATTGAGAGTTGAACAATGAGAATACATGGATACAGGGAGGGGAACATTCACACACCAGGGCCTGTCAGGGTGTGGGGAACTAGGGGAGGGGTAGCATTAGGAGAAATACCTAATATAGATGATGGGTTGATGGGTGCAGCAAACCACCATGGCACATATATACCTAGGTAACAAACCTATGCATTCTGCACATGTATCCCAGAACTTAAAGTATAGTAAAACAAAAAATAAAATAAATAAAGTCCAGTTCCTGCCTACAAGCTACTTACAGTTAAGGTGAGAGAGGAAGAAACAACACAAGAAAATGCCGGTGAGATATATCACATTCTAAAATTCATGGCTGGCAAACCTGTTTGCACATTAGAATTCCTTGGGGAGCTTAAAAAATAACTTATACCAGATCCCCAACCCAGACTAATGAAATATTGCAGATCGGTGAGATGCTCAGGTATCATCATGTATAAAAAATTACTTTGGCCCAGCTCAGTGACAGATGCCTGTAATCCCAGCACTTTGGGAGGCCGAGGTCGGGGAAGTGCTTGAGCTCAGGAGTTCGAGAGCAGCTTGGGCAACCACCTCCAGCACATGCGACCTCATCTCTTAAAAAAAAAAAAAAAATTAGCTAGGTGTGGTGACATGCACCTATAGTCATAGGTATCCAGGAGGCTGAGGCAGGAGGATCGCTTGAACTGAGGAATTGGAGGCTACAGTGAGCTATGATCATGCCACTGCACTGAAGCCTGGGTGAGAGAACAATACCCCATCTCAAAAGAGAAAAGAAAAGAAAATGTATTTGAAGTTCCCCAGGTGATTCTAAAAGGCAGCCAAAGTTGAGAATCACTGTTTTAAACAAATGCCAATGTGTATGCCTTACGAATTGAGAGCGAGTTTACATCCCATTTTCCAGATTCTTCTGATGAGGCCTCATCCCCATGAGATCCCTAAGGAGCAAGATATCTGCCGAGTAGCTGGGACTATAGGTGTGTGCCACCACGCCAGGCTAATTTGTATTTTTAATAGAGATGGGGTTTCACCATGTTGGCCAGGCTGGTCTTGAACTCCTGACCTCAAGTGATTGGCCCACCTTGGCTTCCCAAAGTTCTGGGATTACAGGCATAAGCCACCACACCTAGCCTTTAATCAATTAATTCTTATGGTTACTGTTCTTATTACCTGGGTAAAATGCTGATGGGATTAATATCTCAGTATCTACAACTTTGTTTCTCTTTATCAACTCCCATTGATAAAAGGTACTGATTTGGTGTCAACAGATCCTCTGCTTAATCTACCCAATGAGTGACGCTTTCTTGTTGCTCCCCATTCAGTGTTCAGCAGTGAACCTTGAGAGGTCCTGATAGCCTGTGTGAGGTTTATTCTTGGCTAATGATGGGTGCTCATTAGCTAAAGTTGTTTAACTAATTTCCAGTTGGAGGGTCAAAGGCAGTAGGACCAGGGTTTTGTAGATTCACTGCCTCTGCTGCGTTAGAGACACTGCACTGATCTTAAAGAACAGTGCCATCTCTGCAAGAAGTTGCTGTGGGATGAGATGGTGACTGATACAAGCAGGAGAGAAGGGAGAGCACATTTTGGATCTTCTATTAGCACTCCTATCAACAGGTTGAGCTTTCTACTTTCCTGGCTTTCTGAGATGTAAGAATGAGTAAGGGCTTCCCATGGCGACAGTCTCTTTGTTAAGAATTTCCTATGTTCCTGCCCCATGCCTTTTCAATTGCAAGTTGAAAGCTGCCCCCAGAGGACATATTTTATAGCGCAAAAAAAGAAGATATATTTTTACATGCTACCTTAGTGAGTCATTTTGCTTCTCAGACTTTTCAATTCGGAATTGCTTAATTATGTCCCCTGATGGATCTCTATGTCAAATGCTTCCCTTGTCCTGGTTTTAGGGCTGTATTTGCAGACATTAAGCTGTTTCAAGATTATTTTCAGGCCAGTTGTTTAGCCAAAGTGAGCTAATTTGATGAATCATTACAGGAAAATTACCTGGCCTCATGGTACATAGTAGGTGTTTAATAAATGTTGAGCCCCACCGTTGCTAACCAGCCTAAATTAGCCAGCCTAAATTAGCTGAGCTTATGCTGTTAAAATGCAGCCTGCTAATTCTTAGAGCAAATATTTTCTTGGTCAGGATTTTTGTCTAGTTGGAAAAGAACAGGATCAGCAAAATGGCTTTAAACATGTCTTAATGTCAAGAGTTTTGTCATCCAAGGCTCTACCCAGCATGGGTGCAGGGCTACCAGGCTTTGTTTGCGTTGCTTTGAGCTGCTTCTTCAGAGGCCATATCTGCCTTCTGTGAAAGTTTAAAGTTTCAAAGTTCCACCCATCCATGTGGGCACACAGTGATGCTAATGATAAGGTCGGTTGGAGTGGCCTGGTGGTGATGTCATGGGGATTAAGGCATGTTATCTGTAATAAGAATACACCCCCACTGCTGAGTGCAGCTGCACACAGCACCAGCCTTGGGCTGGGCATGATTCTCCGAGCTGATTTTAGAGTCAAATGAAAGCAGGCAATTATCATGTTCTTTAACTATGATCAGCCGAACAGGATACAGGTAGCCGCAAAATGGAGTTATTTAAAACAGTAACAAAATCACTTCAAAAAGGGTAATAATCTGGAAGTCTCTTTCTGCAACATCTAGTTAAAGCTGTCCAAGTGTGGAGAAGACAGGGAAGGCTTATTTTGTAACCTCCTCAATGGCAATAGTATCGGGAAAGCCTCCTTTTAATAGAAGAGTGGGGGACAAGGGGAGGGAGAGCCTTAGGACAAATACCTAATGCACATGGGGCTTAAAACCTAGATGATGGGTTGATAGGTGCAGCAAACCACCATGGCACATGTATTCCTATGTAACAAACCTGCACGTTCTGCACAGGTATCCTATAACTTAAAGTAATATTTAAAAATAAATAAATAAATAAAAGACAGGAACCTTGGCCTGGGGGCTGCCCCGGAGCAATTTAGTTTAGCCCCAACATGTAAACTAGAGCCTTTGAAAATGATCCAAGGAGAATCCTGAGTTTCCTGCCATGTGTCAGAGTAGTTACCATGGTAAGAGGTATTCACAAGCGCAGCCAACTGGTCCAGTCTGGCCTGGTGACTCCTCATCAACCCTTCAGCTTGGGTTGAAAGTTGATTCTGGACATTGGTTATGAGACCTTATCTTGGGCAGCGTTTCTTGTGACATTCCAACAAGACCCTGGGCTGGGGAACAGGTCTGAAGTCTAAGCATTTCTTAGACTCTACCAGAGCCTGCTTCTGAGCAGAGAGCAAAAGGAGGTGGACTCAGCTTGGCCCCCTACTAAATCTGGCTCTGTCACCAGTGATCTATGTGAACTTGGGCATATTTATTTAGGCTGGCTAAGACTTGGTTTTCCTCTCTGTAAAATGGAGATGATTATAATCTATCTCGTAGGGATGTATATAGAGGAGTACCTGGCTTTTGGTTGCTAAACAGCGTTCAGTAGGCATCAGCTGTTGCTATCACTGCCCTCCGCTAAGAAACCCATGGACAGAAGTTCCTGCATCATCTCTTGGTAACACCAGCACAGCTTCTGATGGTGTCCTTGTATTGCAGTAGCAAGCGTGGATTTTGCTCTGCATTGTCTGTGCCAGTGAGCTAAGAACACCAGAGCCTTGTTCATCTTTCAGCCAGCTGGGTAATGCCTGCGTCAGTTCCCATTGCATTAAACACCAGCCCATTAATTAGTAGTGGCAATGAAAAGATACCAATAATTATAACAGCAGCTATAGCCGTGCTTCCTGTTGAATACTTCCTGTCTAGCAGGCACTGTGCTGAATGTAACACATAGATAACTTTCTTTAACCCTATGACCACCCTATAAGGTAGACATTATTCTCACCATTTCACAGATAGGAAACTGAGGCACCAAGAGGTTTAAAAAGACATTGTTTTAAGTGGATGAGTTAGGATTTGAGCTCAGGTATTACTGACTTCAAAGATGGCATTTTCACTGTGTTATACTGCCTTCCCTTGAGCCTTTGGGAACAGCGCAGCTTTAAGAGCCCAAACTCTAACAAAGAATAAAATCAGTCTCTGTTGTAAGAATCTTAACAAAGTTGGCACACTTAGAGCATTTTTCAGTGTACTTCTACACAGCTGGTTATTTAGATCTCAGAATGTCTCTGTAACTGTTGAATAAGTCAGGAAATGAAGCCTTTGAAGAGTATCAGCAAGCTGCTCAACAATGTACCCTGGAGACCGAGTGTGGTGGCTCATGCCTGTAATCCCAGCATTCTGGGAGGCCGAGGCAGGCGGATCACAAGGTCAGGAGTTCGAGACCAGCCTGGCCAACATAGTGAAACCCCATCTCTACTAAAACTACAAAATTAGCTGGGTGTGGTGGCATGCGCCCGTAGTCCCAACTACTCCAGAGGCTGAGGTGGGAGAATCGCTTGAACCTGGGAGGCAGAGGTTGCAGTGAGTCGAAACCATGCCAATGCACTCCAACCTGGGTGACAGAGAGTGAGACTTCATCTCAAAAAAAAAAAAAGAGAGAGAGAATGCACCCTGAATGTACGGCAGGGCCAACTTTTGATGGCCATCCTGCATCCGTGGCTATGAGACTCCAAGCACATGCACGTTCCTCTCAGCCCCATGCTGCCTCTCACCTGGCTCTGGCACATGTTTTAGCTGTAGAGACAGCGCTGGGCAATGGGAAAAGGATAAGTCAATACCAATTCTTGCCAAATGCTAGAAAGTCCTTGCAGGGGTACCTGTGGAAATCTCCTGAGTGAGGATGGAGATCATGGCATGGCGGGCCAGTCAGGGACCAATTAGAGTTGTCCATTGTGGTCTGCAGTTGATTCTGTGACATATCCCGGTGTCTGGATTAGTGCTAGGGCTGTGTCAATGGTGACAGGATTTCTATGAGAAGTTTGTGCGGGGACATCCCCAAGCCTAATGTTTGGCTGATCTGTAGTCTTCGTTTCTGTTCGTATAAACAAAGCTTCAAAGCTTCTTGCTTGCATCTGTGTAAGGAAAAAAGCCAGAGGACAGTGAAGAAATACTCTGATGAAGAAAAGACCTTGAGGACTGGCTACGTGACCACTGGTATCCCTTTGGGCTTTGCGGCCCAAGGAGTGCTGTGTGCTGCTGCTGGTTAGGAGCTGGCTTTCATCTTCCATTTGGTCAAATGTGGCTGGTTTTCTGCTTGGTACCCACAAACGACTGTATTTAATCCATTTATCAGTAATATCCGTAACTTACTGTCCAGATAAGGAGGCCTCCAGATCACATTTTGCAGTTGGCCCCTTTGTTCTCAGTTGTGTCGTCATCTGTGTAACATTCGTGCAATCAAGCAATCATGTATGCATTCACCCTTTTGAAACTGAATGCCTTCTGTATGCTGGGTGCTGTACTAGGTGCCAGAGGTAGGTGTGAAACAGAGCCAACACCAATCCTGCTGCATGGAGCTTTTACATCTAGAGGTCTTTCCAACACAGCAGTAAGTGCACTCAACATTAACCACTGTACTATTCTAGGAAGGAATTCCTGTGGGGAGAATTTCATCCGGTCATGTAGAAGCACATGTATTAAAGTGTTTAAAATCTCATCTGGCAGTTGTTATGTAACTCAGGCTGGACTTTACGTGTCTCTCCTTCGGGCTGCTAGGCATGGTGGGAGGGGATGCCGAAGGGAAGGGTGGGAATGCCAGACTCCTTTGGCTATACCTTTCAAGCATGGGATAAGGTGTTCACGCCATCTAAATACTGGAACATGTGTAGGGGCAAAGAGGGAGAGCTTACCCCATCACCCCCCGAAAGTTTGCTGAAAATGAACTGACAAAGGGCAGGTGAATAGGATAAAAAGGCACACAAAATGTATTTTAATATGGACAACACAGGGAATCATAGTAGAATGGTTACCCAGTAACCCAGTGGGGTACAGATGCTTAAATGCCCATCTTAATAGAGGGAGGGGAGAGGGGGAAATATGGCTACTTGAGGGGATAATAAATGATTTTGAGGGGGAAACGAGTGGGCCTACTGCTCAGACAATGGTTAGTAAATAATTTCAGTGGAAGTTGAATGGGATGGAGAGCTGACAATGGTTGGGGAGAAGTTGGTCTGGGCTCTAGGTGCGGTGTTTAATTTTCAGTCTCTTCCTCTGTGATACGAGTTGTGATCTTCTCTTCTCTGGTGAATGAAATGTCAGGAAAGGCAATTGTATTCCTCTTTGGCAGATCTGGCTTTTAGGTAGATAAGGGAACTTCAGAGAACAGCTTCATCCTGTGGTTTGGGAGAGACAGAGGATTAAGAGACTGTGGGGTAAGGGAGACAGGGAGCAAGGTCGGAGAAACCTTGAGACTGCTTCATGTCGAAGCACCATATTTTAGGGTAATGGTTTCTGAGTCCCAACACATGCTACCAGAAATTGCCATTCACCTTTCCTTTGTAGAGTTGTTGGTGGGGGAATTAAAGTACATTGAATAATATTAAAGTAAAACATTTTTGCAACTGTGTAAAGGTCATAATTGAGATGAAAGCTTTACTTTTATCACTGATGTAGGAAAAAAAAATGTCCACTTTGTTTTTGTTTCATAAGCTATGCTGTTTTCAAAATAAGATACATTCACTCTTATGGTGGTGACAATAAGGAGTAGGGATTACAATTAGTAAGCCACTGGTTTCCCACACATTGTCAATGTGCAGGGCTTATCCTGGTCCAAACCTGCTTCCTGGTGCTTGAGAAACACAGAATCCTGCCATGTTTTATCCCAAAGTGGCTTTTCTTAGTTCTCCTGTCCCTTGGAGACATGGCCCAAGTAAATTCCATCCGGGTCTTAGAATCCAGTTCAGAATAGCACATTCCCTTTGGAATATCTTGCTCAATGCAGACCATCCTTCTTCAGACCAAATGACTGTTACATCAAGTTAGGTGGGTCCTCATCCCCTTCTACCCTTCCCGACACCTTCGTTTCCTTTGTTCTTCAAATTCCAAGTGATAATATGACTGTGCCTCCAGCACTGGCCTTTGCTGGGCTGCTTGTTCATTATCCATGTTAGAGCTGCGTGGTGTTTGTCACTGTTGCCCTTGATGATAGTGACTGCTCACCTTGTAGTACATAGCATCAATTGGTTCCCATGTTTTCTCATTTAGCGAAGCTCCCTTCCATTTTTCTCCTGTAGAATTACCCTTTATGACTACCAAGCCATGTGTAGAGCCAACAAGGAAAGCAGCGATGGCGCCCATGGCCTCCTGGATGTAAGTACTATGCTGTCACCCAGAAAACAGCTGCGCATTTCTGTCTTTCTCCCTGTCTGAGTGTTATCTTCCTCTTTGGAGTAATCAAGTTTATCTTTTTGCAAAATCATGAACATTTTGACTTTACTCATTAAAAAAAAAAACACTTCAGGCCAGCCGCAGTAGCTAACGCCTGCTATCCCAGCACTTTGGGAGGCTGAGGTGGCGGAATCACTTGGGGTCAGGAGTTTGAGACCACCTTTGCCAACATAGTGAAACCCCGTCTCTACTACAAATACAAAAATTAGCCAGGCATGGTGACATGCGCTTATAATCCCAGCTACTCAGGAGGCTGAGGCAGGAGAACTGCTTGAACCCAGGAGGCAGAGGTTGCAGTGAGCCAAGATCATGCCACTGCACTCCAGCCTGGGCAACAGAGCGAGCCTGCCTCTCAAAAAATAAATAAATAAATAAAATTTTAAAAAGTCACTGCTGTTTCAACTCAAATCCAGTGATTATATGAATGAAAAATGGGTCTAAAGCCTTTGATGGATTAATGCAGCAACCCCCTTGTGATGGACAGAAAAAGGGAGAAGTTTTGTTAATTCTCCCATTTGTATATAAAATAACTTGGTTTTGTTCAACAGAACTTGTCCTTTTAGTTTGTAATGGAGTTGTGAGCTTGTGTTCTAATTCCCATTTTGATCACAGATACTCCCTCTCCCCTAATCATGCCACGGGGTTTCGGCATCGTTTTCCCTGGAGCTGATTCCTTGGTGATGTCACAGATGAGGATCAATCAGCATAGCTATTGTGCCATTAGAAACTGGCTTTCAGATGGCCAGAAATTAACTGTTATCACTTACTCCCAAATTAAAAATGTAATTTACAATGCATAGACAATGTAAATTTGGCCAGCAACACCTAAAAACACAGAAAAAAAAAGATATAGTGTACCTCTGGATAGTCTGTCATATGTTTTTAAATATAACCCTTACAATGCTATTATTTTGTAAATACTAAAAATTAACCTAAAATTTTGTTTGAAACACAACATTTAAATGCTATTTTGGCTTTAAAATATATATACTTTCTAATTTGCAGATGTAAGATGTTACAAGGGGGTTATTTAAAAACTGAATAATTAACACGGTTCTCCTACACTGAGGGAGCAAGAAATGATTCAGAGCTGGCAAATTTGTGAGAGGCAGCTAAAGGGATGAATATTTTGAAAAATACAGCTTTTTAGTGAGACTCACTATGTCTTTCTAAACCCAACTCCCCTAACCTTAGCATGAATAGTTCCAGACTTTAAACGTTCCCAAGGTGTGTTTTCATCATTAGATTTAAAAGCTTAGTGGCTTTATGCTTTTAAATGATAATGTGCATTTAAATTGTTTTAATCCCGTATTTGCATAATCCCTTTGTTTACTCATATATTGAGCCAATGCCTGGCACGGAATGCCTGAGTGCCTTTCCCTGGCCTCAGAGCGAGCTGCCACTGCTACTGCCCTCTTTCCCCTCAACCTCCAAAGCTTCCTTAATCCTTTTATTTACTCTCTCCTCCCCCTGACCCACATTACCCATCCCAGCAGGTACAAAAACACAACATTGTCCCATAGTCTGACCACCCCGGTCTTTTTGAAAGCAAGATGATTATTTTTCAAGCCATAAAATGTAATGGCAGAACCGCAGGACTGCAAAGTGTGGTTTCAGGAAACTGTTAAAAGTTCACATCCTTATCTGACCCTAATCCTGGTGGCCCAGAACCCTGTGATTCAAGGAATGATGTGGAAGCACTCAGTCGAATCAGAGCAAGAGATACACCAAGTCTGAAATCTGGGTGGGCTTGGAAGAGCCTCAGCATTGTTGTTGTTGTTCTGCACATTTACTTTCTGGCCGGACTGGGAAAGTTTTGAAAATGATTGGGGGCATGTAAATTTGTTCTTGTTTCATTTAAAACTGGATAATTCCTCCATTCTCACTTCTAGTTCTTATAATTAAAATGCTCAGAAGGTGGGATTAAGCAGCTCTAGCTGCAGAGCCAGGATTTGGCATGCATTTCAATTCTCTGATATCTAAAGGCAACCACAGAAGGTTCTGAGATTCTTCTGGACCTGACATCTGGAGCCCAGAGCCCGGGATTTACTAGTGTCATTGCCTGTCTCTCAAGTCCACGCCCCAGTCACATAAATGGCATAGCTAGGTACAAAGAACCAACTGAGGGGGAGACTTGGTATTTTCCAGAATTCAGGAAATTGAATTATCCACATAGGAAATATCACAGTGTAAACAATCCAACTGCTTTTTTTAATTAAAATATTCTGAAATAAAGATTAGGCTTTCAATGCCTTCTTTTATAGAGTGAAGGGGATTTTCAGCAAGGATAAAATCACATGTTTATATGGTTATCATTTTTTTCAAGTCCAAATATGTGAGTGTGAAAAAAGGCAGCTTAAATCCTACATAATTCATGGACGGCATTAAAATCAGGTGTATGCAATTTTGCTTATTTTAATGAATGACATACAGTGATGGAGAACAGGGAATCACCTTTCCAAGAGGCTGCCCTGTAAATTACCATTTGAAATTAGTTATATGATTCCAGCCCCCTCAGCATTAAGCTTCAAAATATTAGCCCCTAGAGGGTAAAGGTTTAAGCATCGGGTGCTGAACTTCCTTTTTCCTCCTACTGATAACCCTTGTATTAGATCAGGTTTATTTTACTTGTAAATCACATCTCACTGGAGTGGAGTTCAAAGTTTTAAAATGTTAGTTTTAGGATACAGTATCCAACAATTTTCTTCCCCTAGCTAGAACGCCACTGTTTTTTAACATGATATCAATCTCTCTAGAAGAATAACATTGTCCTTATGTAAAGCCCTAAATTAAGCTACAAATTTTGTGTGCAATACATTGTTTTTAATGTACTGAATTCTTCTCTTCAGCCTTATAATGCCTTCCTCTCTGCAGTAAAATGGATCATGACAGAACTTGTCTTGTAAGTAAAATCTGCTGCATTTTTGAAAAGGATTAATATTTTCCTTTTTGTATCATAAAGTGAACTTAGAGATTGTGAGTCATGCTTTCAATAACCGTTAGATTCCTAGTGCTCTGAGATAATTTCATTGAACGTCTCAAAATATTGAACACAGAGACCAAAAATGATCTTTTATTCAGTGATTCATGATCACTCCTTTGGCTATTATGTCATACTTTAGCAGATTAACAGTTTGCAATATACAACTAAATTTACTTATTGTGGTTACTGTTCAATTTCACATGGATGTCTGGCTGATTTGACTGCAGCCTGGTGGGCTGTGGTCGGAAGAGCACACTGCTGTGACTGTCCACCATGCTCCTTTGGCTGCCTTGGCCTGTGCAGGAATGGGAGATGTGTGAGATTGTCAGCTAGGGCTGGGGGCTTCCTCAGGTGGGATTTCATTGTTTTTCCTGTCAAACTATGGTCTTGTTTGGAGGTGCTCGTTGCATCTGTGACTTAGGTAACACTTGAAATGGCACAAAGATGAAAGTCTTGACTTTCAGACTAGATATTAGACACATTACAGAAACACTGTGTCACACAAAAGGGAAGAATTTCATAGATGAACATGTAAACAAGGTTGTTTAAGTTGCACCAAACTCTCTCATTCTTATTTCCCCTGCTTAGACTCCACTTCTGTGGGTTTGAGGCAAATTTCATGCCATTTGATGGATAGTCACTGTCCTCTTAATTTACTGTAACCTCTATTAATTTAATACAGTTTGTGAATTCAAATGGGAAGTAAATTCTCCATATACACATGAGGCAGAGAAAGAACATTAACAGGTAATAGTGGGATTTAGATTGAGAGACAGCTGCTAGGAATAGTAGTCATAAGCCTGAAAAACAAATGAAACAAATGACCAAATTTTGATCTCTCTTCATCTATTTGGAGGATAATTTATATTATTTTTGTGTTCTTTACCAGCCATTGAGAAATGTTGATTTTTATGAAGTTGCATTGTGACATAATTTCATAGAGAGAAGTCTGTTCTACCTCCCTCTATACACACACACGCGGAGGGGCTTAAACAAGTTCAAGCAGCAGTATTCATTTTGAAAGCATCTTTCATTACTACAGATCATAGTCTTGGCAGAGGAGAATATTCTCTCTGTATTTCTGAACTAAGGGAGGAGAAGCTCATTAGAAATTGGCCTTTTACTGTGGAATCAAATTAGATGATATTAAGATTGAATAACTGGTGAACAATAACGAGGAAAGTATTTCAGCCTATACAGCAGGTTATTCCTCATCTAGGAATCTTTGAGTCCAGGTGAACCTGGCTTTGGGGATAAAATAAGCCTTTCACAAGAAAGATAAACCCCAGTGAATATTCAGTGATAGCTCAGCCAACTGTGTTGATATCTGCAAATTGTGATGTTCTCAAATGAGGTAAGCGATGCTGAAGAATACAGAAAGTCACTGTTCTGTGATACAGGCATTGATGACGAAGTAACATTGGGCTTTTCCACGATCTGTTTAGGTTCCTGGTGGAGTTTAACCTCTGCAGTTGGTGGCACTCCGATATGACAGCTAAAGGTGAGCAGCAACGGGTTTCTGTTTCCCAGCTTGGAGGGATGAGCGCTGGGTTCACCGGCTACTTTTCGTCAGGGATGTGCTGGCTCAGAAAATTCCCCAGGACAAAGTGATGATTTTTCAGCTCTGTCAGCAAAAAGACACCCTTTATGCTAAGTGCTGTGCTATCTAGTCTGACGCAGAATTCCACAGGCTTCATTCAGCCCATGTTGAATGTACATCTTGACCTGTTTCCTTAACTAAGGCTTTGAGGTCATACATTGCACAGGTAAATTCTTCAGAAAGTTCATGGGCAATGCTGAAATAGAAGAGAGACAGACACACTGCTGGTGTCTCAGGCTAAATGAATGATTAGCCATTCTATTTTCATTTTCACAGTTACCCTCATAGAACATAAATCTGATGACATTCCTCTCCCTTCTCAAATATCTTTGATGATTTAAGGAGGGTGTAATTAGTAGAGACTCTTAGAGGCATGGGTTGTGGAGTTAGATCAGAATAGGTTTCAGTCCCGGCTCAGGGTTGACCTTGGGCATGTCAGCTGATCTGTCTCCAAGGCTCAGTTTCCCTTTGCTAAGCCCAGTGGGGAAAATAATATTTATCTTAGGAAGTGAGTCTGTATGTCTGTGTGTCTGTGTGTCTGTGTGCATGTGTGTTTAATGCTATGAGAAATCATGTTACGTGCTGACCACAGTGACTGAAACATAAGTCCTCAAAAAATAGTAGCAATACCGCATGTTCTCACGTATAAGTAAGGTAAACATTGAGTAAACATGGATACAAAGAAGGGAAAACAGACACTGAGGCCTAATTGAGGTGGAGGGTGGGAGGAGGGTGAGGATGGAAAAACTACCCATTGGGTACTACGCTGACTACCAGGATGCTGAAATAATCTGTACACCAAACCCTCGAGACATGCAGTTGACCCATGTAAAAAACCTGCACATGTACCCTCCACACCTACAATAAAAGTTGGAAGGAAAATCAATATATAAAAGAACGTATCTGTAATTATAACGGTGGTGACACTATGACCATGACAGTGATGATGATTGCCTACAAATCCAGTGATCCTTAATGAACCCTGGCTCCAGCAGTCTGCCCCAGGCCTGCCCACTCACGTGCTATTTCTCAGATACACTCTGTTCTTTCTTGCCTTCATGCATTCATGTTCATTTTCCCACCTGGGAGGCCAGGGACTAGTAGGCTATTACCATTCTTATTATTTCTAACTATCTGTCTTTTAAAAAAGAAATTGATTAGTCACATATCAGCATTTCCCCAGATGCTAGATCTATTTTAATCTAACATTCCCTTTCCTTTCTCTGAAGATCCCAGTCTGTGAGGATCCCCTCAGTTCCCTCAGGCAGAATGAACATTTTCTTCTTGTTCCTGCCCCAGTCAGCTCATGCGTTATCCTATCTCTTCTTTAACATTATTGCCTCACTGTGTGTGTTTTACGCTAACCTAGCATTTCTTGATGGTAGGAGCTTTGTTTTAAATATTGTTCTCTCTTAACACCTAACTGGTGCTGAGCACACAGTAGGTGCTTTATCTTTGCGGATTCAATATCCTAACAAATCTTTCTGGTGCTAAGCATGACCATTAGGGTCACTATAGTCATGGCTTTGTAACTTACAAATAGGCTCATTTTGCTGGAATCCAAGAACTCTCTGATTTCTGCTTAGAACGTGAGATAGAGCAGAATCTGCTGAGTGAGTCCTGCCCCTGCTGATGCCCGCAGAGTTCACTCTCTGATAACTGGGAGCCTAATCCATGCCTGTCCAGGCTTGGCTCTGCCCTGGGACACTGAGAGCCCAGTGGAGCAGGGCCCCTGTGCTCTGCTTGCATCCACACACACGCACATTGGTCTGGTGACCCCCAGGGCTTGGACTCAGTTCTTGCTCCTCCCTGCTGGGTTGGGTACTGAGTGACAGTGACTGCCCCAAATCCCACTTGTATAAATTAGCCTGAGGACATAAACCTGGGTGGGAACAAAGGTTTCTATGATAGGATGATCATCACCAGGGACTTTATAATTGTAAATACTGGTAACTCTTTAAATGTCTAACAATAAAGGCCATTTTAAAATAAATTGCAACCCATCCACAGAAAGAGCATTTATTCTGTTTCTGAAAACTTTTTGATGAAATTAAGAAATGCTCATGAAATTATAACAAAACAAGACAAAACCCAAGATACAAAACCGTATATACACAAAAACACATAAAATGGTGGGAGGAAGGAGATAGGGAGCTAATTGGGGTCAGCAGTTGGTATGGGAAATAGGGAGTCAATAAACAAACACCAACGTATGAGTTAGGCGAAGAGGACTGTCTTGTCCCCGAAAGGAAATTTTACCTGTAATGTGAGCTTGCTTTTGTTGAAATTGCACATGATTTGAAAAAAGAAAGACAAGGAGGGACCTACTAAATGGGCACTTGGCTATTTTTACCATTTGCTCTTCTTATTCGACTCACTTTTCCACAGTCTTACTAATAGGAGTGAAGAGAGATAAATGATATTTTTTAAAAATAAGAAAATCAATAGAGGCCAAGAAAATGGGTTGCAAGTTGGTTAAATGGCTGCTCTCTCAGTGGCACCAGTGACCTGGAAACAAATCTCCTCTCCCTCTGAATCAGACTATGAGCTCTCAGAGGCCGGAGCAGCTTTTGAACTTAGTGGTTAGGAACTCTGGGTAGCCTTTCTCTGCTTCTTGCTTGCTGTGAGGTTCTGGGCAAGTCACTTGGTCTCTCTCGGCTTTGGTTCCGTTTGTCAGCAGAGAAAACAATAGATATAATGTGGCTGTGAGAAGTGAATTAAGCAATGCATGCCAAGCCCTTGTGCAAGTACTCCATGCCTGGTGGGTGGGCGCTCATGCTTTGGGTGGTGGCGGTGGTTTTTTTACCTGAGATGTCTGGTTATTTCTTAGGAGTTTACACAGGGCTGAGGGCAGCAAGCTTGTTTTCAGTGGTTCACTTTTTGGCATTCTTCTTCATACCTAGTGAGGACGTTCCCTTCTCTTCATGTCTGCGTTCACTCCCACTTCCCTCATCCTCACCTTGACCTGTTTCCCTTTTCCGTGACCTGCCACCACAGACATCTAGCCATACTGTTATTTTGGTCCTATGGATTCTAGAGTTTTACTGAATGCCATTCACTATGATCTTTGCCTAGAACAGTGGTTTTCAAATGGGGGCAGTTTTGCCTCCCAGGGGAATGACTGGAGACATGTTTGCTGTCACAGCATGGGAAGGAGGGTTCTTGTTAGAATCTGGTAGCTAGAGGCCAGGGATGCAGCTAAATATCCTGCAATACACAAGACAGCCCCCATAACAAAGAAATATCCCACTCAAAATATCAATAGTGCCACTGTTGAGAAACCCTGGCCCCGACTGAGGGGTGCAGAGTAGGGGACAGTGACTGAGGGAGCAGGGTATGATCTCTGTACCCACGATGTTGAGAGATACTTGTGAAGGCTCCCATTCTGCAATTTCACCACCCCCACCCCAGCTGGACCAAAAGTGGTCCAGTTTTCAGCTGAAAGGAATAATATGGTGCTTTAGTTCTCTATTTTCTGTCTTAAGGAGCTTTGTAGAAAGGCCCCTGAATAGATCATTTCAGCATGTCCTCTGACTCCACTGCCAGACTGTGAGACCTCCTTTCCACAGACTACAGAGAGACCTTGTCACATAATTGCATCGTTGATGCATGGTGTGCTGCTACATAAGTGCTTTGCCATTTCCAGAGAGCTGGCACATAGATTATCTTCAGATCTGTTCAACATACCTGAGAGGTAGGGACTGCTAGAATTTCCTGCCAAGCCTCTCTGAAGCACCTAAGTCAGACAGCTAAGAGGCAATGGACTCAGACCTAAGCCAAGACCTCCCTCAGCTAATGATGACAGCGAGAGCCGCAGCTACTGCACTGGAATTGTCTCATTCCAGCCGACAGCCCTCTGCTGGGCATCATATGACTTTTTCCATTCTATGGATGAAGAAATGAAAAGAAGCAAAGGTGAACTCATTCATCCACAGGATTGCTGTCATTGGGATACCTTATTAAATGTAAATATAAATCCCAGACCCGGCATAAGGAGGGAAATGTTTCAGGCACCATATGCTATTGGCTTGCAAGGTTTCTTCATTCTAAATTTACCATTCCCTCACTAGATAAAGACTCTGAGCTGAGACATACATCTTTGTTTTAGCTAAAAATGGAATCCATAATTACACTGTTTATCTGCTCCATTTCCTTAATGAAGGGGACTGTGGAAGCCCATTTCTGCTTGATTATCACAAAGGTATCATTTTGGTGAAGTTGCACAAAGAGAACAGAGCTTGCTGGCACCCGGTTGTGAACAGGGGTGCATTCACAGAAACAAAAGAAGAGGAAGGCTTTTCAAATGGCAAATCTATTCATTCCCAATTGTCTGCACATAATTACTGTGAACCCAAGTCAGTTATTCTCATCAGGGACATTTGTTGCTAAGGGAAAAGTAAAGAAATTCAATTGTGCGGATGCTCCCTTGGGTGCTTCATTGTGAATGGGTGATAGGTGGTGGTGACATCGGCGTAACTGGGACAGGAGGCACAGCAGTGTGGGCTCCGGGATGTGAGGGCCAGGCTCACATCTGGACCCCATCACTCATTGCAGTGTGACCTTGGGCAAGTATCTTCATTTCTGAGCTTTAGTTTCTTCATCTGCAGAATGGGACAGTAGCAAGGGCTTGCTTATTCTGTGGTGATGAGGATTCTGCCCATGCTAAGGGCCTGGCACAGGGTTTGGCATGTAGTAAGTGCATAGTTAAGATTGATGGTGAAGGTGGTGGTGGTTTGCTGTATGAGTTAATGATGATTGTGATGAGTCACTCTCTGTGGGACCCACGGCAGGCAGTGTCTGCTTCTGGAACCTCATTTTTCCCTTCTGGAAAAAGAAGGAGTCAGCCAAACTGAGCTCAGTGATCCTTGACTACCTACAGCTTTGTAAGATGAGAGTTCTGAGTGCCTAAGAGTTAAAACAGTATCCAATAGAGCCAGGCACGGTGGCTCACACCTGTAATCCCAGCACTTTGGGAGGCCAAGGTGGGCAGATCACTGAGGCCAGGAGTTCGAGACCAGCCTGGCCAAGATGGTGAAACCCCCATCTCTACTAAAAATACAAAAAAACTAGCCAAGCATGGTGCTGCATGCCTGTAATCCCAGCTACTTGGGAGGCTAAGGCAAGACAGTCGTTTGAACCCAGGAGGCAGAGGTTACAGTGAGCCGAGATCACACCACTGTACTCCAGACTGGGCAACAGAGTGAGACTCTGTCTCCAACAACAACAACAACAAAAACAGTATCCAGTAGATTGCAAGCAGCCTCAGTTACTGGTTTGAAACTCCATAGATAAATAATAGTGACTGCACATATATGTGGTGTTTTCCATAGCACTCTAGACAAAGTAAGTTCTAGCCATGTTATTTAAATTAAATGTGGCCATGGCTTTATACGATAATTCATGTTTCCCAAAAGCACATCAAGCAACTTCCAGCCAATAGTCGTGCTGCAAATAGACCCAACGGTTTATCACTATATCAGGATGGAGTGCCCTACAATTGTCAAAGGAAAAAGAATTTCATCTCCAGAAAGGATCAGAGCCAAATGAGTCTCACCATTGAGAGTACTGGACTCATTCCACTGTAACTGGCCCAGACAATTAGAATTAGAGATGGTGCAATTATCAGGCTTATTCAAATCATGTGTGCTGCCTATCTCAGCCTGACCCAAAGACCTTTCTTATTTTTTTTCATTGGCCGAACTTCACAGAGCAGTGAAACATATACATGCTGGAGCCAGACAGCCCAAGGTCAAATTTTGGTTCTGCCACATACTCAGTGGATGAATTTGGGCAATTTACCCTCGTTCTTTTTCCTCCATTCACCATCTGCAAAACAGATAACAACTGTTCATACCTCATAGTTTATTTTTTAATTTTGTCATGTTTTACTATGAAATAAATTAATACATATTAAGCAGGACAGCATCTGGAACACAGCAATTTCTCCATAAATTTAGCTGTTATGCCATCAGTAGGTTTTTATATTCCATCTGCATGCTTGTGCCGCTTCCACTTATAACCTAAGCTGTTGTATACTTAAATCTTTATTTCATTTCAAGGGACTCAGTTTTTTAAATTCAAATAATTTAACTATGAAAAGAAAGTTTTATAAACTGAAAACCAGAATGATTTGCCATACAGAGAAACCAGTTGTAAAAATAAGAACCATGAAAATAAAAAGTGTTACCAAATTTTAGCCAGATCCTATGAGCTTTGTGTTTGGTCTCTTCAGCTTAAAGGGAGAGGAGAGCAAATGAAAGAAAGGAGTGTAAAAGATAGAAAGGTGGTGGAAACTCCCTACTGTCAAACGAAGATGTCCTCCTTACAAAACAGGGGCACCGAAAAAGATTTGGAAAGAGAATGATGTTACCACCACGTGGCTCTTCTGTGTTGTTACTATTGGGCCTGGAGCACCTAAAATTCACCTTACCCTGCACCTGAAAGGCAAGAAAGAAATGTGTCATAAGGGACGGAGATTCTCACATTTTTTGGCCCACTGTATTCTATTTCATGTTTGAAAACACTATTCAGGAGAGTCATTCTTGTATTCAGCAGGCATTTAATGTTCCCTCCAATGAGCTAGCATCTTGGGGACAAAGGGATAGTGTTTGGAACCTGGCCTTTCTTGAGAATGACTACCAGCACTGTACAATCAGTGGAGTCAGGAGTCAGAGAGGCAGCCATTTGCTTGCCTTTTCTACCAAAAAGTGATGGTTCAAAACGCCTGACTCCATGAAATAGCACAAGTACAGCAGGAGTCACGATGGTGGTAAAAACATACACTTAAGCAGCCCTCACAGCATGACAGCTACTGTCCATGTAATTCATTTGATTCTCAAACAACCACACAAGCTTGGTACTGCTATTCCCATTTAGCTGATGAGGACACTAAGGTGTAAAACGGTTAAAAGCTCACCTGCTGTCACATAGCAGTGGCAGGATTCATTGCCTGGAATTGGTGCTTTTAGCTACTACATAACTAGCCAGCCTCTGGCCTGTGGATGGTAACACTTGCTAATGAGTAGCATTTCATGAAGGCTGTGTGTATGCATGTAGGTGGGCAAAAGTGCATGCATGCTTCACTCTGCTAAGAGCTGTACATGCTTTTGTTCATTTATTCCTCAGAACGATCCTGTGAGGTTACTATAGACATTTCCCCTTAATGTCAGCGATCAGTTACTGAAAATTCTATATTCTGAGTGAAAGAGCTGATGAAAAGTCTGCTTCCTTTTGTTTTGAATAATAAAGATTAAATGCATTGTGCTCCAACCCCAAACCCTCAACCAATTTCCTCAAGATAGTTAAACCTCAGTGAAAAGCCTACATATAAGAAAGCATCATGTTAGGATACTACAAATGCTTAGAATCGCTTCCTGATCACCCCACAAGTGTTTGGTTGTTACCCAACAGTTGTTTTTTGTGCAGTAGCACTGACGGCTCACCTAGTGCCAGCAGCATCCCACATGGACAGTGGACAAAACATCTCCCTGTAGTTCTGCCCACCAACCAGTTATATTTGGAATGTAACATGAGACTTTGTTCACACACAGTTTTGTTAAAATCCTGTTGAATTTTGGAATTGTAAATGTAAATACGATTTTTTTTCCTACGAAAACAATAACTGAAGGCTTTGTACAAACTGTGGTATTGGAAATCTGTAAGCATTCTCTTGGGGGAAATGCTAACAAGTAGACCTCCTGTGAAGAGTACCTGTACTACTAGCATCCCCATTTTACAGATGAGAACAGTGAGGATTCACTAGAAGTAGCAGAGCAGGGATTCGTACTCCAAACTTCTCTTACTTCAGAGCCTTCACCCTTAACCACTATGCTGTAGTGTCTATCATTATTGTCATTGTTATAATGTCACAATGGCTTCATTAGAATGATACTGTTATCTTTGTTGTTGTTGCTATTATTATTATCATTATTTGACATTTACTGAACACTCATTTTGTTTCAGGTACTGTACTAAGTAGTCAACATACATTGTTTTATTTACTTCTCACATCAACCTCTGATAGAACTTGATTATCCTTAATTTACAAATAAGAAAATTGAGACCTAGTGAGGTTTTGGATCTTGCCCACTGGACAATCAACTGCCAAGCCTCTACCAAGTGCCTGCTATGTGCTCATCCACGTACCAGGGTTATTTAGTGCTTTAAAATTGACATGGTATATTATTGGACAAAGAGCTTCATAATAGTAGGATTTGGTTCATGGCTGTGCTTCAAAGACATTATGTAGTTTACTATTTCATATTTCAATTTTCTTTCTATAATAAAACCATGCAATTGTATCATGACCTTTGTCTCACCCTAAATAATATGGTATAACTTATATTTTATACATTTATTCAGATATACATATGTGTTGTTGCTGAGTTTGAGTAAGTCTGAGGTCAGAGACCCTGTGACTGATGTTGTCCCAGAAATTTGAATTCTTGTGATGCATAAATGATAGCTGATCAAGCCAACACAACTGTTGGAGGAATTATAGCTTATAGAGTTGCTTGGCAGATGAAATCACTTGACTAATTAGAAAATAATGCATTATGCTGTGCTAGAAAAATCACAGAGCAGCAGAAGCGGAACTGTGTTCTGGGTTGCTGTGGGCTGCCAGTCACAATATTGAGCCTGTGCCTTGCATTCTTTACCTTTTTTTTTCCCCCTATCCCTACAGCCCAGAAATTGAAACAGACCCTGGAGCCTTGTGATACTGAATATCCAGCATTTGTCTCTGAGCGCACCATCAAGGAGACCACAGGGAATATTGCTTGTGAAGACTGCTCCAAGTAAGCCATCCCCCGACCCTCTAACCCCCTACACCTTTCTGCTCAGCACAGAACTTTCCCAGATAGGTCTGTGTGACTTGCAGGCACAGTTACACCAATAGAAAACATGGCTGCCCTCTTGTGTAAGGAAGTATTTCTATCAGCTTAGAAGAAACACCACTTGGCTTTATAAGATATTCTAGACGCTGGGAAGCATTCAGAATGCATGAAAATACATCCTGCAGTATAGGAGATGTGTAGTCAGTTTGTTCATGTTTTGGGAAAGTTCTTATTGGTGCTTTCTCAATTGACAGTTGGCAGTTTGAACTGTGTGTTTGAGAATGTCCTTACGTATCTTTACTGAAGGCACAAGCCTTCAGGATTTACCCAAACCTGATAAGTTGGAAATGTTTCTTGGTGATTGAGTATGCATTTCCCTGATTGCTAATGAGATTGAGTGTCTTTTAATGGTTTTATTGGTTATTTGGGATTTCTGACCTCTTTATTCCAATTGGGCAGTTCCCGAATGGGTGGTTAGATCTACTCTTACTGATTTGGGTGTTCTTTCTCTTTCGGATACTATTTCTTTACAATCGTATGCATTGTATGTGGGTCTTCCTATTCTGTGGTTTGACTCTTTACAGATGCCTTTTTTTTTTTTCTTTTTTTTTTTGAGACAGGTCTTACTATGTTGCCTGGGCTGGTCTCAAACTCCTGGGCTCAAGAAATCCTCCTGTCTCAGCCTCCCAAGTAGCTGGGACTACAGGCACACAATGCACAGAAATTTTCTTTCTTTCTTTTTTGTTTAAATAAGTCTAGTCATGGGCTGAGTTCCCATCTATATGCAGATCTGTTTCCAGATCTTATGGTTTATTAATACCTATATATAATACCATATCTTTTAAATTATTATAGCTTTATAATATGACTTGGTATTTAGGAGAACAAGCTCCTTTCCTTATTCTTCTTATAAGTTTTCTTAATTATTCTTGATTCTTTACTCTTGCATACTTATTTTGGAACTAGCTTGTTAATTTCCACGAATTTTTTTTTTTTTTTTTTTTTTGAGACGGAGTCTCGCTCAGTCGCCCAGGCTGGGAGTACAGTGGCGCAATCTCAGCTCACTGCAAGCTCCGCCTCCTGGGTTCTCGCCATTCTCTGGCCTCAGCCTCCTGAGTAGCTGGGATTATAGGCACCCGCCACCACACCCGGTTAATTTTTTTTGTATTTTTTAGTAGAGACGGGGTTTCACCTTGTTAGCCAGGATGGTCTCGATCTCCTGACGTCATGATCCACCTGTCTCGGCCTCCCAAAGTCCTGGGATTACAGGCATGAGCCACCGCGCCTGGCCCATTTCCATGAATTTTGATAAGTTTTTGATTAAAATTTCTGTAAGTGATAGGTCAATTTAAAGATAATTGCTATTTTTTATAATAATTGGACTTCCCATTAATAAACTAAGTATATCTCTTTAGTTATATGCCTTTTCTATGCCTTTTAATACAATTTTATAACTTTATATATTTATACCTACATACCCCATAGTTTTTCTTCTATCATAAATAGTATATATTTAAAACTACTTTTCTAATTTGTAAGTACTAGTATATGAACATATCACTGATTTCTGTATATTGAATATTGTATCCAACACACTGCTAAATGCTCTTTGAGATCGACTTGTTTGTGTATGGATGCTCTTGGACTTTTTGCATAGACCGTAATATCATTTGTGAAACGTTTGCTTTCTAATCTCCATGCTTAATTATTGTTTTCTGTTTTATTGCACTATACTTCTGACACATCGTTAAATAGAAGCAATGAGATTAGGCAACCATGTCTCATTCCTGATTTAAAGGAAGTGCCTCCAATAATTACATGTTAAGTATGTTTGCTAAAGGACTTTTTTTATTGTCATAAAATATAAAGAATATAAAATTTACCATTGAACCATTTTAAAGTGTATAATTCAGGATCATTAAGTATATTCACAATGTTGTGCAGCCATCACTGTTAATTCCATAATTGCTGTAGATTTTTAGTAGTAACAATTTATGAGGCTAAAGAAAACTTTTGTAAGAGTTTTTGTTTTCATTGTTATTGTTGAAATCTAAATGGATGTTGAATTTCATAAGAAAGTTCTACATCCATTACAAAAAAAATTTCCTTAATTTGTTAACATGTTAAGTTACATTAATATTTTTAAAATTTTAAATTATGAAATATATATACATATAAAATACTTCTAAGTTTTCTTGGTTATTCTTGACTCTACTCTTGCATATTAATTTTGGAAATAGCTATTAATTTCTATGAATTCTGATAGGGTTTTGATATGTATAATATATGTATTATATATGTATTATATATACATATCATATGTATGTATTGTTTGTATATTTCATGATATCTATAATCATGTATATGTCATGATTTTATTTTCATGAAATAAATATATAATGCATATGTGTATGTATTATACATAATATATGTAGCGTATATTACATATGTATAGTATGTATATATTACATACTTTATATGTAGTATTTATTATATATTAATAGTATATAGAATGTGTAATGTGAAAATATACTTGCTTTTTCAGAATGGACCTTCATTGTCATAAACAGGCCAGGCGTGGTGGCTCATGCCTGTAATCTCAGCACTTTGGGAGGCCAAGGCGGGTGTATCACCTGAGGTCGGGAGTTGGAGACCAGCCTGGCCAACATGGTGAAACCCTGCCTCTACTAAAAAATACAAAAATTAGCCAGGCGTGGTGGTGGGCACCTGTAATCCCAGCTACTCGGGAGGTTGAGGCAAGAGAATTGCTTAAACTCGGGAGGTGAAGGTTGCAGTAAGCCGTTATCTTGGCACTGCACTCCAGCCTGGCAACAGAGCTAGACTCCGTCTCAGAAAAAAAAAAAAGTAATAATATTTCACACATATTGCTGAATTCAATTTACTTACACCGTGAACTTTTTGTTTTTATGCTCAAAAGGGAGAGTGGCAATACTTTTTCTTCCTTGCACTGTCATTTGGCTTTCCTATTAAGGTCATTTTATTGCCACAAAATTACTTACAGTTTCCCTCTTTGTGTAATACCTGTAGCATTTTATATAAGATGAAATCCAGTATCTGTTTCTTGAAGATTTGGTAAAACTTGTAAAACTATTAGTGACTGGTGGGATTTGTATGTGTGTGTTTTTTCGTGTGCGTATAAATTTACAACTATGAAATTAGTTTCTTTTGTGGTTAGATATTTCTGGATTTTCTTTTTCCTTTTGAAATGGTTTTGGTGATTATATTTCTTAGAAAACTGCCTGTTTCACCTCATTTTTCAAGATTATTGCAGGCATTGTTGATAGTGTTTTCTTTTGATTAAAAATGTTACTATATTTGTGATTTTGCCCCCTTTTAAAGCTTTTAATTGATCCTCCCTCTTGTTCCCTTTCCTCTTGCCTCCTTCCCTCTCTCTCTCCCTTTTCATACTGCCAGAGATATGTTTGTTTTATCTTTCTTCTATGATTCTTGAGTTTACATTGTTTTTTATTTTCTAAGATTTTGTATTTGATGCTTAGCTTTTCAGGTTCATTGTATATGTGTATAGATATACCTATAAGCATATATACGTCTAGGTATACATTTCTCTCTGCATTCCAGTGCATCTCTAAATTTAATATATATATAAGACCTTCATTCTTATTCATCTCTAACAAGTTTCTAGTTTTTACCATTTTTTGATCTGTCAGTGCTTAAATCATGTTTTAAAATGTCCGAATATATGAGATTTGAGGCCATCCTTTTTATTACTGAAGTCTAATTAAATGGCTTTGTGGTCTGTATAATACATCTATTTTAGTATTTGTGGAAACTTGCTTTGTATTTCTAGTCCTTGTCCACATGTTTTTGAAAGCAAGTTACATTATCTAATAGCTGGGCACAGGGATCAATGTGTGCCCTTTGGACAAAGTATACAAATTGTGTTTCAAACTTATCTTTATTTTCAGTCTATTTTAGATGTCAGTTAATCTCTCACCAGGCTTATGGACGTTTTTGTGCCATTCAATTCATTTTGCTTTCTATATTTCGAAGTTATGTTACCATGGACATCCCTGTTCATGATTATTATAGAGGCCTAAGAAATCATTCCTGTTATCACTATGTAATAACCCTCTTTATACATGAAAGTGCTTTATGCCTTAATGTCTATTTGTTTTGTTAATAGCAGAGGTACATTAGCTCTATTTTGGTAATATTTTGCTAGCCATATTTTCCCTTTTCCCTCCATTTTCAACCCTTTTTCATTATTTTGCGCTAGGATTTTGTTTTATAAACAGAATATAGCTGGATTCAAAGTTTTTATTATTTCTGTTATCTGATAGTTTAATCTTTTAAAATTTATGGTGCTTACCAATAAGTTTGGAATATTTCTACCATCATTTTATATGCTCTGCATTCCTCATGTTTTTTCTTTGTTCCTTTCTTCCTTCTTTCTTTCCTTCCTTCCTTCTTTTCCTTCTTTCCTTCCTTCCCTCCCTCCCTCCCTTCCTCCTTCCTTCCCTCCTTCCTCCTTCTCTCTCTTTCTCTCTCTCTCTTTTCTTCCTTTCTTTCCCTTCAATTGAATTGATTGGGTTTTCTCCTTCTTTTTTTGTATTCTATGTAAAGTACACACTATTGCTTTAGTAGTTACTCTTTGCCTTTTTAACATGTTTCAGTTGGTGAGGCTCTCCTCCCTCCTCCAGAGCAAACAAAAGCTTAGATTTTGTTAAGCTGAATTACCTCCCATCTCTTTCATATAAGATTTTCTAACCTTCTAGTTCTACTGTGTTTTTAACCCATGAAATAATTATTACTGTTATTGCTGCCTATAGTAAATAACATGTTTACCTGCATTTTTATATGTTTATAGTCACGTTTTGATTTAAAAAAAAAA
The DNA here is from genome assembly GCF_002776525.5 of Piliocolobus tephrosceles. Lineage (NCBI taxonomy): Eukaryota > Metazoa > Chordata > Mammalia > Primates > Cercopithecidae > Piliocolobus > Piliocolobus tephrosceles. Next base: position 81,418,977 of record NC_045435.1, on the reverse strand, counting down.
TTGCTTTTTGTTTTACAGTGCTTTAGAAGTTTTTCCAAGAATGATCTGAGAGTGATAAATTATCTCATTCTTTGTCTAAAATCCCTAATTTAGTATGTACTTAACAGTGATGATTTATCTCCATAGCATCAAAATTAAAATATTTTGAAGATATTCCATTGTCTTCTCACTTTTATCCTTGTACCTTTGTAGGTAGTCTGACCTCTTCCCCTTCTCTGATGGCTTTTGCAGTGTTCAGTCTCTCTCGAATGTTCTGAGGTTTCACTGACGTGATTCCAGATATAAATTCATTTCTATTTTTTATGTGCTTTATTCTGGATAATTTCTTTAAACTTATATTCCAGTTCGCTAATTTCCTTTTGATCCTGTCTGGTCTGCTGCTGAAACAATCTATTGAGCTTTTTATTTCTAGACGTTTCATTTGCTTCTCTTAAAACTATATGTTTCTTTTATGTAGTCTTAGTCTTAGGTTCTCTGTACCAAATTATAAAAAACCTTTTAAGATTGTTCTAATAGTTTAAATTTTAGGAGTATCAATCCTCTTTTTTCTTCTTTCTGCGTTTTTCCATGTTAGATTATAGGCTCATGTATTTTGTCATTTTTAACTGTGAATTGATCTTTACTATTAAGTATTATTTATCTGGGAACAGAATAGAATTTGATTTTCTCTTCACTGTATATTTGCATTTTGGCTTCTATCATGTATCCTATTAGTAACGATGGCCTGGGAATAATTGTTATGTAAGTTTTTTGTATTTAGGAATTTGTGTACCATATAATTAGAGTACATATTTTTCCTAAGCAGCATGTAGTTTAGACTTGCAGTTTGATTTCTCGTGGGCAATATTGGTTTTCTTATTCAGAGCCTCAGAGAGTACCAGATTATCCATTTTTTTTTTCACTTAGCAGTAAATTTACAAGTTAGCTTTTAGTGTCTTCTCTTGTAAGATCTTTTGTATTTAAACATGTTTGTTTTGTTGTACTATTTCGTCTAGTGTGTCTGAGTGTTTAGAGCAGGATGGCTTCCACATTTGCCCAGTCTACCATGTTATAGTTTATTCTTCTGACTGGGGGCATTCTAGATCCACCACAAGAAAGTACTGAAGTGTATGGTTCAGTGCAGGAGCCGTGGAAGCAATGGGTTCAGAATGTGAGTTCTGACTTCACTAATGACTAACCCTGTGACCTTGGACGAAAACCTTAATTCCATGAAGTTCTGCTTATTCCTGGGTGATTTGGGGGGATTAGAGTAGTAAGCATATCATGGCTTGTTATAGGAGGTAAAGTGAGAAAATGTATGTTGTGAATTTAGCATAATGCCTGAATCAGATTAAGTACTCAGTAAACAGTCACATGTAACATGTGCGTAAGGCTATGGTCCAAATGTTGGTGACCTCCAAAATCTACATGTTGGAACCTAATCCCCGATGTGATGGTATTAAGAAGTGAGGCCTTTAGGAGATGATTAGATCATGAGGTCTCTGCCCTTATGAATGGCATTAGTGCCCTTATAAAATAAGTTTGAGGGGGTCTGTTTGACCTTCCATCATGTGAAGACACAGCTAAAAAGGTGTTATCATTGAGTCAGAAAACAAGCCCTCACTAAACAGTAAGTCTACTGGTGTCTTGATCTTGGGATTCCCAGCCTCCAAAACTGTGAGCAATAAATTTCTGTTGTTTATAAATTACCCACTCTGAGGTATTTTGTTATAGCAGCCTGAGTAGGTGGAAACACATAACACCAAATATATAAAAAGTTTTTAACACCTGTAAACCATTCTGCTAAAATGTGAATATTTCTTTCCACTGTCTAATGTTATTTCACTACCGTAGAATTCTCTGTATAAAAAGGTATTACATATATGTCTCAGATATGATCACAGGCCATGTGTGATGGAAGCGTTGTTGACAATTCATGACTCTTATAACTCTATGGTTTTGTGAGGTAGACGCCGCTGGTTTTATAATGATTGAGAACCTTTTTGACCAAATGGATACTATACCCTCAGTCATCATAACTACAAACTCTATGAGGTGGCCAGTATCCCTTAGTGAATCATGAGCACAATCATATTTAGTAGAGCAAGTTAGGGTTCTTATTTCTATTCTAAGTGAGAAAACCAATAGAACTAAGATAGGACATTGCTAGAGCCAGCAGTATTTTTCCTTATTAGAAATCATAATTAGAAAATAAAGAAATAGATGCAGCTGGATTAAAGAAAGTGACCAAAAGATTTCAAACTAAAGAAATGACTACCTTTCATTCAGTAGGAATAGGAGGTCATTGCATTCCTGCTGTGATCTAGAAACTGTGCTGGTGCTTTGGGGAATGCCAAGATGGATAAGATACAAAAGTGAAGGCTGGGTGCAGTGGCTCACGTCTGTAATCCCAGCACTTTGGGAGGCGGAGGCGGGCGTATCACTTGAGGTCAGGAGTTCGAGACCAGCCTGGCCAATATGGTGAAACTCTGTCTCTACTAACAATACAAAAATTAGCCAGGCAGGGTGGTGCACGCCTGTAATCCCAACTGCTCGGGAGCTGAGGCACAAGAATTGCTTGAACACAGGAGACGGAGGTTGCAGTGAGCTCAGATTGCACCACTGCACTCCAGTCTGGGTGACAGAAGGAGACTCTATGTCCAAAAAAAAAAAGAAAAAAAAAAAAAAGTTGAAGTTGAAGAGATTTGTATCAGTCATGACTAGTTTGTTTCAACTCTCTAATAACACGCTGAGTTGAAGACTCACAGGAGATTGGGTAGTAAATGGAGTAAGGCCCTACACAGTGTGCTAGCAGCAGTGAAAAGACACTGTAGGCATTGGAGGATTTTCCTTTCCAAGCTTTATTTGAAGACCACCACCTGGCAGCTCAGTCACATACTGCAGAAGCATAACAATAACGCCCCAGGAGTCTGGGTGGAGAGAGAAATGAGGACTTGGGCTTTTCCTTTTTTTTTTTTTTTTTTTTTAGTAAACATTTGATTGAAGCATAACACCTACAGAAAAGTGTCCGAACTGTAAGTTTGCAGCTTGATTAATTTGCATAAAGTGAGTATTCCTGTATAACCAGCACCCTGGTTAGGAAGTGAAATAACATTACAAGCTCCTCAGAAGCACCGACCCCCACACCTGCCCTCCTCTAAGGGTAACCTCACTGACCACAGGATAACCACTCTCTTGATTTCTAACATCATGGATTGGTTTTGCCTGTTTCTTATATTGCTAACTTGTGAGATGGCAATTTGGTAGATAAGATATGAGGGCTGATTTATTAATGATCTTGAAGGAGGTCTCTAAGGAATTCACTCAGAAAACAAAATAGGGTCATAGGAAGAAAACATAAAGATAGCTGAGGACTTCAGTAAACATTTCTTGATCATCTGGTTGCATCCCAGACACTGGGCTGCACTTTGAGGAGGCAGTGGTGAATGAGACACACAAAATTCTTGCCCTCACGGAGTTTGCAGACAAGTAACCAGGCAATGCCAATACTCCATGGTTAGTGCCATGATTAGAGAGTAAATGTTACATGGGGTCACAGAAGGAAGGTTTAGGTAGTCAAGAAAAGCTTCCTGGAAGAAATAGCACCTAACACAATGCCACCAGGGTGAGGAGGAGTTGAGTACGCACACCCAGGCAGAGAGGGGAGCATTGTGGAGATGAGAGAACTTGTGGTTTGGTCAACACATTGTTAGACGTTCCAGGAAGCTGAATACAGAATTGTGGGTAAGGACAGATGACAGAGGGGACAAGGGCTGATCAAGGCCTAAGGCTTGTTGCCCTTTTGATCCTGTCGAAGAGAACTAGCCCTTTGAAGGACTTCAAATGCTAATTACCCTGACACCAGTATGGAACCACCGAAAGGTTTCAAGGAAAAGAGTAAAAATGATCAGATTCCAGATGATGGGAAAAATGACATGGTGGCCTCTTGAAACAGAAACTCCTCATTCAGACAGCCATTTGCTACCCCTTTGTCCCTTCCTTCTCTCTCACCACTAAGCACGCACATGCACGCACACACACGCACACACTGGTCCTAACAGAGCAAACAACTCACTTGTTTCTCTTCCTCCTCCTCTTCTTTTTAGAGATTAGAAATTGACACATCACTGGGGTAGCTAGTTGGATGAGAAATCAATTCAAGACTACTTTTTCTCCAAATCCAAAAATCTTTGTGAAGCTTTATTATAAAATAATGATTTAATGTTTATACGATATAAAAAAAGGAGCCATAACCAGTTTTGTTGAATGCTTTTGAAGAGTGGAACCTTTTATTCTGTCTTTTGCATATTCTTTTCTCTGTATCCCTCCTTGCTCCATTTTATGAAATACAGTTTATTAGAAGATATAGTTGAGTATTTATCAAAGTATTTATGAAGCTATTGTTTGGCATTTTCTTTGAGCTTTGTATTCTCAGAATGCAATCTATTAAGGTGGAAAATAATGTTATTTGATTTTTGTTGTCTTCCTCTTCTTGATGACCCATAGATGTACAATAGCCAGCATGATTGATGGTATCCAGAAAGCTGAATCTGTACCTCTGCTTTATATCTAATTTGCAAATAAATTTATCAGCCTTTCCCTGGAAGGAATGAAATTTTTCAGGTCTAGTTCTGTAAGACAATTACTACTTTTTGACCAACTTTGTAGGTAACTTCAGGTCAGGGGCAATGACATTCAAAAATAACACAATTCTGTAGCGTTTGGCCAGGAGTGCGCTGGAAATTGAGTTTGGTGAAAATTATAGTATTTCAGAAATTACGCAGTAAGATCTTTTTCATAGGAAAACATCTCGCCTTCCGCAGTGGAACATACAGAACCGTGTCCATTACAAACTAGTCTCAAGGCAGCGATTTTCTTTCCTCCACAAGCAATGGCAAACCATAGAGCAACAATCCCAAAGAACTGAGCACTTCCCACGGGAACAGGCCTCAGCTGCAGTTTGCTTTTGGACTGTCATTAACAATCTGCCCATCTCTTAGAAGAGATCCACTGATCCTGGTATCTAAACATTGTGCTAGAACTAAGTCAATCATGGCAGGTTGTTGGCAGGTGGTTCTACCCATATAGCAGAAGTCTTTTCGGTCTTCAGAAATCTTTGAAGAGCAAAGTTGAGCTGCGTCCTACTCCATTTCTGTGTCCTGTTTCCAGAATCATTAGATGGTTTCGTATGGAAAATACATCAAGAGGTGACTCAGTTGCTCTAAATAGAAACCTTCAAATTGGCAACTCCGCAAGTGGACATTTATGTGTCTATAGCATAGACAGATCTATTATAACATAGAGGGACAGTATGTAGTGTTTTTAAAGGGATTTTCAAAAATATAGGGTTTATTAAGAATGCAGGAGCCTAAAAGAAAATAAGAATTTACATAAGAATGTCATTAGGGTTGGTGGTTTGGCCACTCTAACCAATAATTTTTGTCATCCAATACCCCACTGATTATTAAATTAATCTGTTATTCAAACAGCAATCGAAAACAACTCAGCCCATATTTTCTGGGCATTTGTGACTGTCAACAAGTTGGACAAAATTGGAATCTAGAAAGGATGTAATGTTTTACTATTTTCCAGTATGTTTCTTTCCTTCTTGATTACCCAGCCCCCTTTGCCAAGAAAGAGATTCACAAAGATTTGCTTAGAATCAGTTGCAAAATAAATAGTTACAACTGGTTAAGAAAAATAATTAACCAAAAATAAAACTTTAAACACGTGTAACATTTTCATTTCAACATTTCAATGTTGGCAAAATATTAATTTCTAAGGTAAATTAGATTTTTGTTTTTGTTTTTTAGTGTGTGCTTTTTTTGTTAGTAGCACTCATCACTTCTCATAAAAATTATATTGCCATCGGTTTCGCTTTGAGATCTGTACACAAGCTTTGCTCATCTTCCTGGAAACCCCAAAAGCTGTGGCTACAGTTTTCTTCTCTCATCGCTTCTCCCCACGCACCTTTCATTTATCCGCTAAGCTGAAAGAAAGTAATTGGTCTCGAAGCTGTGTTGACATGTTTCGTGGGCTACAGTTCAGAAAACCATAGTTCAGGGATTCCATTTTCCAACGAACGACTCCAATTTCCTGTTGAGGTCTCAAGCTGGGTGGGCGATTTACCACAAGTCTTTAGACTGTTCTCAGTGAGTGCCCTCCAGGTGTTTCTACCAAGTGAGGCTTCTGGAAATGACCTGTATAATGGATCCATTGCACAATAGGGACACAGCGTTTTCCTTGAGTAAAGGCTAAGAAGGTGGCCTCTGGGACTGAACTATGGTCTGGGCTACCGCACTTACTAGTGCAAAGATCTTAACATATTATGTAAATGCCCTGACCCTCAGTTTGCTCATCTCCAAGAGGGGTATAAGCATAGTCCATGCCTCTTAGGATCTATGTGTGGGTTTAAAAGAAGATGTATTACTTTCATACTTAGCACAGTCCACAAACCCATCTGTGTTGACAGGGATGCAGGAAAACCACAGGACTCCTTCTCAGCCTTGAAGGTAAAACTAATAGTTTCCGTCAGGAAAAGTAGATGGTGAGGTTTTTTTGCTCTGATGAGACTGTCCTAGATAAAATAGCTCTTGGATTTTTTCCACTTCCTGGGTCTACTTGAGCTCTTGGTTGACAAGAAACTTGGAATTCTGGATCTGGGAATACACATACTCAACAGTGACCAGATCCTTCATTACACAAATTAGATACAGACGTTGCCAGTGGGAGTACATTAGTGTCATGAATAATATAATTTGTAGGCGTTAAAGTGTAAGTTTTTTAACCACTTAACTTGCAAGCATATGCTAATTTGTTGAAATATTTTTGTATCTCCTGCTCTATAGATTCTTGCCAAACTACCATACGCCCATCTTGTTTAAAACATGTGAATCAATATGATTCAGTTTCCCATGAAAACTTTCCACTCTACAGTGAGAGTAGCGCCAATGGTCATATTCTTCCCTTTGGAGGTTGAGGGCTCTGCATCTTATTTTTCCCAAGTTTCCCTTGTGTCTTTGCTTCTTTATATCTTGCCACATTGGGTGGTAATGCACAAAACTGTGAATTACCCAAGTCAAAATAGTTCCTATGTCAATTCTACACAGTCACGCCCAAGCAGCAGCAGAGGAAAACCAGCCGCATCCTCCCTGTATTTTCTTGCCTCCTTTTCTGCATCTCAGAAACATGGTAGAAGTAACTTCTGCATCCTAAAAACAATTTCTTTCCAGCATTAAAAATTTAAAACATGACTATCACATTCAAAAGTTTTTCAATGATTTGTCATATAATGTTGAGGCTGTGCTAATCACTCTTTAATACAAATCTGCCTTCTTTTTATATTATGGGTGCGGGGCCAGGTTTGAATAATTCAATGCTAGCTCTTACAATGAATATCCCAATGAGTGCTATATGTTTATGGTTGCTAAAATCATCTTGGCTTTAAATTTTAAAAAGGGGAGGAAGAGGTAAATGCTTATCCTGGGCACTTTATTTTGAATTGTTGAAATAGTGCCATAAGATGAAAGTGGGGTCCAAAGGTACTATAATAATTGGAATTAAAACCTGTGGTCAGTTTTTCTACCTATCCTTCCAAATCTCAGTTCAATGAAGCATTTTATTGGGGACAGGGTTTCCCTGATTTTTTTCTCAGATGCTCAGAGGAAAAAGTGCCCTCTTTCCAGACTCAAGGATGATTACAACTTTGAGGATCCAGATAGAATGGATGTTGTTGTGTAGGTGTTGCTATCTTTACTTGCTCTTTGATAAGCAGTGTTTGGAGGGTTTTAGTACAGGAAATGTTATAAATTACTGTTTTCCCTCCTGAGTCCATGATATAAAATGAGAGGGGCGCATGTCTATAATGACTAGGCAGGTTTCTACCTGACATGAATTAGTCTCACGAACAATTTCTCATTTGTACATTTCTTAATGTGTGGGGAAGAGGGGTGGGAGCACATGGAAGTTTGGCTGGGCTCACAACACAGTGAGGCTTTCCTCTTCCATGCCGGAGGGTAGGAGACCAGCAGAGCCAAGGAATATTTTTAGAATGTTTATTTGCATGGGGAATAGAAGCGTGCAGAGCTGTATCCACACTATTGACGTTTGCAAGTTGCATTTCTGCGGTGCATTGTCTCCATCCTGGTGGTGGTTTGTGCTGTGACTCCCTCCATCCCTACCTCAAAGAGCAGTCTGTGTTCCCCCCTTGCTCTGCCCAGTACTGCACCTGAAGTGGCTTAGCAAGTTGCCAAAACCCTATAGATGTGTGTTTATTAACTCTCCAGCTTGCCCTCCATTTGTTTAGCTTGGAAAGAGTTTATATATTCCTATGGGTATTAAAAACCCATCTGATGTATTAAAGGAGCTCAAAGGATCAAAGCAGAAATGCTGTCTGAAATGCAGCATGTTGAATATAGATACGAAGTTTCTAGACACAAACTACTTTTTCAAGGGACATCCTGTATACTCAAAAAGAAAATTCATTTTTTGATGATCAACTCTTCTTTGGGACATGAATTTTTTCTTTCTCTTTAGTGACCGCCCACCTTTTGGAGCATCTCTCATGATTTTGACAAGAAGACCACTTGGCACCCCAGGGTGGAGACAGTCATTAATTTCAGTATGTTGTTCATGCCTTGGAAGATGTAGCCCAAGAAGCTTAACTGGCTAATGATGAAGCTTCTTAGTGCATCTGAAAGAAAATGGGTGGAGAGGGTACAAGATGAGGATCAGAATCACCTATGATCCAGAATAATTAGAGGTGTAGATGATCAAAGTCAGTAGGATGTGGGAGAAATTATCAGGATAAAATCATTATATCAGATGTATCTGAAAACATTGGTGTACTGACTTTTAGAAAACAAATTATATATTTCATGGGTGATTCCATTTCTATTGAAGTAGGTTGCCCCTGCAATCTTGGATTATTTCAGTAGATCTAAGCCTATATGAGAATTCATGTGTGATTACTGTTTATCGAATGCCTACTTTTCACAAAGAGTTTTGTGTTCATTTCCACATTTATTGTTTTTTCCATTTTTTCCACTTCATCTGCCTTTCACCAAGGAGGAACTTGAGGCTCAGAGGAGTAAACTCTCCTGACCAATATAACAGAGCCAATACATGCTGGAGTTGAATTAAGTCTGGATCTGCCTGACTGAAAGCTGACAGAGAATTCCTGTTGGCATCCACGTGAATGCCTCTCTGTCGTGATACTCGTCATCTATGTAGCCACATCTCAGACTGAGTTCATCTCAAAATCAGGGTTTGCTTTGGAAACTGAAAATTCTCTGATCCACTTGATCTAAGGGAAGAAATCTACAAGCATCCAGTTTGACAGGAGCCATACACTTCTCAATGCCAGTTTCATGCAAGTCTCCATTAGATGTACCCAGGGTTCTCTCACAACACTTTCCACATTACTATTTAATCATCTCTTTCTTAGTCTTCCTCCTCCATCAAACCAAATGAGGTATGTTGAAATAGTAGCAAAAAATACTGGCTTTGGCATCATGAAGACCTGGGTTTCAGATCTCAGTGCCATCAGTTCCTAATTGGGCAACCTTTGTCAGCAAATCATTTCCCCTGTTAGTTGCCATCTGCGCCTCTGTAAAATGAAGATGCTAATAGCACCTACAGGGGATTGGCTTGATGTAAATATTACAAGGTGTTATAGAAAAACCGGTGCCTGGCATTTACTTGGCGCTCAATAGCTGAGAGGTCTTATATTTAATTCATTGTAGACAGGAACATGTCATGTTAATTCCTGTATTCCTAGCACTTAACAAAGGACCTTGTGTATAAAGTAGTGCTCAGAAAGCTGTTGATTGAGACGAGGTTTCCCAAGAGAATAACCTTGTAAAGTGTGATGGGGGGTGAGCGGGGGAGGTAGGGCAGGGGTTGTGTGTAATTCTAGTAGCTGAGACACCTGTTATTTTGTGTGATATTTAAAAACAAGTATCTGTTTTGAAAACAACTAGAAGCTCAGATTCCCAAGAGCCGAAAGGCAACTTTGTGATTTTCCTTAGGAAAAGAGAAGGTGGACCAGAGAAGGGAGGGGCTTGCCTGAGGTCCTACGGGGAGGAAGCCCCTGATGATACCAGACTCGAAGCCCAGTAGATAGTCCCGATGCTTACGAATCTTTCTTCACATCATTGCATCTCCATAGCTGATAATTTTAAAATAACTGTTAACTAACAAAATATGTAAATAAATATTTGTATGAAGTAGGATAAACATGGTAAGTAACTAATACAGTACATAGGATATGCAATAAGAATTAAGTCTCTGCCACCCATAACCCCCTGAGTTCTCTCCTCTAGAGGAGCAACCATTGTTTGCAAGACGTGGTGTATGCTCTCCTTGCATAGATGGCTTATGCACATACAGGTGCTTAGGTATATTAAATGTTTTGCAACTAACTTTTTTATAGGAATGATAACATTGTGTATGTATTGTATCTTACCTTTTATTTCACTCGATTTTTCTGAAACTATCATGTCATTTATATGTGTGTGTGTGTGTGTATATGTGTATGTGTGTGTGTGTGTATATATATATATATATATCTTTGAAGTACCTGAAATGTGTATATATACCCTTAAAATATGTAATATGTATTTAATATTATATAAAAAGTGTATATATATATTTAATATTATATAAAAACTATATATATATTTAAGGTTGTATGAGGTTCCATTTTGGGGAATGTTTTCATTTAATCCAGATTGGACTTTATGTTGTTCCAAAGCATTGGCTACTTAACTCTAAGCAGAAGGGAATATCTTTGTATAAGATGCAATTTATCTATGCATTAAATTACTAGAAGAATTGATGAGTCAAAGGGTATGCATGTTTATAATTTTGATAGATCCTTGGGGAAAAAATGCACTCTGGAAGTGTGAAACCAAATTGTTCTTCTACCGATTTATGAGAGTATCAGTTATACTCATACCAATGTGGTGTATTACGAAATGTTTTGCTTTTTTCCAGTCTGATAGATGAAAGATGGAATATCATTGTTGTCTTCACTTTTCTTTTTATGATCAGATTTGAACACATGTCATATGTTTTAAGATTATTTATATTTCCATTTCTGTGTACTCTCTGATTATGTTCTTACCTCTCTTTGTCCCTTAAGTTGTTAAGTCTTATGTTGTTAGTCTTTTCTTTTAAGGTGCTAGACTTTTCTATTGGGTTTATATAGTAAGAAAATTAACCATTTTTCCTATACATTGCATTAAAAGCATAGCTCATCATAATTATTTTCCAAATACAAAAGTAGTACTGGCTTATGATAGTGTTAGAGAATTATCTCTAGTCTCATCATTCAGCAGTAAAACTACTGATAAAATTTTGGTGTACTTGCTTCCATTCATGTTTTCTGGGATTTTTTTCAGGAATAGAACAATATTGTAAATACTATTTTGTAACAAGCCTTTCTAAACTTGAAATGTCATAAGCATATTTCATTGCCTCTAAATATTTCTGCAACATAATTTCTTTAAAAAATAACCACACAGTATGTGGATTTACTAGTTTCTTTAACCAACACCACTTAGGCTCTTAATATTTGGCAATATAAGAAATGCCATCATAGATGAATGTCTTTACTCTGAAAACTCTGTATATTTATGTAGTGACTCCTTCAAGTATCAATTCCTAGAAGTAAAATAGTTTGGAACCATTCTTTATTAAGATAAATCTCCATCAGAGTTAGTTACAAAGTACAGACATGAATGTCATTTTTTTTTTTTTAATTTCTTTCTCTGTTACCTATTTGGGGACATAAGATATAACTTTTATAAAGAACAGGTATTAGGTGGAGATTATTTTCCAGAACCCTTCTCCAGGAAGATGTAGTGCCAACCGAGAATGGCGCCTAAAAGGCCTCAGCTTTTATTTCTCATATTAAGGTGCTAGGAGAAGCTTGTTTGTAATTTAAATTGTAAGAAAAACAGAAAATACAGTAGTGATAGACATGTTTATACATTTAATGCTTTTGTTAGTAATTATTTACAAACCTCCAGATACTATAAAAGAAAAGGTATTGACTTTTCTAGCAGGGTGCCGAGTTAATTATTTCAACTTAATAATGAGCAACATTGAAATGACATTACACAGGCCCGTGGAGGGAGTTGCAGAAAAACGAGCTTCAGAAATACGTTGTGAATGTGTGAGCATGGCTGTAAGTACAACTAATCAGGAAAATTAAAGCAACATGAAAAATTGTTGAGATTAATGGACCCTGATTAAAACAGGATAAAGTGCTCAGGACGTATAAAGTCACACAGTTCTCTGAGCAGGTCCATGTGTTCCAGAATGCGTATTTCAGTTCACAGTAAATCTCTCAAATGAATTATGCTAATACTATTGATTCTAACCATTTCCTGACTGGCCTGTTTATCTCTTTTTATGTCATTTCTCCATTATAAAGGATATGGGCTTCAAATGCATGCTTATCAAGCTCCGAAAATTGAATTAGTATTTAAGAAGGGAGGCAAAACAAGTAATAGACAATCTTGTTTGCTGTGTTTGGAAACTGAGCAGGATAGGAAATAAGAAGAGTTGAATGGTCAGGGTATTTAGGTTAATTCTAAAAATGCTTTCAGGCTGTGGTTCTATATGTTATGTGAAGTGGTGAATTCAGACAGACTGTCTAGTAATTCATGAATGAGGATGGATATTAAAATGTGGTAGCCCCAGTGATGTAGATGATTCAAGAGAAAGGTCTTGAATACACGTTAACTTGGATGCTCTATGCCCTTTACTGTGTAGAAACAACATCAGTTCCACCGGGTGTTGCCTGTACAGTGGTCTGATGTTGTGTTAACAAGTAAAGTTCGACAGGGTAAAGGTAATGACTGTGCCAAGGGCACCTGTAACTGTGGGTGACTTCATTAAACCACTTGGCATAGACTATTAACCATAAAATGAAAACACCCTTGACCAGGTGCGGTGGCTCACGCCTGTAATCCCAGCATTTTGGGAGGCCAGGGTGGGTAGATCACTTAAGGTCAGGAGTTTAAGACCAGCCTGGCCAACATGGTGAAACTCTCTCTCTACTAAAAATACCAAAATTAGCCGGGCATGATGGCACGCACCTGTAATCCCAGCTACTTGGGTGGCTGAGGCAGGAGAATCACTTGAACCTGGGAGACGGAGGTTGCAGTGAGTTGAGATAGCACCAAGCCACACACACAAAACCCGTGTGTTTTATTTTTATTTTTATTTATTTTATTTATTTTTTATTATTTATTATTATTTTTCTGAGACGGAGTCTTACTCTGTTGCCCAGGCTGAAGTGCAGTGGCACGATCTTGGCTCACTGCAACCTTCGCCCCCTGGGTTCACGCCATTCTCCTGCCTCAACCTCCCGAGTAGCTGGGACCACAGGCACCTGCCACCATGGCCAGCTAATTTTTTTTTGTATTTTTGGTAGAGACAGGGTTTCACTGTGTTAGCCAGGATGGTCTCGATCGCCTGACCTCGTGATCTGCCCACCTCGGCCTCCCAAAGTGCTGGGATTACAGGCGTGAGCCACCGCGCCCAGCCTATTTTTTATTTTTTTGATACGGAGTCTCACTCTGTCACCCAATCTGGAGTGTAGTGGCACCATCTCCTCTCACTGCAACCTGCGCCTCCTGGGTTCAAGCAATTCTCCTGCGTCAGCCTCCCAAGTAGGTGGGATGACAGGCGTGTGCCACTAAGCCCAGCTAATTTTTGTATTTTTAGTAGAGACAGGGTTTCACCATATTGGCCAGCCTGGTCTTGAACTCCTGACTTTGTGATCCACCCACCTTGGCCTCCCAAAGTGCTGGGATTACAGATGTGAGCCACTGCGCCCAGCCATGTTTTATTTTTAAGACAGTCACTATGAGCAGAGGAATTTGACTTTTCACTTTAAAAAATGATACTTTTTTAATTTTTTTCTTTCAGAATATTTAGCAGTAGTTCCTAAACACATGATTAGGCTCCCCAGAATCATCTGGGGTGCCTATAGAGGTGTGTGATCCTGGGTCTCAGCCCGGACCACCTGATTCCCATTGGCCAGGAGGAGAGTCTGGGAATCTGCACTTTGGCCAGATTTCCCAGGTGATTCTGATGCATGGCCAGGCTGGGAAACCTCTGCAGGATCTCCTCGTGTGTAGCACAACAGGACATGACAGTAATTTCCTGGATTTCACTACCTAAAGCTAGACTCTTTCTCTTTTGCATAAACTAGGAAAAAGTGAACAAATAAGACAAAAGAAGAAGAAACTAAGGATAAAGTTATACTAAAAGTTTTATTTTCTCCCCACCCTCTTCAGAGATCTAAAAGTTGTTTGAAGTGATGCACCACCGTGGCATGTTCTGGGCCACAGTTAGGAGATGTGGTTAAAACACAACTGGTTGAAAGAAAGATGGCGAACCTAGAGCTTAAAGTTGAATGTATGGAAAATGAGTGGCAGTTAAAATGGGATGAGTAATCATAATTGAGCTGGGAATCAGGGCTTCAGGAAAACCTCAGCCAACTCCCTCAGACATCAGTGGTACTTTTGAGAGGACGAATTTCAGAACTTTTGTCCTAGGGTCTTGGAGAAAGCAGATAATACCTCCCTGCAAGACAGTGGGCCCAAGATAAACCAAAGCCAAGTTGCAGAAGTCTGCCATCGCCATCAATTTAGAGAGGGTAGAGAGTAAACAGCAATGGATTTCTCCAGATCACCACCTCTGTGATTTTTAAAGGATGAGAGAAATTAATGGTTTACAGTATCACGACATACATCTTCCCTCTCATTTTAGTGTATGTTTTATTTCTTTTTATAAATTGCCCTCTGTGATGTCACTTCTCCCCTCTGAAGCAATAAGTTTGTTTGCTTTCCCTGGCATTAACCATACTTTTAAAAGCAAAAAAGTGTAAGGTACAACCCTGCTGCTTTTAGATGAAAGTAAATATATTTTATTAAATGTATTCATTTATGCAGGTTTCTGCTCCCTGTGAACACATGTGAAGACAAATACTGCAGTAAGCACCAGGGATTCAAAATCAGATAAATTGGGGTCTTGCCCTTGAGTCTGCAATCTAGTTGTATAACCTTCCTGAGAAGTCACTGTATTTTCCTAACAACTTATTTTGCCTTAAATTTAGGACTCTCTGTCTCTTTCACTAACATCCATGATAAAGCAATTGCTTCTAAAAGTTGTGCTATTTTATCCAGATAGACATGAAATCCTCAAGCAACCAAAGTCTGTAATAGTTGGAAAATTTGGTTGTGGTACCTAGAATAAGCAGATTGAAATCCATGCTAAGGCCCATGCATGTGTCTATTTTCATTTAAACCTTTTATTTTCTCCTCCTTAGATTATTAAGGTGAACATAACAGTTAGCATATTTCATCCTGCAGTTTTCACGCAGGAGACCCATTTTTCCAATGGGTTTTCTATGGAATAATAGCATCACCAAATACCTGAAGTAGTTAGGGCCATGGAGCCAAACACATTTGAAATGTGTTGTATATCAATGTATGAACATGCATTCACAGGCATCAGATGCTGTTGATGCACCTTTGAAGTTGCATCTACAGCTTTGAACGTAAGTGCTATATATACATATAAAAGCATGAAATGTGGTATATGCACATATTAATATGCACTTACAGATACATAACACTGTTATTCCTTATTCTTCTTAGAAAGTTACAATTCATGTTAGCCTGTTGAAGACTCTGAGAAGTCCTGCAGTGAAGAAACATGTTGAACTCTTTTTAACCAGGAATTCACCAAACGTGTAATCAATATAAAACACGGAATAGTTCCATAAAATCCACCTTGAGAGGCACTCAGGCGAATAATATAGAATGGATGAGATAAAAGTCAGTCATGGCTCTTGAGATAGTTATAAGATAGTAAATGCCTTGGAAATAATGCTAAGATAAGTGAAGTAGCCAGGATGCTGTATGTATATACTGAAGATATAAATATTAACCTATTGGTGTGATTATTAAGCTAGGAGGTTGGGGGGATGGACTAGACTAGAGCTGTGTGCCAAAAAGAAGGGCATCATCAGCCATGGAACTGGGATTGTGAAGCAGAGATGCTGCCCTGCAACTTGGGTTACAAGAACCAGAAAAGAAGTACATGTTGGCTACCCTGAAAGATCATTCTAGCATCTTCACAAAACACATTTCTTGAAATAGAAAAACTTAAAAGAGGCAGAAGCACTCATTTCTCCACCTGTGGAAACCAACGAACAGCGAGTCCCATGCCAGGACTTTATGATGTTCATCTTCAGAAAATGCCCCCAGCCTGCAGCACTATGCTATTGTCTTATCCCAAATGATAATTCAGAAATTGACTACAGGGAAAAGACGCAGAAGAGTGAGAATTCAGAAAAAACAAATTGATGCACAGATCTCTTTTTGACCTTTTAATGGTCATTGGAAAAGATTAATTGTGAAAAGTTTTCTGTGGTAGTGTGGCAGACATACAAAATTAGGAAGAACAGTGAAATGAACCTGTGTACCCATATGCAGCTTCAACAATTGTCAGTGTTTTATCTTGAAGATATAATTTATTTGATAACTTTCTCGTCTTTGGACTGTGGAAGCCACTTCAACTTGGTCCTTGTGACCTTTTGACAGTACCTCATTAGTCTTTGATACTAGTCTTTATAATTTCCTTGGGTTCTGCATAAAACGATATTACAGGCTTATTTTGTACATTTTCTGCCTCAGATCTGGAATCAGCCATTTTCAAGGGAGCCTTGGTTTTGTTTATTGGGAAGTGTTACTTAGAGACCACAATCTGGGCCTAAGTATTCGTTGCTAATGGCTTTGCCAAAATCTTTTAAGTCTTTTTAGGAGTCAAAGCTGGGAAATAATATTTTCGTTTAGAAAGAGACGATCAATCAAGTGCTCATGCTGATAGTTCTACTCCAAATCAAAATTGCGTGATTTTTAATCAGCTTCTTTGATTCACACTTGTACCTTGTTTACGTCTACTCTGGCTGCTATTTTTAAAAACATACCGTAGGCTGGATGGATTAAATAGTAGACATTTATTTCCCACATTTTTGGAGGCTGGGAGGTCCTAGATCAGGGTGCCAGCACGGTCAGGTTCGGGTAAGGGCTCTCTTCTTTAGTTAGTGAATGGCCTTCTTGCCGCATCCTCCCATGATAGAGGGAACAGGTTCATCTCTGGTCTCTTCTTAGGAGAACGTGAGTTCCACCACCAGGGCTACCCTTATGACCTCGTCTAAAGCTAATTACCTCCCAAAGGCCCTGTCTCTAAAGCCCATCACATTGCCGGTAAGAGTTTCAACATATGACTGGGTGGAATACAATTCAACCCATAGTATATCTCTTTTTTCTCTTACGCTAAAAATCTCAGTTCCTAACCATATTAGCATAATAATTATTTAAGCTACAACATACAAAAATAATTTTCCAATGTCAATATCAGTATTGTTGCTAACAGTAGCAAAAATACTCAGTATTGTTTAAGAATTCTTTGTGGTCTTTTTTATTTCTAGGCTAAATTGCACGATGGAAATAGTTTGAAAAAAAAAAAAAAAACTGTGTTTTAAAGTAATGTAAAGCTGAGTACAGTGGCACACACCCACAGTCCCAGCTACTCAGGAGGCTAACTAAGGTGGGAGGAGGACTTGAGCCCAGGAGTTTGAGGCTGCAGTGAGCTATGATCATGCCACCGTGCTCCAACCTGGGCAACATAGTGACATCTCATCTCTAATAATAAAAAAGCCATTTGAAATACTTTTGCTTTGTGGGGTTACTCCAACAATTTCTTATACAGGCGGGTTCTTTGTTGTTATTTTGGATTTGAGGAGTGCTTTTTCAGTTATTTAAAATGTGCATGCACATGGTATCAGTGCCACAACCACAGAATGAGGTAATTCAGAGCAGCATCACTTCCATTTCCCAATCCTTCATCCTATGTTCTCTCTCGCCTAATAGGTAATCATTTGTGTTAGTTGGTTTAGCTTTTTATTTAGCTGTTGTTAAAATATAAGAAAAATTGAAATGTATCCATTTTTTTCATTTCTTTCACAAAATGAAGCAGATCATACACTCCTCAGCACCATGCCTTTCTTTATATTATATTATATGCCACTGATCTTTCCTTACAAGTTTTACAAATGAGATTTCCCTCATTCTATTTAACAGCTGCATAGTACTCCATTGTATAGATATACAGTTGCTTACTCAGTCTCCTACTCATTGACATTCAGGTTATTTCCAGCCTTGATCTTGCAATGAACAGCTTAATGCTTATATAATTTAACATTTTGGGATAGATTCGTAGACATGGGATTGCTGGGTGAAAGGGTAAACACATATATACTTTTTCTGGATATTGCCAAATTCTCCTCCGTGGAAGTTGTATCATTTTGCATTTCTTCTGGTAATGTATGCAAGTACCTGTTACTCTTTAGACTTGCCAGTGGGAGCATTATCAAACCCTTGGATTTTTTTTTCCAATCTACAGTAGATTAAAAAAATGCTAAGTTATTGTAGTTCCAATTTTCATTTATCTTATTAGAAGTGAGAGTGCAGTTGTTTTTACATGTATTAGAAATAATTCTTTGTAATGAAATGTGTTGCAAATGATTTTCTAAAGCTTTGCTTTTTTCAAAAAATCATTCTTTGGTGTTTAAAAAGTATGTCTTTATTGTTCATTTTCTATTTCATTGCCTATTGTTTTGATCTTTATAATTTCTTCTATTTTCTTTGGTTTTATTTGCTTTCTTCTAGTTTCTCAAGGTAAAAGCTTTGATCATTATTTTTAGATCATTTTTATTCTCTAATAAACATTTAAATCTATACAGTTCCCTCTAGGAATGGTGATATTCCACAGGTTTTGATATGTTGCCTTTTACTGTCTTGTAGTTTAAATATTTTCTAATCTGCTTTGTGATTTCTTTTGACATGTGTTATTTAGAAGTATATTGCTTAATTTTCTAAATATTTTTGAAGACTTTCTAGATACCTCAATATATTTTATTCCTACTTCAATTCTATTGTGGTTGGAAATCACATTCTGCATGATGTCAGTATTTTAATGTTTTTTAGATTAATTTTATAGTCAAGAATATTGCTATTTTGGTAAATATTCCATGTGCATTTTAAAAGAATGTATATTTGCTAGTTGTTAGTTGAAATAGTCTATAAATGTCAATTAGGTCAAGACATAGCATTGTTGAAATCTTCTATATTCTAATTTATTTATGGCCTAAATGTTTGATAAAGTACCAAGAGAGATTTGTTAAAATCTCCAACTACAATTGTGGATCTTCGTATCTCTCCCTTTAGTCTGTAAATTTTTGTTTCATTATTTTGAAATTCTGTTATTAGGTGCATACACACCTAGAATTTTTATGTCTTCTTGATTATCTTATTTTCTATCTTATTTTCACTGTTAGAATATGGCCATCTTTATCTCTGGTGACATCCTTTGTCTTTGTCTGATCTTAATTTAGCCAAACCAACTTTCTTCTGCTTAGAATGTGCATGTTACATCTTTTGCCATCTTTTTACCTTCCACTTATCTGTGTCTTTATATTTAAGTTCGCCTCTTTGAAACAGCATATGTTTTGGTCTTTCTTTTTAGTTGTTATTGATTATGGTATATTTTACTGTATTTTTATTTACATTTTCAATTTACTTGTTGTAAAATTGGCTTCTTTTGATATAGACTTCTGAGTTTTGACAAATACTTACAGTTGTATATTTGCCAACACAGTCAAGATATAGCAGTTTTATCATCTGAGAAAATTATCCTTACGTGCATTCGAGGTCAGTCTATTCCCAGTCAATCAATTCCCCCAACCACAGCTCATCGGAAACCATGATGTTTTTGTGACCCTACAATTTGGCCTTTTCCAGAATGTCATATAAATAGAATCATACAGAATATAGCCTTTAAAATCTGACTTCTTATATCAGCATAATGCATTTGAGATTTATTCATATTATTGCTGGTATTTGCTGTATAGATGTATCATATTTTGTGTATCCATTATCCAGTAGAAGGACATTTGGACCCTTTGGAGTCACATATAGGTGTTTGTATGAACATAGGTTGTCATTTCACCTGAATGAACCTGGGAGTGGGGTTGTTGGATTGTGTGGGCAATGTGTGTTTAATTGTAGAAGAAACTAACCTCCAAACTGTTTTACATAGTATCTGTACCATTTTGCCTTCTTGTCAGTGCTGTAGGGGAGTTCCGGGTGCTCCTTATCCTTGCCAGCTCTTGGTATTATCATTTCCTTCCTTCCTTCCTTCCTTCCTTCTTTCCTTCCTTCCTTCCTTCTTTCCTCCCTTCCTCCCTTCCTTCTTTCCTCCTTCCCTCCCTCCCTCCCTCTCTCTCTCTCTTTCTCTCTTTCTCTCTCTCTTTCTCTCTCTCTCTTTCTTTCATTCTTTGTTGCCATTCTTAAGGGTACTGTAGTGGCATCTCATTGTGGTTTTGCACTTCCATGATGAATAATGATTTTAAGAATCTTTTCATGTAATTTCTTGTGATCTACATCTTATTCAATAAAATATCTGTTCAAATGTTTTGCTCATTTAAAAAAAATAGGTAGTTTGTTTTCTTTTTATTGAGTTTTTTACTGTTGCAAATTTTTTGTATATTCTGGATACAAAATATCCTTTGTAAAAACATGGCCTGCAGCTTGTCTTTTCATTCTCTTAATAGTATCTTGCACAGGGCAGAAAGTATTTTATTTCACTGAAATCCCATTGTTTGACTTTTTAATGGATTGTGCTTTTGTTTCATATCTAAGAAATCTTTGCCTCACCCAAGGTCACAAAAGTTTTTCTTCTATGCTTTCTTCTATAAATTTTATACTCATCAGCTTTATATTTAGGTCCGTGATTCATTTGGAATTAATTTTTATACATGGTGTGAGGTACAGATTAAGATTTTTATTTATTTAACATTATGGATATCTGATTATTCCATTATCATTTGTTGAAAAGACTGTCATTTCTCCACTGAATTGCCTTTAAACCTTCGTTGAAATTCCAGTGACTATGTATGTTTACATCTGATTGAACACATTTTAATTTATCTATGTGTCTATCTTTTCTCTAATATAAAATTGTCTTGATTATTATAGCATTATATTAAGTCTTGAAATCAAGTAAGAAGAATCCTTTCTTTTTCAAAATGCCTTTGGCTATTCTAGTACATTTGCCTTTCCATGTAAATTTTAGAATAAGCTTGTCTAGAAATATTTTGAGAAGTCTGCTGGGATTTTGTTTGAAACTGGGTGAATTATGGGGAGACCTGACATCTTAACACAACCAAGTCTTCCAATCCATAATCATGGCATAACCGTCCATTTATTTAGGTCTTCTTTGTTTTTTCATCAGTATTGTATAGTTTTCAATATAACAATTTTTCCAGTTTTTAAAAAAGTGATACTTATTTCTTGTACCTTTAGTACTATTATAAATGATACTTTCTCATTTCAATTACGAACTGTTCATTGCTAGTATTTAGAAACATGGTTGGTTTTTCTATATTTATCTTGTTTCTGAACTTTTCTAATGTATTAGCACTTGCTTTTTTATAGCTTCTTAGACTATTCTATGTAGACAAATTATATTGTATGTGCATTGAGATGGTTATATTTCTTCCTTTCCAATCGGTATGCCTTTTATTTCTTTTCTTGTCTTTTCTTTTCTGTTCTTTTTTCTGTCTTATTGCACTGACTGGAACCTCCAGGGTGTGATGGTGAATAGGAGGAGAGTGCCAGCAGACACCCTGGCCATGTTCCCGATTTTAGAGGGGGAAAGCTGTTAAAATTTTATCATTAAGTCTAATGTTAGCTGTTTGTTTATTTCGACATCCTTTATCAAGTTAGGGGAGTTCCTTCTGTTCCTAGTTTCTGGAGATTTATTTTTCTCTTATCATGAAAGATTGCTAAAGTTTGTCAAATATTTTTTCTCATCATTTGAAATAATCATATGGACTTCTTTAGTCTTTAGATAATTTTTGTATCTTGAACTTGTCTTGGATTCTTGGGGTAAACCATACTTGGTCATGATATATTGTTCTATTTTATATTACGATATTCAAATTGCTAATATTATGTTGTGGCTTTTTTGCTCTATGTTAATAAGGTCTATTGATGTATAGTGTTTCGTGCTTTTTGTTTTTGAGACAGAGTTTCATTCTTGTTGCCCAGGCTGGCATGCAGTGGAATGATCTCGGCTCACTGCAGCCTCTGCCTCCTGGGTTCAAGTGATTCTCTTGCTTCAGCCTCCCAAGTAGCTGGGATTACAGGCGTCTGCCACCATGCCCGGCTAACTTTTTGTATTTTTAGTAGAGATGGAGTTTCACCATGTTGGCCAGGCGGGTCTTGAACTCCTGACCTCAGGTGATCCACCTGCCTTGGCCTCCCAAAGTGCTGGGATTACAGGCGGCAGCCACCGCGCCCAGCCTCTAGTGTTCTTTTTATAATGCTATCATCTGGTTTTGATGTCAGGATGATGCTAGCCTTATAAAAACACTTGTGTTCTCTCCTCTTTTATATTCTAGAAGATTTTATGTCAAATCTGTACTATTTCTTCCTTAAATGTTTAGTAGAATTCCCCAGTGAAGACATCTGAACTTAGAGATTTCATTGTAGAAAAAGTTTGAACTATGAATTCAATATCTTTATTTATGATCATTGAAGTTAGCTATTTTTTCTTGAGTGAGCTTTGGTAGTTTGTGTCTTTCAAGGAATTTCTTTAGTTAATCTAAGTTATTGAATTTATGAGCATAGAGTTGATTGTTTTGTATTTCCTTATTGCTCTTTTAGTGTCTCTAGAATCTGTAGTAATGTCCTTTCTTTCTTACTAATAGTTTTAGTTTATGTCTTTTCTCTTTTTACTTTGTAATAGATAAAACAGTCTAAAGGTTTATTAGTTTTATTGATCATTTAAAAGAACCAGCTGTTAGTTTGATTTCTCTATTGTTTTCTATTCTTAATTTTAGTATTCTCTTCTTCATTGTTTTCTTTGTCCTCCTTGCTTTGAATTCTACTCTTCTTTTTTCTAATTTCTTATAGTAGAAACTCAGAATATTGATTCGAGACCTTTATTCTTTCTAATATAAACATTTAATATTAGAAATTTTCTCTGAAGTACTTCTTTAACAGTATCCTCAAAATTTTGATATGTTTTATGTTACACTTTTCATTAAATTCAAAATATTTTCTCATTTTCCTTGTGGCTTCCTCTTTGACCTTGAGGTTATTTAAAGCTGTATAGTTCATTTCAAAATATTTGAGAGTTTTCCAGAAACTTTTCTGTTATTGATTTGGAGTTCAATTTTATTATGGTTTGGGAGCGTTCTTTGTATAATTTTAATTTTTTTAATTGTAAAAATTTGCTTTGTGATCCAAAGCATGATCTAACTTTGTGAATATTCCATACGAACATATATATATGTTCCATATATGTGTGTATGTATATATATACACATGTATGTATATACGTGTGTGTGTATATGTATATGGTGTTGTTAAAGTTTTCTATAGATGTTAATTAGGTAAAGTTGGTTTCTATATTCTTACAGATTTTCTACCTATTCTACTTTTTCTATTCATTACCAACAGAGGAGTGTTGAAGTCTCCAACTGTAATTGTAGATGTGTTTATTTCTCTTTCAATGTGTATTCATTTTTGTTCTCATTTATTTGAGGTTTGGTCATTAGATACATACATATTCAGGATTGTTATGCCTTTTTAGTGAATTGACTCCTCTGTCATTTTGTGATGTTGCTTTTTACACTTGTAATATTCCTTGTTCTGAAGTACACTTTGTCTAATATTAATATGGCTACTGCAAGTTCCTTGTGACTAACATTTTCATGGAATCTTTCCCCATCTTTTAGCTTTAGTCTTTTCAATATGCTTATAGTTAATGTATGTTCTTATAGATAGGACATAATTAGGTTTCACTTTTTAATCCAGTATATCAATCTACCTTTCAATTGGTACGTTTGGGCCATTTATTTTTAAACAACTTGCCATATATTTAATGTAGAATATACTGACCATATTTAAAATGTACATTTAGAAAATTTTTAACCAATGTCTATATCCATGAAACTATCACCACAAACAAGATGAGTATATCCATTATCTCTAAAAATTCTTTTCTTCCTCTTTGTAACCCCTCCCACTGGTTTCTCTCCACCTAATTCTATCCCAAGTTATTACTGATTTTCTTTTTGTCACTATCGATGAGCTTGTATTTTCTATAATTTTATGTAAATGGAATCATACAGTACGTATTCTTTTTTGGTCCAGCTTCTTAAATACCATTTAATTATTTTGAGATTCACTGTGTTATATAGTTAACAGTTTATTCCTTACTCTGATAGGATTTAATTAATATTGCCTTTTGTATATAAAATATAGAAATCAATATAGAGACAACTGACATCTTAACAACACTGGGACTTCTAGCCTAAGCTCATACTCAAGCTTCCTTCAAATTCTAATAGCAATGATTCACGGTTTTTGGTAGTATATAGTTCCTGCACATCTGTTGTCAGATTTATCTCTAAATCTGTAATATTTTTTGCTATTTAAGTAGTATTACTTCGTTTTCAAACTGCTTTTTGCTACCAAAAAATCCAATTTGCTTATCTATATTGAATGTTGTATCCTGCAACCTTTCTAAGCTTCCTTATGATTTCTAGTAGTTTTTGGTAGGTTTGATTACATTTCTTACAAATATGAACATACAGTCATCAAATAAAGATAATTTCTTCCTTTCTTTAAAATCTGGATGAATTTTATTTCCTTTCTTGCCTTACTGCACAGGCTGTAACTTAAAGTATAATGTTAAGGAGAAATGGTAAAATCAGACATGCTCTTCTGTTTCTGACCTTAAGGTAAAAGCATTTGGTCTTCCACATAGGCCATTTATTTTTAATGTAGTTACTGATATTATTGGCTTGAAATCTAGCACTTTTCTAGTTGATTTCTGCTTGTTCGTCCTCTTTTTTTCCTACCTTCTTTTATATTGACTATTTTATGATTCCAGTTTTTTTCCTGCTATTGGCTTATTATTTATATACTTTTAAGCTTTTTTTTTGTATTGATTGTACTAAGGTTTACGATATACATCTTTAATTGCTCATTGTCTGTCTTCAAATAATATTAAACTGCTCTTACCTTAGGATAATATAATCCCAATTCCTGTCTGTCATTTTAGCCCACTCAGTATTTCTTCAATCTATTTTTTGACTCATTTTCTCTTGACTCAACTCGGATTCTAAATACTTTGTTAGACTGGTTGGTACTACTTTACTTCTTACTAAGCTTCTGTTCATTTGTGTTTTAACCTTGTTTATCTCTTTGTCCTCCAATTTGAATGATTTCTATTGACTTGACTTCAAGTGTACTGATCCTATCTTCTGTTGTATTCAGTCTGCCTTGAATACCATTCAGTGAATTTTGGATTTAAAATATTTTATCCTGTTTTAAGATTTGCATTTGGTTTCTTTATATAGTTTCCATGTTTCTGCTGGAATTCACCCATTTCATACCTCAATATATGCACTTTTTAAAGTTTAGTTAACATATAAATATATTAATATATTATAAAATATAATATATTACCATTATCTACTAGCTCTAATACCTGGGCCAGATGTTGGTCTATCTTTAGATTGATTTTTTCTGTTGACTTATTTTGTCACATTTTACTATGTGACACAATTACTGTACAAGTTTCTTCACATGTATAGTCAGTTTTGTACTTTGGATATTGTGGATGGTACATTGTAGATGTCCTGGATTCTGTTATATTCCTCTAGAGAATGTTGAGTTTTATTGTAGCATGCATTTAAATTACCAGTATATCTCCTTGCTCTTTTGGTGGCCTGTTTTTAGGCTTCAGAAGGTGATTTTGTTTCATTTTTGCCTCTCGCTCTGGAATATGGTATTTAGTTCTTAAAACTTACTTTTCTCCTTTATCATGTACAGAATTTATCTGTACTAATTAGTAATGATATACAGGTGATACATTTCTGAATTTTTGAATTTTAACTTTTAAATAACTCTTTTTTATTTAAGAAACATGCTGATTAAAGAGAGTTGGTGTCAAATCCAAAGAATCATTGCTCAAACCAATGTTGCATAATTTTTCCCCTGTGTTTTCTGGTAGTAGTTTTATAGTTTCTGGTCTTACATGTAAGTCTTTAATCTATTTTGGGTTGATTTTTGTACATGATGTGAGATAAAGTCCAGTTTCATTCTTTTGCAAGTGGATATCCAGTTATCCCACACCATGTATTGAACAGACTATCCTTTTCTCAGTGTGTATTCCAGTAAAAATCAATTGGCCATGTATGTGTAGGTTCATTTCTGGACTCTTTATTCTGTTCCATTAATAGATGTGTTTATTTCTTTGCCAGAATCATGCTGTTTAAATTACTATAGCTTTGTAGTATAGTTTGAAATTATGTAGTATGGTGTCTCCAGCTTCACTGATTTTTACTTATGATGGCCTTGGCTATTAGGGACTTGTGGTGATTTCATATGAATTTTGGAATTTTTTTCTATTTCTATGGAAAATGAAATTGGAATTGTGATAGAGATTGCATTTAATCTGTGGATGACTTTGGGTTGGATGGACGTCTTAGCAATACTGATTTTTCCAATCTACAAATACAGGATATTTTCAATTTTTTGTAGCTTTAGTTTCTTTCATCAATGTTTAATAGTTTTAAGTGTACAGGTCTTTGACCTCCTTGGTTAAATTTACTCCTAAGCTTTTTTTGTAGCTATTATAAATGGGATTGTCCTCCTGATTTCTTTTTTGTATAGTTCATTGTTAGTGTACAGAAATGCTAAAAACTACACATTGGTCTGGGCAATGGTTTTTTGAGTTTGACCCCAAAAGCATAGGCAGCAAAAGCAAAAATAGACAAATGAGATTATATCAAACTGAAAAGCTTCTTCACAGCAAAGGAAACAATTAACAGTGTGAATAGACAATCTACAGATTGAGAGAAAATATTTGTAAGCCATATACCAGAAAAAGGGTCAGTATCCAAAATATTATAAGGAATTCAAACAACTCAACAGCAAGAAAGCAAAACAATACAAAAAAACCCAGTTAAAAAGTGGACAAAGGACCTGAATCAACACTTTTCAAATGAAGACATAGAAATGGCCAATAGATCTATGAAAAACATGTTCAATATCAGTAATCATCAGGGATAAACAAATTAAAACAACAATGAGATATCATTTCACACCTGCCAGAGTAGCTCTTATTAAAAGGATGAAAGATAACAAGTGTTGATAAGGATGTGGAGAAAAGCAAACCTTTGTACACCATTGGTGGGAATGTAATTAGTATAGCTATTATAGAAAACTGTATATGGAGTTTCCTTAAAAACTGAAAATAGAATTACCGTAAGATGTAGCCATCCTACTTCTGGATATTTACCCAAATGATTTGAAATCAATTTTTTAAAGAGATGTCTGCACTCCCATCTTTATTGCAGCACTTTCATAATAGCTAAGTTATGTAATCAACCTAAGTGTTCATCAATAGATGAATGGGTAAGGAAATTGCAGAATAAATGCCCAATGGAATACTATTTGGCATTAAAAAAGAAGAAAATTCTGTCATTTACAACATCCTGGATGGAATGGGAGAACATTATACTATATGAAATAAGCTAGACGCAGGAAGACAAATACTGCATGTTCCCACTTATATGTGGAATCTGAAACAACTGAACTCATAGAAACAGAGTAGCATGGTAGGAACAGAGGCTGAGGTAGAGGGAGGAATGGGGAGATGATGTTTGAAGGTAACAAAATCTCACACAGGAAGAATAAGGATTTTTTCTGGAGTTCTGTTGCACAGCATGGTGAGTATAGTTAATAATAGTGTATTGTACATTTCAAAATTGCTAAGAGAATAAATCTCGAATGCTCTCACCGTGAAACATGGTATTTGAGGTGATGGATTTTGATATGATTTGGCTGTGTCCCTGCCCAAATCTCATCTTGAATTGTAGCTCCCATAATTTCCGTGTGTCATGTGAGGGACCCGGTGGGAGATACTTGAATCATGGGGGTGGGTCTTTCCTGTGCCGCTCTCATGATAGTGAATAGCCGCTATGTAAGATGTCCCTTTGCTCCTCCTTTGTCTTCTGCCATGATTGTGAGGCCTCCCCAGCCACGTGGAACTGTGAGTCAATTAAACCTTTTTCTTTTATAAATTACCCAGTCTCAGGTATATCTTTACTAGCAGCATGAGAATAATACAGATATGTAGATAATCTTTATCATTCCACATTTTATTCATAAATTATAACATCACTTCATGTCCCATGAATATACGCCATTATAAATTGTCAATTTACAATAAAATAATTTTTTAAATTATAAGGTCAAGATTCCCCCCACCCCACCAAAAAAGAGGGTTAGCAATGGAGAGAGCTTGTGGAAGAAGATAATGGCAATAACTAACTAAAGTCTGTTAACAACCTGGAGAAATGTGAGGCTTTTTTTGTAAGGTGGAAGCAGTGATGTGAAAGCCAAATATTTTAGTGTTATATTGGGAAGGGATCTTAGAAATCACTTTTGAGGTAGGAAAACTAAGAAGAGGGAAGGAACAAAACACTTCTCATGGTGATTTGCCTATTAATTTCACAATGGGAGTTCAATTCAAGTCCATTAGCTTCTGAACCAGTCGGCTTTCTGGGAGGTTATCTCCCACCTCCATTTTTTTCTTCCCCTTTATTCCATGCTGTGTGGATCAAGTATACGCTGAATGAGAGAATAGTTCTCATTTTTCTTGTAAGATTTTTTTTCATATTTAGAATACAAAATGCTTTGTTCATGTCATGCAAAATGAACAAAATCCTTTGTTCATGTAATGAAAGATGTCCAATCTTTTATAAAGCAATTCTCAATGACCAAAATTTTGACAAATCACAAAAAAAAAAAAAAAAAAAAAAAGAACCTTAGGAACACTAATTTAAAAGTCTAAAACATTGCCTTTCATCCAGTGTTTCTGGAATACATCTGTCTCTCTTCAAACTTTTCCCTGGCTATAGGTCTCTACCACGGTGCTTACACTATTCAAAGTGAATAATCATGCCATATTGTGATAAGGGACAGTTGAATAGGGATGGGAATTTTTGGCAGCATTGACTTCAGAAGTCAGAATCCAAAGTATAGCAGACTACATGATTTGTTTAGTTATTTCCCTGGGATATTAATTCAAAGCTACAAGATATATTACTCAGAAACCTTAGATAGAGTCAAAGTAGGAAGGCATGAATTCAGCTTTTATTTTAATCAGCAAAAGTTTATCAAGCTCCAATCGTAGACCAGGCAGTGATACAGCTGATGTTATAGAGAGATTCAAAGAGGATTCGTTCTGGGGAGAACTCACCCCAAGGATATATGGTAAAAATGAGTACGTAGAAGAAGACAGCAGGGCCACTAAGGAGGGATTTCATTGTTCTTTCAATTAATGATCCTGGAAAAGTATCACTCTGGTTTTAGTTTTCCTGGTGGTCAGCAACTGAGACTATACATGGTTCTTGGTTCTTATTAAAATGTGATTCCTACTCATTGCAGAAAATTGAAAAATAGAGAATAGTGTAAAAAATAAAGCAAAAATCACATGCCAGCTCATTACTCAAAACTAAGTTGCATGCTCAGGCTCTGAGGCCAAATGGCCGGGGTTTGAATCCCAGCTCCACATCTTATTAGCTCCATAACTTTGAGCTGTTCCCTCATCTGTAAAATCAGGATAAGTAGAAGGATTTAAATGATGTGATATTTCCCCCTGCTCTTTTTTTATATGCAAAACTGGCTTCATATTTAGTTCCATTGTTTTCTTACCGTTAACATAGTACACTGAACCATTACATTTATATCCAACCTTTTATGAAGTAATTCTCAATGATCACAATTTGACTTTGCCAGATCACTTAAAGGGAGATGTTTAACTTCCCAGTGAATTCTTTATACTTTCAAAGTGTACACTGTTATTCAGGCTTCCTGATGATTCATTCTGAGGCTATTCTGTTTTGCTAAATGAACCCTACAATTCACATGGAGATTGTGAAAGACAGTATAAAGATATAAAATAAAAGATTAGAACTGAGAGTTCTAGGTAATGTTAAATTATCCCTTCGATGTAGGGACAGATTCTCTTTTCTCTGTTTACCAGAGAATCATTACATTACTGTTGCCCAAACACATTTCCACATGAGATGTTGTTGTATTGAAACAGGAGAGTTCTCTGACCCACCCCCCCCCCCCCCCCCCCCCCCCGCAGGAAGTGCAGCAGGGATGTGGCTTGTCTGTTCTGGCTGCAGCTGCTGCTCAAACCCCTTATGGGACAGGGAGCATTCTGACAAGCAGATGCAGGAGCTGGGGTGAGTGCTTTTAGGCTCCAGCCCCACGGTGGCATCTAAGGTTGTGTGCCTGTGACTCTGAAAGCCCCAGTGGGCATGCTATAGTGCTTTTTTAGCTCTGCTGTCCACAGACGGCTTAAGTATTAACCAGCTTAGTGCCCTCTTGGTACCCAGATTCTTGTCCAGCATCCAGGAAGAATCAGGTCACATACAGACTTGAAGGATGGTGGATATGGGGATTTTATTTGGTGATAGAAGTGGCGCTTAGTGGGATGGATGGGGAGCTGGAAAGGGGATGGAGTGGGAAGATGATCTTCCCCTGGAGTTCAGGTGTCCCACACCCACTCTCCTCTCCAGCTGTCCTCAGCCATAATCCTCTCAACATTCAGATGCTCCTTTTCTTCTCTCCTCTGCCAGGCTGCTCTTCTGTTTATCTGCTCATCTGCTTGTGGAGCCTGGGGCTTGGGGTTTATATGGGTACAGAATTGGGGGGGGGGGGCATGGTGGATCAAAAGGCAACATTTGGGTGCAAAAACAGGAATAACCGTTCCCATTTAGAGCTGCCAGTTTCCAAGCTTGAGGGTGGGGCCTTTGCCAGGGACCTGCCATTTCCTTCCCAGTATTTCCTTGCCTCCTGTCCATATCCGTGTGATGGGTGAGATGGCAAGCTCTATTGTCTGATAGCTGGAATCCAGATCATACCTATTACCTGTGCTATCTTAAAGCAAAATGAGGTCTAATTCTTGAAGTTCCTTGCAGAGTTGTGAAATGAGTCCATTTTAGGTAAAGACCATCACACAGTGCCTATATAGGGTAAGTGCTCAGTAAGTGGTAGATGATGTTGGTGGTGATGGTGATGGTGATGAGGGTCATGATGATGGTGGTGATTAGTTATGTAGAGTGTAAGGGATGAGACAAAGGTTAGCAGCAAGCAGGCCTAGCTTTGTAGAGTTTCGATACTTTGAGATTTGATGTTTTTTTAGGTGATGAGGGTCATGATGATGGTGGTGATTAGTTATATAGAGTGTAAGGGATGAAACAAAGGTTAGCAGCAAGCAGGCCTAGCTTTGTAGAGTTTCAATACTTTGAGATTTGATGTTTTTTTAGGATTTGGTAAAGTTGTTTAACTTCTCAATGCTTGAATGTCTTCATCTATAAAATGGAGAAAATGATATTTCTTTGAGTTGGTGTGA
The DNA here is from genome assembly GCF_002776525.5 of Piliocolobus tephrosceles. Taxonomy (NCBI): domain Eukaryota; kingdom Metazoa; phylum Chordata; class Mammalia; order Primates; family Cercopithecidae; genus Piliocolobus; species Piliocolobus tephrosceles. Next base: position 81,387,402 of record NC_045435.1, on the reverse strand, counting down.
AGATTAAAGGGGAACTGCTTAGAAAAGCATTTGGCATTAAGTAAACACTCCATAAATGTTAGCTATTATTGTCATTATTTATAAGAAAAGACATTGTTTCAGTGAAAATAGTTAACAAACTCCTTATTCTTCTTAAGCAGATTAGAAGAAAAATGGTTCATGTCATAATTAAGAAGATTTACTGAAGACCCTAGTACAAAGAAAAAAAAAAAAAACTTTGAAAAGCTAAAATGATAACCAAGTTTTAAAAATATCCTTTGTTGTTAGCTCTTTTGAGATTCCCTTCCTCTGGGGTAAGAAAAGAAAACTGGGCCCCTCTCCTTTCATTCCATGGGGCTTTCTCCCCCATATTTCAAACACAAAATACCATTCCTTGCCATCTGTCTTGGGCTGACAGTGCCAAAGAACCTCCTGCCCAGGTTGTTTTCAAGATGTGGATAGGCACCATAAATCTCAATAAATCCTCGGTGGGCTGAGGGTGAGTGGAAGTCATTATCATGGCTCTTACTGATGCGTTCTGTCTACAATAGAATAAATACCACCATGGGACACCACCCTTCAGGCAAAGCATCTTTCTGGCTTTTTGTGTGCCTTCCCCATCAGCAAGTCACAAATGGAATGCCATAATGTATCTATTGTATACATTTTTGAATAAATAAGTATAACAAAGAGAATATGCTGGTCCAATTTAATCTTAGCACTTAACTATGAAAACACAGCACATTTCCCAGACTCGTGAAATGGCGCACAAGAGGCCTATACCAGCTTGGTTCTTGGCAGGCCATCCAGGGTAAACCTGGTGTGAGCCATGCTTATGGCTTCTAGGGCAGCTCCCTAAAGCCTAGATTTTCCAACTGCAGGGTGATTAGGCAATGTAGTGGCGATGATACGGAATTTAAGAGCTTACCACTTAATATCCTTTTGTTTACAAATGATAGAGGCTCAACTCAAACAAGCTTAAACAATACAGGGAAAAGTTGAGATGTAAGCTTCAGGTAGGGCTTACTTAAGTTTCCCAAAGGTTAAGACCAAGATCCAGGTTTTCTGTATGCGTTTCCCAGCAGGCACTTACATTCATGAGCACAGGAAAGCTGCCAGTGGCTCCTGAGGCTGAAAATGTCTTTGTTTTCATGTGTTTGGAGTACAGATAAGAACTCTGCATTTCAGACTGATTGAAATAACTTAGGTTCAGTACCCAACTCTGAATCCATTGCTTTCTCCAGGAGAAGGAATTGTACCAATCCGCTTAGGTCTAGACAGCATGCCTGGACAGGGCTGGCTCCTCAGAAGCATCTGGGCTGCCTGAGGGAAGGGTGCAGTCCTTCCCAGGAGGAAGATATTTTTACCAAAAGAAGAGAGATTGGATATCAAAGAGAAACTTCTATAGAAGATCAGACAAGGCTCTTTGTTTTCTGAAAGTGGTTGTGGACCTTGAAGAGTGGTGAGAATAAACAAAAATTCTGGGCTGCTTAAACCTCGTACTATGTTCTGTGAAACTCGTTTGCCAAAGAGCTTGTGCTACTTTGAATTATATTTTTATCTTTCATTTTTTGTTTGTTTGTTTTTTGAGACAGTGTCTTGCTCTGTTGCCCAGGCTGGAGTGCAGTGGCATGATCATAGCTTAGTGCAGCCTCAAACTCCTAGGCTCGAGTGATCCTCCTGCCGTAGCCTTCCGAGTAGCTGGAACTACAGGCACACATCATAATACCTGTCTTTTTTTTTTTTTTTTTTTTAACACAGAGCCTCACTGTGGGTTTCCTAGGCTGGTCTCAAACTCCTGGGGTTAAGCGACCCTCCTTCCTTGGCCTCTCAAAGTGCTGGGATTACAAGCATGAGCCACCACACCTGGCTATATCTTTTACTCATTTTCCATTGTTATTCAATGACATATAGAAAGCAAAAATAAAGGAGATCTCTGCCTTGTTCTCAGAAGTCTAGTAGGAAACAAAATTACCCAAATTAAAAAACAAAATATTAATAGCTGTCTGCCTGGTTACCTAGAGAAAGATGGAGGGAAGGAAGATACTAGCTGGCCTACTCACTATACTGTATTGATGATTAAATCAATTCCTACTGCCACCAACCTGGAGAATTGGAGGCATCTTTCCTTCTGACTTTTGATTTGAGTTCCTATTGGGAAACCATTTGTTTTCTTATTTGTTTCATTTATGGCTTCTTAATGTGTGTGACCTCTGCCTCCCATCTGACATTTACAGAAGCCTCTTGTTGGATCTCACTTTTAACTGCCCTAGAAGGTAACTCTTCCATTTGTTTTCCTGGGTTACCAAAAGAGAATTTTCTACACACTCCAAAGCTTACAGTTTTGAGACTATCCTTTATGTAGCCTAGAATGCTGGTGTCTGTCCTAGTCATTTCCAATGTAGCAGTACAAGGATGGCAAAATCGCTGTGAGCATTTAATTCCACACGCATACAGAAGGCTGTGGATTTTATGTGGGTGATACAGGTACCTACACCATGTCATGGGAGAATGGAGGAGGACATACTTCCCTTTGAGAAGGAGGGCTTCATGGAGAAAGTGACATTTAATAAGACTTTTAGGACTGAATTGGGGTTCTCCAGAGGTATGGGAGGAGGTGGCTTCAACAATCAGAGGCTTTGCTGGTCCCTGAACCAGCAGCATCAGCATTGCCTAGTAGAAGGTGAGAAAGGCAGAATCATGGGCCCTACCCTAGACTCACTGAACAGAAACTGGTATTTCAGCAAGATTCTCAGGTCATCTATAAGCATTCTCAGCTTGAGAAGCACAATTCTAGACCAGTCAGTCTCAGCCTTGAAGGACGTTGGAATCACTCCAGGAGCTTAAAGAAGAAAAACAAAATACATATATATATATGTATGTATGTGTATATATATATATGTATGTGTGTGTATATATATATGTATGTGTGTGTGTGTGTGTATATATATATATATATGCATGCCTTGGTCTTTGCAGGGATTCCAATATAATTTATTTTAGGTGTGGCCATCAGTAGGAAAAAAATGCAAAATGAAAGAAAACAAAATGTTCTTCAGGTGATTCCAGCGAGCAACCAAGGTAAGAATTAGAGCTCCGTCTGGGTCTCAGCACTGTGAGAGAAGCAGCATGGTGCACTCAGGGGCTCGTGGGTAGGTCAGCAGCCTGGATGTTGGACAGGAAGGTGGCTTTGGGGCTGGGATGCTTGAACACATCAGGCTGGAGAGAGCCAGGTAGAACATAAAGGGCCTGTTTGCTTCACTCAATGCAGACCATTGGGTAGATGACAGGGCCTGTAGAAAGGTGTAAAAAGAGGGATAGGGTGTCAGCCTTGCACTTGGGAAGGACCACCCCAAGAATGGGTCATGGCAGGGAGACTGGTTAGAAGATAAACCTAACATTTTGCGGATTAGCAGGGTTGGCTTCATAATTGGCCAGGCCAAGTGCAAATAAAAGTGTGGGCTGCTTGTTTAGAAAGCAAGAAAAATGTGTTCTTAAAGGTATGAAAGGTTAAAAGTTTTTCTTCTTTCTCTGGTCTCTCTTGACTGCTCATGATATTTTTTAATTTGCCATTTTAATATTGTGCTCCTTCAGACACAGGGCTGCTCATTGGCCAAGTGCTTAAGGAGTCCTGCCCAGTTACCTGACAGGGTGTGCGGCTCAGCGGCCACAGGGCTTCTCTCTCCCACTAGCCACAGGACGGAGGTGCCATGTCCTGGCTGGAGGAGGGGACTGAATCTCCCCTTGCCAGGCGCTCGCTGTCCTTACTCATGCGGGACAGCCAGTCCCCAAGGGATTTCAACCTTTGCATCAGATACCAAATACTTGGGTACCTGGATCAGGGTGGGCAGGAGGTTTGCCCCTGCTAAGTCACCCACTGAACATGCTGTGGCACTGCCAGTCACTCCCAAGCCTTGACCCTCTGCATGCCTGGCCCAGGCCCAGCCAGGTGCAGGTGAGGTAGGGGGCAGGGCTCTAGTTGCTGGGCTGAGTGCAGGAGGGGAATAGGTAGCTGGGAGCACCCTGGGGAGATGGAGGAGAGTGTAACTGTATATGAGCAAAGCCTCAACCACCCCCTCCGCACAGCCCTCCTCTCTTTAATCCTATGCATGCCCCACTGGCCTCTGGACTTCACTTATATAACACAAATTCAGAGATAAAATTAAGAATTTTAAGACAACCATGCCTGCAGAACACTCAACTCCAAGTGACCAGCCCTTCTGATAGTAAGCCCCTCTGCAACTACACTGGTTGTACCCATAAAGCTGGCCCTGCAGGATGGAGATGGAAGGATGGATTTGAGAGACATTAAGGACATGGTCAAACTAGGGCATGGCAATGTGCAGGGAGGAACATGTTGAGAGTTCATTGGAGATCTCTGGCTGTATGACTGCATAGAGGGTGACACCATTAAGTTATATAGGAAAACGGGAGAAATGATTATGGGAATGGGGACAGGGGCAAGCTTTAGGGACTGGGGAGCACTTCCTTTGTTCCAACAGAGAATCATCTGTCTTTTCTCTGATTTAATTGCATAGGCTGGCACTTTTAGAACAAGAATAAATAGCAGAGGAAAGTGAGCCTCCTTGCCTTCTTCTGACTCTAATTAGCCTGCTCTGAGTGTTTTATCCTAAGCATGATGCTAAATTTGATTCACAAATGGGTGCTTTCTTCTGTTCTTTTAAGAATTTTTTTTGGCCAGGCTCGGTGGCTCAAGCCTGTAATCGCAGCACTTTGGGAGGCCGAGACGGGCGGATCACGAGGTCAGGAGATCGAGACCATCCTGGCTAACACAGTGAAACCCCGTCTCTACTAAAAATACAAAAAACTAGCCGGGCGAGGTGGCGGGCGCCTGTAGTCCCAGCTACTTGGGAGGCTGAGGCAGGAGAATGGCGTAAACCCGGGAGGCGGAGCTTGCAGTGAGCTGAGATCCAGCCACTGCACTCCAGCCTGGGCAACAGAGCGAGACTCCGTCTCAAAAAAAAAAAAAAAGAATTTTTTTCAGGGATGGGATTTGTGGCCAGTGTCTTTTAGGCACCTATTGAACAGATCCCACAGCACTGGCTGTTTTCCAATGCTGTATAGGGTGTCTTAAACATTAATAGATTTTCCGGAATGTGAACTGGATGTCAAGTGGGGATTTTTTGTAGTCCCAGACTTAGGGGAGGACAAGGTGACACCATGTGCCACAAGTTCTAGAGTTGGTTGGCACTCATTTAGAGTTGGAAATCCTCCCCCAACCCCCTACTCCCACTCCAAGCTTATTTGGGTTAGAAAATGGGCCTGCCTTTTGTCTACCACGTGAACATTGATCAGGGCCTATCCAACACGAATGTCAGTATTCATGGAAAGAGGTATTTCCCTCCACCAGGTACTTTTACCCTTAGGCATGGGTTATGCTCCTGTGGTCCCAGCTCCTCAGGAGACTGAGTGGGAAGGATTGCTTGAGCCCAGGAATTCAAGGCTGCAGTGAGCTATGATCACACCACTACACTCCAGCCTGGATGACAGAGCAAGACCATGTTGAAAGAAAGAAGAGAGAAAGAGAGAGAGAGGAAGAGGGAGGGAGAGGGAGAGGGAGAAGGAAGGGAAGGGAGGGGAAGGAAGGGAAAGAAGGGAAGGGAAGGAAAGGAAAGAGAGAAGAAAGAGAAAAAAAAGAACTGTTTCATGTTTCTATTTTTATTCAGCTGGGACCACTCAATAATCTTGTTCGTTTGCATTTCTAGGCCAGTCCTCACTGCAGCATGCTATATTGCTTTTTCAATGTCCCGCTGAAGTTTAGTTACTACATTTCATTTAAGATCATTGCATCAATAATCATAAGGAGAAATTATTTGTGTATTTCTCTTCCTGTCCACCTCCCTCCTACTGTCTCATAATATGGCTATCAAGTTATGCTAGAACACATACAAAATAATTAAGTTTTCCTTTGAATTTAAACAGTCACCAAATGTTTGCTTTCAACTTACGGGCCCGGGCCCATGTAGAGAAACCTGGTGCTTGCTGGGACAGGGCAGGTGGGGGATGGGGCCACTTTCCACCTCCAAGGAGAACAGGATCCTGATGGAGAGCCACAGTCACGTGCCGCATTCAGCTGGGGAAGAGGACACTATGAACAGGGCAGTGCCAAATTCATTAGCTCCCTGGGACCGACTCATTGGCTTTCATTTTATCTTTGGATAAAATCTGGAGAATCTATATAAAGGGTAAAAATCTATAAAGGGTGAAATACATCAGTCTAGGGTCAAAACGTTTTAAGATTCTATCCTGACCAAATATTTTTCAAGCCACAGTTTTGTACCCATTTAATGAAAGGCAAGCCAAACAAGCTCTCCACATGTGCAATCCTGTGGTCCTCGGGGGATCTTATCCCTGCGTTCCTCCCCATCCTGCCTGCTTGTTCGAGGGAGTACGAGGGAGGCATGGTGATCACTTTCATCATTTGGTCAGGAAAGCCCCTCTAGGAAGATAGTGTGCGGCAAATACTCTGTCTTGTCGGGGGAGGCTGTCTTGAAATCGCATCATCTTTTTCCCTCCAGTTCTTTCTCGGTCTGTAGTGAATGGGAAAGGGAGGACTGGATTATTTCAGTTCTGGCAATGGATACATCAAAATTGCTTCCCTCTCCCAACTCCCTTTCCCTCGAGGACCTAATTTATTTCACGCATTTTGACCTATCCCTGCTTAGAAACAACCGCTGTGATTCTCTGCTGAGGCATTTCCCTCCTCGCCTTTTTTGGCCCCCAGGCAAACCCACCAGGCCACAGCCCCTCTGACTATGATGTCAGCCTGGCTGCTAGGCCCAGCTGGATGGAGGTGTGTTTTATGAAGTTCAACCCTGCACCCTTGGCCATAAATACACGTTGTACACATAAATGTACAGCTAACATTGCCCAGGCCCCTCCGAAGCACCATGTTAATAAGCAGACAGTAAGTCTTTAAAATATGGAAAAGTAGTTAATCTTTCCGCTGGCAAATCTTTTGTAGGGGGTGGCTTTTCTCCTCTCAGTGTAGCTGCTTGCAGGGCTTTTCAAATCCTAGGATTTGGGAAAGAAAGAAGAAAAGTTGGCTGTGGGGCTTTAAGAACAATAATATCTTGCATTTGCTGTCATTAAGCATCTGCATTGAGGGATCATTCTGGGTCTGTCCTCAAGGAGTTTGAGCTCTAATCATTCCAGCACGAGACAGACAGTCTGCTGCCTATGGCAGAAGAACCGCACTAGCCTGGGCTCTGGAGGGCTGCAGCTTTGTGCTTGAACCTCTGCTCTGCCCCAGTTACTCTAGGTACTTAATTTTTTGTTTCCCCATCTGTAAAATGGGCATAATTTTGTCTTATTCATATAGCTGTGGTAAGAGTTTACTTATCCTCGTTGAGTTTCAGTTTTCTCTTTTGTAAAATGGGCTTGACCCTCACAGTTCACTTTATACTTGTTTTAAGAAGACATTAATACATTCTCCTTGTAGAGAACTTCAGGGTTACAAATGGAGTTCGAGCCTCCCTTGACAGTTACTCCCTGTCATGGTCCTTTCTTCAGAGGTAACCACTGTTGCTGGTGTGATGTGTAACCTTCCTGACCTTTATTTATACATCCATGCATTAGGTAGGTAGGTAGGTGTTTGGACTAACGGAGGCAGGATGGTGCACTTCCGGGTTCTTCTTCACCACCAACTCTTCCCGTGTGTGTGAGAATGCAGCCGACGCCCGGGAAGGTGCAGATTAATCAGGCATGCACCAGGTGATGTCAATCCGAGGAGACCAAGATTTACCTGGTCTCACCTGAGGAGCGACATGCCCGTGCCCCGCCTATTGCCCTTCCACTCCTAGAAAAGTTGCTCCCAGCAGATGCGCCAGGGGCGGGCTTTCTCAGCCCCCACTCTTGTCGGGACTGTATTAGAAACTCCACCTGCCCCCACCCCACCCCCCAGCTCCGGTCCCTGAAGCTAGATGACCAAAGAATAAATTTGCAGTTTTGCTTTTAGCCTTGCCTACTCGCTGGTTCTTTTGTGCCCACTCTGGTGGTCTTAGAAAAACAAATCACTTGGTGCTGAAGACCCGGGAGGAGACCCCTCCTCAGGCCTCTAGGGATTGAGGAACCTCCTCCTGCTTCCACACCGCAGACGAACCAGGACCTGAGACCCGCTTCCCTCACTCTCACGGCCTCTCTGGGGTAAGTGCCCTTGTCTCCTCTTTACCTCCCTCGGCCAAAATCCTGCACAGGTCTGAGGTCCATTTTGAGCCACCAAGTGGCTCGGAAGACCCCTTCAGGACGGAGACGTCCGCCTGAAGGTAATCTCCACTTTGGCTTCAAGAGCCTCCAGTCTGTCTCTGCTGGTTCCAAAGGACGCTTTGAAGCCAGGCAGAGATCCACTTCCATTTCCATTGTGTCCATTGTGTCGGTAAAGAGGAAACAAATGGGAAACCCCCAGTTCAAATTTCTAAAGAGCACCCCCTTAGGGTGCCTCCTAGCCAATTTAAACACCTTACAGCTCGAACAAGACCTTAGGAGGAAGCGGTTAATTTTCCTTTCCACTGTGGCGTGATTGACCTCAGCAATTTCTGCCAGCGGCTAGGCAAGTGGTCCGAAATTAATTACGTACAAGGCTTTGGGGCCTTAAGCTCTCGTCCCTATACTCCTCCTTCTCTCCACCCCCTCCCTTCCTGCCCAGACTCCTCCTTCCTCCTCCTTATCTACTAATAATCCACTCGGTCCCATGCCTCCTTCGGGGCCCCCAACTGGCTGTCTTGAGTCCCCTATCTCTGCCCACACCCTCCTACAGTGTTAGCACCTTTGCGAGAGGTGGCTGGGGCGGAGGGGGTAGTCAGAGTACATGTCCCTTTTTCATTGGCCGATCTTTCCAAAATTGAGAAGCGTTTAGGTGATTTCTCAGCTAATCCTACCATATACATAAAGGAATTTAGACACCTTTGTCAGGCCTATGACTTAATTTGGCATGACCTCCAGGTTATCCTAACCTCTACCCTAAACTGACTGAGGTTCTAACCCAGTATACCTGGTTAGATCCAGCCTCCCCAAGGGGCCACCATTTTGGCATCTTATTTCATTTCTCAATCAGCTCCTGACATTCGTAAAAAACTTCAAAAGGTAGAGGATGGTCCTCAGACACCAATACAAGACCTAGTTAAATTAGCCTTTAAGGTCTATAGCTCCAGAGAGGAGACGGCAGGCTCGCCTCAAACAGAAGGTTCAGCTCCTAGCAGCGGCTTTACAGCCCAGTCGTAACCCCAGGCCAGAGAGCACACACCCCACAGACTCCAAGGCCGCAAAAGGAGCCTGCTATAAGCGCGGCAAGGCAGGACACTATGACAACAGGTGTCCGCAGGGTCCCCGAGTCCCAACGCAGCCTTGCTATAAGTGCAAGGCATCAGGACATTAGGCCAGTGAATGTCCTAACCCTCGTCCACCAGCAACCCCCTGCCCTGCTTGCCAGCAGGGAGGAAACTGGAAGTCTGATTGCCCCACCCTGAGAACAGGTGCTGCGTCTCCACGTGACCCCCTTTCCCAGGATCCTGGGAGCTCCTTCCAGCTCCTACATCTGGACGACGACAACTGAAGGTGCCGAGACTCGGGGACCCCCATCACCCTCGCCGAGCCGCGGGTAACTCTCCTGGTAGCGGGTAAGACAATTTTTTAATTAACAGCGAGGCTACCTATTCTGTTTTGCCGTCCTTCTCTGGACCTAGTCTTCCATCCAATATCTCTGTAGCAGGAGTAAGGGGAAAGCCATCCACTCCACAAAAAACTCCACTCCTTAATTGCTGCCTGGCCAACAACTACTTTGCACACTCCTTCCTCATTCCCAGCTTAAAAGGGACCCTACCGAAAGCAATCAGTGGAAATCAGTTTGGCTTTCCCCTACTCGCCTCAAACTTACTAAATTTTCTTAACTATCTTATACTCCCCAACCTTGCCAGGACCTTCCTTCTGGGTTTTGCCCATATTCCAACAAATGCTTCCATTCCTCATTCCTATACTAATACTGTGCCTTATTTTATTCTTCATCCATACGTCCAAATACCAACCATGGGCCCCGACCTTAATGACACCCCTTAACAGCAGGAAGTAGCCAGACAGACCACGGCGCCCCTTTATCACTATTATCAATAAAAGGTTGGACTGTTTGGACTAACGGAGGCAGGATGGTGCACTTCCGGGTTCTTCTTCACCACCAACTCTTCCCGTGTGTGCGAGAATGCAGCTGACGCCCGGGAAGGTGCAGATTAATCAGGCATGCACCAGGTGATGTCAATCCGAAGAGACCAAGATTTACCTGGCCTCACCTGCGGAGCGACATGCCCGTGCCCCGCCTATTGCCCTTCCACTCCTAGAAAAGTTGCTCCCAGCAGATGCGCCAGGGGCGGGCTTTCTCAGCCCCCACTCTTGTCGGGACTGTATTAGAAACTCCACCTGCCCCCACCCCACCCCCCAGCTCCGGTCCCTGAAGCTAGATGACCAAAGAATAAATTTGCAGTTTTGCTTTTAGCCTTGCCTACTCGCTGGTTCTTTTGTGCCCACTCTGGTGGTCTTAGAAAAACAAATCAGTAGGTAGGTAGGTAGGTAGGTAGGTAGGTAGGTAGGTAGATAGATAGATAGATAGACAGACAGACAGACATATAAAGAATTTATGTGTATCTTTTTTTTGTACTCACTTTACGTATAAATGCCAAGTACTTACCAGGCAAGTAATCGTAGAGGTTACAAAACAAAAAGGCTTACCAAAAAATTAAGATGCTCAAATCCCTTGGCTGATTGAATTCATTTAAAGCATATGGCTAGAAGCAAGGGGAAAGAGGGCAGAAGACCTCCCTCCCTGTATCCTGTGTTATGCACTGTTCCTCTGTTCTCCTCTTCTCTCTCCCATCTTCCCTTCCTTTCCCTTCCCTTGTCTCCAGCCTCTCCTGCTCTCTCTCCCACTGATGGTGTAGCGAGGAGGACCACACTTGAGGATTCTCAGTCTGGAACAGGGCCTCAGCAGGCAGAAGGTGCCTGCAGCCTACACACACTTGCCTTATTGGAGAGGTACAAGGACAAGTGTGTAGCTTGCCTGTAACCTCCTGAGCAGCCACGGCATTTATCTGTGTGTCTCAGGCAGAGAATGGATGTTGCCAGTGAGTTAATTTAAGGATGACCCAGGAGAGAGCTATCAACCTAGAGATGACAAGGTCTGTGCCTTAAGAATTGAGTGCATTTAATTTTATGTGGTCCTTCCCTTCCTTCTTCTCTATAGGAAGACGCTTCATATGTTCTTCCTTTACTATTTCTGTTCAACTTGCATACACTCTACTTGTTGAGTCCATTTACTCTAATCTAACATAAGTCATGGGTCACTTATATGCTATCTATACCTAATACATCTTATAAGTTTTATCCGTCTCATTTATTTTTGTTTCTCTGTAGCAGAATTAAATGTTTTTAAATAAATAGTCCTAAATATTCTTAAATACTCGTACTTTATGTATAGTTTCACATTATTTTCCCACTCACCATCTTGGCTCTCCTTTCATGACAGTAAATAGAGATCCTCTTTACCCTGTCACCTGGTGCCAAGAAGACCACCGAGTGGACATATTCTTGCTTATTCAATCATTGCCCCATTGTTGGACATTTAGGTGGGGTTTTTTTGTTTGTTTGTTTTTGGGGTTTTTTTGTTTGTTTTCCTTTTTTTCCATTTCAGTGAACATTGCTACCAAGAGCATCTTTGTACATGACTTCTTGTGTTCTGAACAAGAGTTTATTTTAATGAGAAGTAAAACTACAGAGAAAATAGGTATAAAAGATTTCCACTATATAATAATAACAAATTGTCCTCATAGTAGCTATAAAAGTTCACTTTCCCACCCGTGGTATAGAACAGTATTCATTTCTTCAGACTTTCTCCATTATTTGACATTATCATAGATTTTAATTTTTACCTATGTCCTAATCAAATCATTACTTTCACTTATACTTCTCTAATTTTTAGTGAGATTGAACCCCCTTTTACCTATTTGTTACTCATCTGTGTTTCCTCTTCTATGAATTATCTCACGAATTTCAATATTGAGTATGGCAAGCAACTGCCCTTCCCTTTTTTATAAAATCCAATTTTTTATAATTGTCCAGACTATTCTCTATATTTACTCTCCTGAAAGAATCTTAGAATCATGTTCTCAAATTCCATAAAAAACCTATTGACATTTTTATTGAAATTGCTTTGAATTAAAAAGTTAATTAAGAGAGAAATGACATATTTAAAGTATGAGTGTTCCTTTCCACCACCATTGTACTTCTCTCCAATTTTTAGCTTGTGTTTTTATGTTCCTCAGTAAATTTGCATCATTTTCTTCATAGAGGCATATGTTTTACTCGATTTACTCTTGGGCATTTTATAGTGATTATTGATATTATCAATGGTTCTTTATTTCACAAATATTTTTCATTGGTTATTGCCAGTGTCAGGCTGTGGTTTTATATGCTGATTATGTAACTAGCCAGCTTGCTGAGTTCTTTTATTAGTTCTAATAGTTGGTCAGTGGGTTCATGTGGGTTTTCTACGAACACAGCAATATCTGTTCTTTGGGTGATTTGGTCGAATTCACCTGGGGGTAGATTCTCAATGAGCATTTCAGTTTGGTTCATGGCAATTGGTCTGCTCATGATTTTTATAGCTTGGCCAAATGTAGATAATTTATGCTTTATCCCCAAAGGCGTGTTTCCTCTAAGTTCTCAGATTGTTTACAATGCTATACAGAATAGTCACCAAAAAATGTTTAAAATGCTCCCGTATCTTTCAGGTTATAATGATACTTTGTGACTTAATTTCTTGATCAGGAGTGCCAAAGTTGATTTATGTCAGTAAGCTTTTAAACCAGAGTTTGATTCTGTTGGTTATCTTCACAGTTTAATTTTTATTTTATTCTTCTGCCTTTATCATTTCAAGTTCTGTCATTGATTCAACAAACATTTACTGAGAAGTTGCTGCGTCCCAGGCACAACTCTAGGTGCTAGAGGTAACTAATAACCTCAGGCAGTTAGATGCAGCCTTGTTACTTTGGAAACTACAGTCTTTTATGAGGGGCAGACAGTAAACAAGAAAGGAGAAAGATACAGAAGGAAAGTTTTGAGGTCATTGGTGTCCTTGGCAAGAACTGATTCAGTTGGAGTGGTGAGGACTACAACCTTGTTGGAATACAATTTGTGAAGGAGAGAGAGGTATGAAGAGAGAGAGTTGCGGGGAGAGAGAGAAGGATTATAGATAATTATTTTTAGGACTTACGGTATAAGGAAAGATAGAGAAATGGGATGGTCGCAGGAGGGAGGGTTAGGAGTTTTGTTTTTCCTGAGCTGGGAGATGTGACAGCATGTTTGCCAACCTCCAGGAAGGGCTAGTAGATGAGGGAAACTATTTGTGCAGCCGTCACTTGTCTCTTCTTTTCCACCAGTCACATCCTTGAAGAAGCCTGAGAGATAGGCTTTGCAGAGGGACATTAATACTCAATCCAGTGGACAAGAAGGAAGACAATGTATAGGGCACAGGTGCAGGTTTATTTTCTTATTTTTCCAGCTTCTTGATTTGAAAACTTAGTCAAATATTTGCAACCTTTATTTTTTCTGATGAAAATGTCTAAGATTATACTGCACAAATTTGAATCTGGGCTATTATCAAATCTCAAGGATTGATCAAAGGTATTTTTTAACTTTTAATTTTCACTGTTTATATCTTTTTGGTATTAATTTCTAATTTTACTCTACTATAAAAGAAGAGGGTGTAATCAATACTATAGGTTCTTTGGAATGTGTTGCAGTTCCCTGTGTTTGAAAATAATTTATATTCTGTGTTGTTTATATCTGAAGAGTTTTGGGTCCATATTTTTAATAGATCATGCTTTCAGAAAGCCCTTTTGTTATTTCTTTCAGTTTGTATACTATTATCATTATGTGAATAAATAATCATGTTTTATCTTGTTAGTGGATTATAATTCTTTTTGGTATGAACTGTTTTATTTATTACATTTTAATGATTTTTTACTCTGAATATTTGTATATTACTACTAAACCTGAACCTGTTTCTTTTTTGTTAGCATATTTTTGATATATTTTTCCCTCCTCCTATGTCATTATGTTTTTGGAGTGTTTGTGGAAAACAGCATAATGTTTGTAAACCCAGTTTAAGAGTCTTTGCCTTTTAATATGTGAATCTAACAACCTCACAGTTATTGTGATTGGTAATAATTTTAGGTTTATACTGGCAGTCATGTGTGTGTAGGGGGGTGTTTAATTTCTCGTGCTATCCAGATTTGTCAGGTTTTAAATACTTTTAAATATTTTTTCTATGATTATTCCTAATTTGAAAATATAATTTTCTATAAATGTCTACGGAAATTTAGAATCTATTTTTCTCTGGACGTGACATACCTTTGACTCTCTTTTCTCCTCAAAACTTTAAACATATTACTCTGTTTCTTCATCTTCAGTACTCCCACTGAGAAACTGGTTTTATTCTCATTCTAAGTAATTTGTTTCTAGGGAAGCTTTTAGAATTGGTCTGTATCTTTGAGGATAGGAAGTGTTTTACTCATGTTTCAGTGGGGCCATTCATTGAAAAGAATTGGATTTGTTTTTTCAGTGCAAAAAATATTTTCTCCCTTTGGATCTTTTACGTCATATTTTCTTTTCTTTTTTTTTTTTTTAATAATTTTTTATTTCAATAGCTTTTGGGGTACAGTGGTTTTTGGTTATACAGATGAACTGCATAGAGATGAAGTCTGAGATTTTAGTGCACTGGTCACCTGAGTAGTGTACATTTTTTTATCCCTTGCCTCCCCTCCCCCTCCCCCTTCTGAGTCTCCATAGTCCATTTTACCACTCTGTATGTCTTTGCATACCCA
>NC_045435.1:81337208-81367538 GCF_002776525.5 Piliocolobus tephrosceles | reverse complement strand
TCCAGCTTTTCTGCCCTGCTTTTTCCCCATCTTTGTGGTTTTATCTGTCTCTGGTCTTTGATGATGGTGACGTACTGATGGGGTTTTGGTATAGGTGTCCTTCCTGTTTGATAGTTTTCCTTCTGACAGTCAGGACCCTCAGCTATAGGTCTGTTGGAGATTGCTTGAGGTCCACTCCAGACCCTGTTTGTCTGGGTATCAGCAGCAGAGGTTGCAGAAGATAGAATATTGCTGAACAGCGAGTGCACCTGTCTGATTCTTGCTTTGGAAGCTTCCTCTCAGGGGTGTACTCCACCCTGTGAGGTGTGGGGTGTCAGACTGCCCCTAGTGGGGGATGTCTCCCAGTTAGGCTACTCAAGGGTCAGGGACCCACTTGAGCGGGCAGCCTGCCCCTTCTCAGATCTCAACCTCCGTGTTGGGAGATCCACTGCTCTCTTCAAAGCTGTCAGACAGATTCGTTCACGTCTGCACAGGCCTCTGCTGCTTCCCCTGTTATTTTTTAGCTGTGCCCTGTCCCCAGAGGCAGAGTCTACAGAGACAGGCAGTTTTCCTTGAGCTGCTGTGAGCTCCACCCAGTTCGAGCTTCCCAGCGGCTTTGTTTACCTACTTCAGCCTCAGCGATGGCGGGCGCCCCTCCCCCAGCCTCGCTGCTGCCTTGCGGTTAGATTGCGGCAGACTGCTGTGTTAGCAAGGAGGGAGGCTCCGTGGGCATGGGACCCTCCTGGCCAGGTATGGGATATATTCTCATGGTGTGCCGGTGTGCTTGCTCTGCAGTATTGGGGTGGGAGTTACCCGATTTTCCAGGTGTTGTGTGTCTCAGTTCCCCTGGCTAGGAAAAGGGACTCCCTTCCCCCTTGCGCTTCCCAGGTGAGGCGATGCCTCGCCCTGCTTCAGCTCTCCCTGGTCAGGCTGCAGCAGCTGACCAGCACCGATTGTCCGGCACTCCCGAGTGAGATGACCCCAGTACCTCAGTTGAAAATGCAGAAATCACCGGTCTTCTGTGTCGCTGGTGCTGGGAGATGGAGACTGGAGCTGTTCCTATTCGGCCATCTTGCTCCGCCCTCCTCTTACGTCATATTTTCATCTCTTCCCCCTTATTGTTCATCTGGCAGACACAATTGGCTTAATCTTCTAGTCAGCCATTTGTTCTTCTGAGTGTTTTGTGATCTTGGTTTTGTGGTTTTCTTTGAGACTCTATTAACCTGCCACCTCCAGGATAGAAATTGTGAGCTCTCTGAAGAGAGATATCTCAGGTAGAATATATTTATGTTGATGGGCAAAATCCATTCAGAAGAGGCCAATTGCTGGAGTAACATTGTTGCATAGGCGAGAGTCTAGTGTTAAAGAGGGAAGATAAAGCAGATATAGATATAGATATAGATATAGATGGAATTAATTAGCAAAACAGTCATCAAGATTGAATATTTTTCTGAAGCCAGATACAGTTCTAGACAAGAGTGGGAAGGGCAGACAGTAGGTGTCCCAGTGTGGATAGTGGTTAAGGCATTGAGGAAACATCTTTGCACCGTGGCAAGCCCTGTTCCCTACTACAGATGAAGAAAATGAACATAACTGTGGGATATTAGATGGGCATTGGGCATTTATAGAAAAGAAGTCAATTGTGTTGCAGTCTCAGAGGCATTCATGGATCATTCAACATAGGAGGTGACAACAGGTTAAAAAGTGGGGAGTTCCTTTCCCTTCTTTATAACATCCCATAAAGCAGAAGAACTTTTCTTCATTGCATGATTTTAGTTCACCATGGTGATATACTCAAAAGAATGGAACAGATTTATTGCGAGAAAGGCAAATGAAGATAAAACCTTTGGAGAGACTGACAATTTTGTTAATGTCCATTTGTTAAGTTAAAATCTATTAAACTGAATTTAATGAAATATTATGAAAGTTATGTGATAGGGGTTCTAAGCCTGGAGTTAAAATTATTTAGCTAATCTGTTGGTTCTGGAAGAATATGAGATTTTGATCCCTCATTGTTCCTCCAAAGAGTCAGTAGTGTTTTGTGTTAAAAGGACTATTTTATAGTGTCTTTGTCACTTCACCACATTGGGCAGTGTGAGAAGGAGGCACTGCCAAGCTTGCTTAAGTTGGACTAACTATACTGATGGATCAGGAGGTCAGAGCAGCTATACAGCCTTGGTTCTTACAGAACTTGTGCTCTGGGAA
The DNA here is from genome assembly GCF_002776525.5 of Piliocolobus tephrosceles. NCBI lineage: Eukaryota > Metazoa > Chordata > Mammalia > Primates > Cercopithecidae > Piliocolobus > Piliocolobus tephrosceles. Next base: position 81,365,354 of record NC_045435.1, on the reverse strand, counting down.
GTGTGGGACCTCATAAATGACCAGCATTAATCTCATTCAAAACACTGTTCCTGTATACTGGGCAGACATTGTGCAAAGCAGTATAAGGAAGGCTCTTAAGAAGTTCACTACCTCTTTTTTGCCATTGGTATGACATAGTTTCACTCTATCCTTGAGGGAAAGAGGAGAGAAAATGCCACTTAGAGGAACATCAAATGTAACTTGGGGTAATGTTTAGGCTCTGGGAGAAGGAAATTAGTCTTTGAAAGTCTCACCTCTTAAACTTTGGAAACAGGTGATTCAGCCAACTCTGACTCTTGTGTTTTGTACCTATAGCATTTCAATCTTTCCAAGGTGAGTTGTATGAGCCACATGTCATTATAGCTATTGTTTTCCTAGTGAAGCTAGGTATTTATAAGTGAAAAGCCTCATGAAGAAAGGTAACATTAGTAGTAAAACAGTCTCCAAAATTTGCTTTACAAAATATGGTAGTTGCTACCACCCAGGAGAGAAGTCTTCCTCTTGACTCTTTAATTGACGGATAGTAAATGACTGTCTCACTACCTCTTGTTCCAACAGATCCTTTGTCATCCAGCAAATCCCAAGCAGCAACCTGTTCATGGTGGTGGTGGACAGCAGCTGCCTCTGTGAATCTGTGGCCCCCATCACCATGGCGCCCATTGAAATCAGGTATATCCTTTTGTGTGCAGGTTCAGTCACTACCACGGAAACCAGTAAGGGGGATCAATAGTAAGGAAACCTGGGGGAGAAATATTAGAGAAGGAAAATTACATCCTTTCCACTGTTGGAGAGAGAGAGTAGTTAAGAGAGTTGTCATTACCAAGTTTTGACCTCTGAAATGCAGAGTAGAAAAAAGCAATCCTTGGAAACATGCCTTAACTACAGTCAACATAATGAATCCCTTAAGTGTGAACGTCTAAAGGCCCAGAAGATCAGAAGGCGCCCAGAATCCTGTCATGGCTTCCATCCTGAGGTAAGTCTGAGAACTGTTCCTGTTTCCTTTTCCCATCAGAATCACCATGAGAGTCTCACACTGGTCAAAGAACTACAGCTGAAAAGTTTACTCATGAGAAAATAATCCTTTTCAGTAAACTGAATCCGCACATCATCTAGGTCCCAGAAGACTTTGTTCTTACATTAGAGAGGGGAGAGAGATCTGGGGAATCCACATGGTTGGAAAGTTGAAGGTGTCCTGGAGTCCATTTGCAGCTAACCAACCCCTGCCTTTCCCTGTAGGAGAATGCAAGGGAGTGTGGGGGTGTGCCGAGTCTCCGGGCCCAGACAGTCCTTCTTCTGCTCCCTCTGCTTTTGATGCTCTTCTCAAGGTGACACTGACTGAGATGTTCTCTTGGCATGCTAAATCATGGATAAACTGTGAACCAAAATATGGTGCAACATACAAGACATGAATATAGTCCAACCATCAGCATCTCATCATGATTTTAAACTGTGCGTGATATAAACTCTTAAGATATGTTGACAAAAAGTTATCTTTTTACTTTGCCAGTCATGCAAATGTGAGTTTGCCACATGATAATCACCCTTCATCAGAAATGGGACCGCAAGTGATAGGCAGTGTCCCTTCTGCTTGTAACCTATTGAAACCAATTTAAAACTGTGTACTTTTTAAATAAAGTGTATGAAAATCATAGTCTCCATGTTTGGATTTGATCATCACTTTATTGCTGAGAATACCAACTGAAAACAATGCATGGGGAAAAAGGTCTCCATTCTAGAAACCAGGAAATGATGGCTGTTGGCAGAGCCTTTGTTCTAAAGCAGATTCTAGGCACATATTTAACAATTGTTTAGATGCTTCACTCTCAGTTATAAAAATATTTATAGAAGTAAATCAAAATATCATCTACATGGGAAGAGTTTATTATGTAGAACCCTGAATTTTGTTGAACTAAACTTCAATGAAAATCATCATTTGGATGCGAACACACGCTTTCATCATACTCAAGTGGTGAATTATTTGGGAATAGAAGTAAAGAAGTCATAAATCCTAGGAATTTGGTCTGAGGAGACTTGAAGGAGGAAAAGTACAATGATTATAAATTTGGCTTCTGGCTTTCCCCATAAACAAGATATGAAATTAGATCTCAAGTATTATAAGAGATGAAACTACCCAGACATGTAAGCATTTCTAAACACTGGCTCTTGACGCAAAGAAAACAGATTTCACTGGATCATGATTACTAAATAAAGTGGAATAATTTCCATGCCTAGGCAGAGTAGAGAATGCCTTACTTTATAGGACAGACATCTAACAGTTATCCAGAGAATCCTACTTAAACTCTTTTAAAAGGGGGCACATTATCCTCTTGCTAGTTTAGAAAAACTGATGTCACTGTACTGCTTTATACTAAAAGGATTCCACAACATTGTTGTAACTTTTAAAATTACTATGCCTCCAGTGCTGTTTGTTCTCAACATAACAATACTGTAACAGACAAACTTGCCAAACTCAACAGCCATGGGGCCATGGAATTGTGACAATTGATATTATTCACTCAGTGCACGTGGTAAATGAATACATTCATTTGTTGCTCATACAAATATAAAGATATATTACATTTACACTGATATATTGATATCAGATAAGGAGCCACAATTTATTAAACTGGAATGATAAGACTCTAAACCCATAAAGTCACAAGTATAAAGACATTCTATTTATGCCTAAGGTGATGGCCAGAGGAAAATTGCGCTTAATACTAAGAAAGATGAATTTATCACAGATCTAGGTGATTTATAGAAAAATTTAGGTGATTTTTAAAAAGAGCAAGTTAGGGGATTTATAAGAGAAATCATATTCTAATTAAATTTTAACAAAAATTAACATGACATAACCTATGATTCTCCATTACAGTTCTTAAAAACTGGCAACAATAAGTCAAGTGTATTATGATATAATGCTCATAATTTAATGCAAATGATGCACAATACATGTAATATAATTGCGTATAATTCCACTCCCAGTCTCATTTTAAACGATGGAGTAACATCATTTTTGTTAAACTGTTTGTGGCATAAATATAGCATCCTTGAGTCACGCTGTGCCTCACGCCCTTATCAGGGATTACATTCGTGTAACTGACCCACCAGGCACCTCTGTTTGCTGTTCTCACAAGAGCTCCAAGCAACTGGACATTCTATTTATCTACTTGGAAATTGAATAATTTTCTCCAACTTAATGTGTCCTAAGCACAACTCATGATCCCCCTCCATTAAACTTTTTTCTTCCCACTGACTCAACTCCAACCCCAAACCTTGGGGCCACCCTATTTGCGCTTTCCCCCGCAGCCCACCTTGCATCAAGTCTCATGAGCTCTGCCCTTCAAACACCAAACCTGACCACCACTTTTCCCAGCCCTTCACTGCTGCCATCCTCTTCCCAGTCACTACCCCCTGTCCTGGGTCTCTGAAGACCTATGTCCTCATTGGTATCCTGTCTTCCACTGTCAGCGACCACCCAGTCCCACGCCACGGTTGGTTCTCTACACAACAACCAGAGTAGTTTTTCAGAAACAAATATCTGATCCTAGCCTTGCCCAGTGCAATTAGAAAAACATACACATCCCTTACTGTAGTCCACAGCAGGGGTTCTCCAAGTCTTGTGTGTGTTTGAATGACTCAGGGACCTTTCAAAAATCTCTGGGGCAGGCTGGGCATGGTGGCTCATGCCTGTAATCCCAGCACTTTGGGAAGTGGAGGTGGGCAGATCACCTGAGGTCAGGAGTTGGAGACCAGCCTGGCCAATATGGTGAAACCCTGTCTCTACTAAAAGTACAAAAATTAGCCGGGCATGGTGGCGGGCGCCTGTAATCCCAGCTACTCGGGAGGCTGATGTGGGAGAATCGCTTGAACCTGGGAGGAGGAGGTAGCAGTGAGCCGAGATCGTGCCACTGCACTCCAGCCTGGGTGACAGAGCGAGACTCCATCTCAAACAAACAAAAACTCTGGGACAGAACCCAGACATTTTAGTTTTTGTTAAAACTCCCCAGGTGATGTTAATATGAAGCCAGGTTTGCATCCACTGAGCTATGGGGCCTACAGGGCCTTGGCTCTGGACTCTTCCTCCCTTTCCCACGCCATCCTGTGCCGCTCTGCCCCAGACCCGCTGTGCTCCACGGCTCTACCTCCAAGCCTTTGAAAATGCCAGGCATGGTCCCCACTCAGCGCTTTTGTTCTTCCCGTGCCCTCTGCCTGGAGGGCTCTAGACCCTGGTCTTCATGCAGCTGCTCCTTCCCAACATCCATGATCCCTTCAAAAATTCCTTCCTCAGAGACCCCTGGTACAGCTGCTCTTCTCCCCTAGCCCCACTCTTCTGGTTTTACTTTTCCTTTATATCAGTATCTGGAATCATTTTATTTTCAGTTTCAACTACTGTATTCCAGCTCCGTAAGGTCAAGGACTCCTCTGTCGTTTGGGACTTCATCTCCAACTCCCAGAACAGTGCCTGGCCTATAATACAACTAAAACCAATAACAATGGCAAAGCTAGCACCTACTGTTTACTGTGATCTGACTCTCTACCTGGTGCCATTTGAAGTGACTTCCTTGTTTAACTCATGGGATTTTCACAGCACACTTAGGAAGTAGATGTGATTCTGATCCTCATTATACAGATGGAGAAATGGAGGCACAAGGGGGAAAGTAATGCTCCCAAAGGTCACATGGTTGGAAAGGAGCAGAGTTGGGATTAGAAACCAGGCAATTTTGCTTCCAAGTCAAGGCACTCAACCACTTTGAATGGATGAATGAATTGCCAATAACTTTGTACTATGACATACCGTGTCTCCTACCCACTGATCTTATTGCCATCTCTCCAAACTGCTTGGCCTCAACTCCCTGCTCTCTAATACCAGCCTGCCAACTCACCTCCCTGAGTGCGGCTGCTATTCCTGTCCCCCCACTTCCAGGCCACTGTCTGCTGCCCAGCAGCCCTCCCCTGTCTTCATTTCTCCACATAATCTCACTTAGAACACACAAGCCACAATGGCACTTTTATGGCTACCTGGGCACATGTGGGCTGCCTAGCATACCTGGGCAGACCAGTAAGCACCCTGAGACATACTCTTTCCTGAGTCGACTTCTATCCCACTGTCCCCAAAAAATATTTCATAGTTTCTTCCCTCTCTTTAAGCTATTCTAGAGTATGTCGTCTTGCCAAAATTTGCAGTAGATTTCTGTATGCAATATTAATATGATTGATACCAAACATATCCAAAGGTAACTTATCAGAGAACTTTTTATTAAAATGTACAGTTTACCACTAATTAATGTGATATAGTGTAATAGAGCATTATATAGCACAGTTACTAAAGTTATAGGCTGTGACATTCAATATAGTTTGTAACGGATTCAGAAGGCATCTATAGCTAATCATAGTGTAGCGACATTCTTCCTAAAATATAGAAATATTTCGTATATGTATGTATATACATGTATAATTATAAAAGTCATTGTATGTATATACTAGGTAAAATTCATAAAATTATAGTAGAACAATTGCAATATTTATTGAGGGTAGAATACTAAAATGCAGCATAGACAAGACAATGCAATGATACCTCCATGTGTCCTAAAATTAAAGACTGGCCAGCTCCATGTGCCGTCCTTTTATGAGCAGTATCGAAAGGAACACAGAATTAGAATAACGTAGCACACTAAAATAGGATTGTAATGGTGTTGGTAAAAACTGCTATTTAATGTGTGAAGTAGTTTAGGATGAGGAAAGGTACATTATTATTTAAATTATGAACAGTACAGCACTGTAGAGGATAATAATATAGCTCTTGTTATAGGAGACTGTATAGTTTAGTAAAATATTAAAATTATAGGCAGAAAGAGCACAGCTTTATTACTATCAATATTGGAGGTCATAATAATTTAACAGGCCCCTGAGGGCCATTTGCAGTGTCTGCAATTTGGAAGCTTTGCAAAAGATGTCTCTAATTGGCCCATATTTGCTGGAGAGTCAGCTGGAGGCATTTCTACTAATATGACTTCGTCACACACATGCAGCTTCTAGTGACCAAAATTCCTGCTGGGGACTTTGCAGGCATCGTTTCCCTTAATCCAGTGGTTACAGACCTAGACAACATTGCCCCGTGGGGGTCATTTGGCAATGGCAGAAGACACATTGTAGGGGAAGGGGCAGTGCTACTGGCATCTAGTGGACAGAGGCCAGTGATGCTGCTAACATCCTACAAAGCCCAGGACAGCCCCCGATAACAAAGAATTGTTCGGCCAAATATTTCAACGGTGCCAGTGTTGAGGAACCCTACTCTAATCCTTAAGGATTATTAGGGATTTTGTCTTTACAAATTAATAGAGGCCATTAACCTTCAGGATCCCCATTGACATCTAAATTGTGGAGGTTGACTGTATCAATGTTGGGAATCTCTTCCATAGTGTAAGAGAGTAAACTACAGATTCAATAAAATAGCAATCTAGCTACATTATATCTTAAACTATTCAGATGGCAGCCTCCTTCTTGTTATCCAGGCCTCAGCAGTTTTCCACCGAACACCCAGGAATGCTCTCTCACTGCCTACTGTTTCATTCACACCACAGTACTCACTCGGATCTGTCATTTTCTCATTTACGACCAGAGTCCCCTCCTCATACCCTATGTGGCAGGGACTCATCTGTGTTGATTGTTGTATCCTCAATGCTTGGAGTAACTTCCCAACTTCAGTGACACCCAGAAAGCATTCGCTGAATGAATGAATAAACCATCCACACGATATTATTTATCAAAACCTTCTGTTTACGAGGTACTATGCAGAGCCCTTTACAACATTTCATGTAAATCTTGGGACCACTAAATCTTGGATGCACTCAGTCTCAACAAGCAAGTTACCCAAAGATACTAGGGCCGATGAGAAACAGGGCCTTACTCCACACTTTTACCCTTAACCATAACAATATGCAGCTGGGTACCATAATCCCGTCTTATATCAGACACGAGTTTCCTCTTCTAGGTAGTAAGTCAAGATACCAATACTTTCTAGTTTAGGATATTATACTATGCACTAATGCTAATATACTGCTAATGGTCCCAGAGCATGTGTTCTATTCACTTAGCCACCTGTCAACTTTCCCTACATCACTTTCTTTTCATGCGACGTGCTATCATCAAGACTCAGGAATAATTCAGCAGCATTTGGACGTTGTAAAGGCATAAAATAGTAGATTATAGCAATACTTGTGTTGCCTATGATTAGAAACAGCATATTGTAATATGACAGGAAGGCTTCATTTTTACTACATTCAAAATACAATACTTTCCACTCATAGGCACATTACAGGCAATGTAGGGTTGTTTAAACCAGGGATCAGCAAACATTTTTCTTAAAAAGCCAGAGTAACTGGTTTCAACTTGGTGGGCCTTATTGTCTCTGATGCAACTATTTAACTCTGCCATTACAGCTCCAAAGCAGCTATGTTCTAATAAAACTATACTTAAGGACACTGAAATTCAAATTTCATATATTTTTATATGCCAAAACTATTATTCCTTTGAGGTTTTTTTTGCAAGTATTCAAAAATGTAAACACCACTGTTATTCTGTGAGCTATAGAAAAGAGGCAGCGGGACAGATTTGATATATGAGGCCTAATCTGTCAATCTCCTGATTTAGAATATCGCTGCTGCCAATTTTTGAAGCTCTCATAATATGATGAGTTAGGAACATCCTTGCAACATTACAGATGTGTATAGTAGAATAGTGTCAGTACTATGGATATTGGAAGTACTGTACTACAAATGTAGTACTTTAACATCACAAAAAGTAGCATTATTTCAAACGCTGGAAGTACGCTAGTATAATCTAATGACTTATATTCATATAATTTTTAATATAAACAACATAATTCACTGTAGTGTGCTAGTGTTACTGCTACTTGAATTGTAGGGCAAAAGGTATAGGTTGACATAATGCAGTTCAGTACAATATCTTATTACTGTTCCCACAATTATATATAATAAAGTGAAGCATAAAATCACAGTGCTTCTGCTAGCATTGGCCACCTCAAAGCACTTACTTTCTTTAGACTATGCTGTAACGTGTGGTCCTAAACCATAGTATTGTGCGTAATATTACTGCTATATCCTACTATGGTAGGTTGTCAAAATCTTGTTATAAAAATTCTACCACAAGATCCTATACTAAACAACCCATGTTTTAATTATCTTAGCTCCAAATGGTCAGCAGTAAACTAGTAAAGAGAGAGAAATATTTGAGTGGCGTCTTTTAAATAAGATACTGGCGGCCGGGCGCGGTGGCTCAAGCCTGTAATCCCAGCACTTTGAGAGGCCGAGACGGGTGGATCATGAGGTCAGGAGATCGAGACCATCCTGGCTAACACGGTGAAACTCCGTCTCTACTAAAAAAATACAAAAAAAAAACTAGCCGGGCGAGGTGGCGGGCACCTGTAGTCCCAGCTACTTGGGAGGCTGAGGCAGGAGAACGGCGTGAACCCGGGAGGCCGAGCTTGCAGTGAGCTGAGGTCCGGCCACTGCACTCCAGCCTGGGTGACAGAGCGAGACTCCGTCTCAAATAAATAAATAAATAAATAAATAAGATACTGTCACCCATGGTGTAATATGCCCCTACTAGCCAGAACATCAAGAAGAGTCCTAAATTATAGTCATATTGTCCTTATATTGAGAAACGATTCGATATTGTCCTTGAGCATTCTATTTAGTTATGCTGCCGCACGATCTTCAAGCTTAGCAATCATTGGGGGGCAGAGATGGGGGCATTTGTTGAGTGCTGACTGTGGAAAGCACTTCACAATCATTATGTGACATAATTCCTCACAGTCAAAGCTGGCTCAAGCCATGAGAAGGCATGCGTTGCAGATGATAGGTCTAAGGTTCAGAGAGGTTACACAACTTGGCCAAGTCACAGAGGCGGTGATGGACAAAGCCAGAATTTGAAGCCAGCCTACTGGTCCCAGAGCATGTGTTCTATTCACTTAGCCACCTGTCAACTTTCTCCACATCACTTTCTTTTCATGCCACGTGCTATCATCAAGACTCAGGAAACAGCAATTCCATTCAGTCATATTCAAGTGTACTGTCTATAATACTGGTCCAGATTAAGAATTCCAAATCCAAAAATCCAAACTCCAAAATCTGAAAAATTGAGTGGTGTCATGATGCTCAAAGGAAATCCTCATTGGAGCATTTTGGGTTTCAGATTTTTGGAATAGGGATGCTGAACTGGTAAGTATAATGTAAATATTCCAATTTTTTTTTTAAAAATGTGAAATCTGAAGCACTTCTGGTCCTAAGCATTTCTGACAGGGAATACTCAACCTGTACCATCATTACTAGTGTATTATTCCATATACTGTTTTAACAGATAGATCAGCAATATTGCCAATCCACAACATAGTGCCCCAATGCCACTCTGTCATCTATTTCTGCAGCAATAGCATTAGTATATTCCATATACATTTTTAAACAATAACACTACCCTCCCTTGTACATAATCCTACCTTACTTCTAGTTATGAGAACAATACAGCTGCTCTGCTAATGCCACCTGTAGTTTTAGTAGCAACAACAAAAGTGCAATTATGGAGCCCACTGGTCTATACTCAGTGTATATTGGATCTGAGAAACCACCTTTGTGACTGCAGTTTTACAGGGAAATAAAGAAGCATCACTACTCTTCAAAGTAGGACTTTGGACTGAGACTTCTCCATTTTTACATGCAAATGGCCAGACACACAGGAATCTCTCAGGTTCTATGCCATCTCTGATAGTAGAAGTAATCCTTTTGCTATACCATTCTATATGATGGTCCTATGATGTTAGCATTTGTGATGATATTACCTCTAAGCCACGTCATACTTACTTTCAAAATGGAAGCAGTTCTGTCAGTATAATAACCAGTGTGTCGTATCTATAATTTCAGCAAAAATACTAACACAACCATGCTAATACTTACATAGCAAGTATTTTCTGAAGAGAGATACTACTCAAGTATGTACTGAATTGGTACTATTCCAATCTATACTGAAATGATAATGCATTTTAGTTTAGTTTCTGACTGAATACACATAAGAGTCCCAATATTTATAATTTATAGATTTATACCAGTATTGTATGCTCTGCTGTCTGTATTTGTCATCAAACATGTTATTATTTTTTACCATAATATAGTGCAAAAAATATAATGCATATAGACAAGTGCAATAATACATGAATAGTGTGCTGTGCAGAGCGATCTACATGGTTTGCATTATTAGCAGGAATATTATTATGCTCCACTATAATATGCTTTCTCTAATACCAAGGTAAAGAGTGATGTGAACAACATTTTATTTTTATCATTTTAGACACACCAGTGATGCCATAATGAATTGAGATCTCCAAAATGGATGGCAACAATTACATTAATGGAGCTAGCCATATTGTAATTATTCATCATCTGCTTGCTGCTAGACAATATGTACTAAAATATAACGTGCACCTTTCCTTAACTTGTAGCAATAACAACAATAGATCTGCTAATAATTTTGGTGTTATTTTAGTTCATATTAGTATTATTTTTAGTTTTAGTGTTGTTATACTACAATATGTCATGTTCGACATACTGCTTTAACACTGCCAAAGAGAATATAATGAATATTATATAAATGCAAAGTCTTGTTTGAGTCACAGCTTCACGACTTACTCCTTGAGTGATTTTGTCAAAATATCTGGTAGATTTAATCTTCAGTTTTCTCATCTGTATTATGGGGTTAATAACAGAACTCATCTCACAGTTGTTCTGAGGTTTAAATGGAACAATATATCTAAATCAGGTAGCAGTTCTAGTTGCACAAGATACCAGGATGTGGTATACAGTAAGTTCAATAATTTTTAGCTGGTACTCTTTTAATCATTTTTACTATTATTTTAATACCTCATACTCATTCTGGTAATAATATTACTACCAAATTACTTAGAAACAATATCACTAAACACAGACACACACACACATATATATCCAATTACAGGTATTTGGACCAATTTTTTAAAAACAAAGTTACTATATCCTCTTATGCTATACTGAACTCCCCTCCTCTCTTCTGCTTTAAAACTACTAAGATTGCTGTAAAGTTGGAGAACCAGTGGCTTATAACAAGTGTTCTTAACCTTTTTGGGGTCAAGAACCCCTTTGAGAATCTAAAGAAAGCTACAGCTCCCTGGAGGCATGAGACACATCATAGTTTGCACTAACATTTCAGGGATTTCAAGAACATTTGAAGAACCTTCTAAGAATATACATTTCTCTTTTTTTGTATAAATGTAGGGGATATGACTACAGTTTTGTTACATGGTTATATTGCACAGTGATGAAGTCTGGGCTGTTCCATTTCTTTTTTTTTGGACAGAGTTTCACTCTTGTTGTCCAGGCTGGAGTGTAATGGTAAAATTTCAGCTCACTGCAATCTTCCCATCCCAGGTTCAAGCGATTCTCCTGCCTCAGCCTCCCGAGTAGCTGGGTTTACAGGCATGTGCCACCACGCCTGGCTTTTATATTTTTAGTAGAGACAGGGTTTCACCATGTTGGCCAGGTTGGTCTCAAACTCGTGACTTCAGGTGATCCACCTGCCTCGGCCTCCCAAAGTGCTGGAATGACAGGTGTGAGCCACCACGCACAGCCTGGGCTGTTCCATTTCTAAGCCTCACCCTCGATCTACTGAATGAAACCTGTCCCTGGGCTTGCTAACAGTCTCAGTGCAGTAAGAGTTTAGTAGGTAGGAGGTGGAGGGGTGATTACAATTAGAGTTGAAAAGGCAGTGGGAGGTGCAGAGGAAATACACTTCACTTACAAAGTTCTCGGTTAATTCATGACACAATCGATACTGGACAAAACATTTTGTCTCTTTTCATTTTATAAACTGTTGAATTCTTTAAAGCAATTATTTTTTCTTATAAGTACTCCCAAATTGACATATAATTTCAAATTTCCCACATTTTCTTAATTTATTTAATGATGGATGATAGGTAAAAATAATGTATATATGCAAATGAATTAGGTAAAATAATATTTTTGATAATAAAGGCATGCATGCTTCCCAGATGGGTAGGTGTTTTCTCAAGACCACACAATACCAGTCGCTACTATTGACCACTAAACTGGGGCTCTACATCTGTGATCACACAAGTTCTCACAGTAAACTTGTGACACAGACATTGCTCCATTTCACAGATTCAAAACAAACGAAATCAAAAACAAAATTGAAGCTAAAGGGTTAAGTAACTGGAAAAGGTTGCACAGCTGGTGAGTCTGGAGCCAAGGTACCTCCTCAGGTCACCTGTGCTCTTTGTGGCATAAAGTACATGCTTAAAGTTATATCATGATGATCCTCAGCTGCAGGGAGCTATGACAGAAAGCTCTTATTTCAGCAACCAAAAAACACGCCAGGAAAGTGAAAGAGTGTGCGAGGGAGAGAGTGAGAGAGAAGGCGGCTGGTGCATAACGTTAAAAATATACAAGATTGAATTCAAAGCAAAAGCAGCAAAATGGGCACAACTTATTAGCAAAGGAAGCCATCAAAATGTCTAAAGCATAAGTATAGGGGATAAAGCAGGTTATAAAGATCACAGCGTGGAGAGACCTTAATTCACCTCTCTCAAAATGTGACAGATCAGTAAGGGTGATGGGAATTAATTAACTCAATTAATAATACAGACCCAGTTAAGACATACTAAAGGCGATAATCTGCAAGTGCTCTCTTCCAGTGCCAACATGACATTTACACAACATAACCACACGCTTCCTTTCCTTATTTGGTCATCCATCTTGTGAGGGTGCAGAGTACCTGGGACGGGCACTGAGGGGAGCCCTGGATTATTCTGCTGGGGCTGCTACAACAAAATGCTATAAACTGGGTGGCTTAAACAGTAGATGAGTTTCTCACACTTGTGGAGACAAGAAGCTCCAGATTCAGGTCCAACAGTGTCCATTTCTGATGAGGGCTCTCTTCCTGGTTTGCAGATGGCCGCTTTCTCGCAGTGTCCTTACATGGTGGAGACAGCAAACCACATCTAGTGTCTCTTGCTCCTGTATAAGGCCTCTTTCAGCTCAGTTCTATCAGATCAGGGCTCCAAACTTAAGACCTCACTTCACTTTAATCACTTCCTTGGATGCCCAATCTCCAATACACATGGGGGTTAGGGCTTCAACATATAAGTTGAAGGAGGGGCTACATTCAGTTCATAACACCTTTCATTAGCAAGAGCCATTCCTTGAGAATTCTCTTCTCTCTACATGCTCAGAAACCTTCCCAAACCCCGTTCCGGAAGATCAGTCCCGTCAGTCAATATGTCTGTCCCCTAGAGTGATCATGCATGTGCATCAGTGAATTGCACTTTTATCAGAGTTACTCTGATATTCATGTACTAACAATTCATGGTAGTCAAAATAACAGTAATAATGATAATAATGAGGAGTGGGAGGAGGTTGAAGAAACAATACTATTAAGCACAGAGCTTAATATGTGCTAAACACAGTGCTAAGTACTTAACACACATAATCATCACAAGTCTTTGAGATAGACACTACAATTCTTTCCATTTCACAAAGGGTGCCAAGGCACACAGAGGATAAGCAAGTTGTTGGAAGTCAAAAGGCTGAACCTGTTCCAGCGGCCCTTGCTCTGAACAACTGCATCTCGTACCATACTTACACTGCCACTATTCCTTCCTGCTGAGCCAGACTAATTCCCATTTTGGACAAGAAGTACATAAATAAATGATGCCTCAATCCAACTAGCTCCTTACAAATTCGTCAATTAAAATAGTGTTGCAGCCTTCAAAGGCCAAATGATGTTCCAGCCCGCTAGGATATGTGCATTCCATAGTTTTCTTCTTCAGAGAGTATATAATTCTTGAGGAGCCCTCTGCTCACTTATGAAGTTTACTAACTGGATCCTGAGTTGGGTACTGACTTCTTCAACTCAAGGCTGGGCTGAGTGTGTCAGGTGGAGATCTAGGAAGCTTCCATGACCTTAAAAAGAATGCTACATCTTTCCTGCTGTGCAGTGAAACAGAGTCTGATTTGGGCTAGATCGATCTTTCCACCTGTCTTAGCTATAGAGGGGAAAGGAGCTTCCTTGCTGTAGTTACTTGAGCAGCATAATTTGGGTAGATTTCTAAGTGGCTGCAAGTGTCTTTTCGTTTGCCAGGGTGGTGATGTAAAAAGGTCAAGCCAGTGATCCCCTCACACCAGGTTTGGCCAGCACAGGTGCTAATAGCCTAAGGAAGTGACACCCCAAGTATGCCTCTCAACCCTCCTTTGCGCTTAGCCACTTGTGGACTGGGATCCTGCAGCACTGCCTTTTCCACTGCTCATCCTTACCATATTAAAATCATGCACAAACTCCCTTCCGCCCTTAATCACACCCAGCTGACTAAGCCTCAACTTCTGGTTAAAGGCAGATTTTTGTTTACTCTCTGCCTCCCTCCAAGCAGCTAAACATGGTTGGAGCAAAACACACAACTAGCTCACTAGTCACATTTGAATTCATGATGGCACATCTCTTTCAAATGGGCACTACCCACGACCTGATGCTCTCACTCCACTTCCACTGTATGTCACTTTCTTAATCTCCAAAACACCTACGTCATACCTTCCCTCTCCACTTCTTCAGCTCATGACCCCATCTCTTCAGTGCATGCACTTGTAGCTTCACCAGCATCACACAGGGGTGCCGCCATCTTCCCACAAAACCTACTGACCTGCCTCATCTGTACTTCCTCTCTCAGTCCCCTCCTCTGATGCCCTCAGGCAGTGTCCCTGTGCTGTCAAAGGCAGTCCTCCATGTGCCCCCTCCTGCCCCCTCTCAGCTCCTCAAGGACTTTGCTCCCAAGTTTATAGAGTTGATACCTCCCTCACTTGCATCAGGAGTCCTTTCCCCTCTACGGGATCATTGCTGAGCACACAGGCAATCCTTAATGCTTTTATTTTAAAAGACCCTCTCTCTCGAATCTCATCCTCTGAACATCACTCACTTTTTTCCTCCTGTCCTGCACAGTAAAACTCCTTCAGTTACTCTCCAGTGCTCCCAGATTATGCTTTCTAGTGACATTCTTTCCTAAACAGACACCAGGGTGGATTCCTTCCCCACCACAAGAGGGCTCTTCTTGAAGCCATCAGGAGCCTTCGTGAGGCCAAGTCAGATGTCTGCCCTCCCACTCTCATCTTACTGATTATCCCAACCATGAGTTCTTGAAACCCATTCTCTTAGCTCTCCTGCACCCCTGGCTCCCTCGGTTTCCTATTACCTCATGGGTGCTCCTTCTCCCTCCTAGCTGGTGATTCCTCCTCTCCCCACCTTCTTCCATCTTGGCATGCCCTAGCACTTGGTCCTGAGACCCCTTCTCTCTCCACTGCCCTCCCTCCCTAAGTCACCTACGTGCTGATGACTCCCAAGTTCACCACTGCAGCCAAACTCCTCCACTGAGCTCCAGAGTCACAGATCCTGCTGTTACTTTATTTACCCACATGCATATACTAGAGGTGTCTCAATCCTTTTTTTTTTTTTTTTTTTTTAGATGGAGTCTTGCTTTGTTGCCCAGGCTGGAGTGCAGTGGTGTGATCTTGGCTCACTGAAGCATCTGCCTCCCGTGTTCAAGCGATTCTCCTGCCTCAGCCTCCCAAGTAGCTGGGATTACAGATGCACATCACCATGCCCAGCTAATTTTTGTATTTTTAGTAGAGATGGGGTTTTATCATTTTGGCCAGGCTAGTCTTGAACTCCTGACCTCATGATCTGCCTGCCTCAGCCTCCCAAAGTGCTGGGATTACAGGTGTGAGCCACTGCACCCAGCCAGAGGTGTCTCAAGCTTAACACACTCCTGTTTTCTGTATTTTCTCCTCCTATCCAGCTTCTCCCTATTTTCTCATCTCAGTAAACAGCTCCACCAGCCCCAGCACCATCACCTCGTAGAATAAGCCAAATGATTATGAATCACCTTTGACTCCTCTCTTCCTCACCCCACGTCCAAACTCCCAGAAAGTCCTACTGACCTCCAGAACACATTCAGAATTGTTCTGCTACATTCTAACTCCACCACTAGCCTTAGTAGAAGCCATGAGATTCCCCCCAACCCCAGCAGCCTAATCAAGGTTCTCTGGGCTGCTCTCACTGCCCCACTTTTGTCCCTGAAGTCATCTTCCTCATGAATAACAGATATGCTGTGTCACTTGGCACATCTTCCAGCTTACTTTGAAAAGAGGAAAAAAACATAAGATGGATCAATGGGTAAGTCAAAAGATGGCTGGGTATATGATAAAGAAAATTCAGTCAAATGTTAGTTGTGAATTTAGGTGATAAATATACAGGAGTTCAATTGTAAAATTCTTTCAATTCTTTTGTATATTTGAAAATTTTTCATAATAAAATTCTGAGTAAACAAACTTTAAAACAAATCTTCCCATTGTACTTAAGAAAAAAAAAAATCCAAGCTGTTTCCCTGGACTTTGAAAATCTGTAGGCTCTTCTTCTGCCTTCCTGTCCAACCCCCCCAGCAGCCACCGCCCTTCATCTGCAGAGGGCTTCGTTCCAGCCTTCAACACGCCAGCCTTGTTCCTGCCCCAGGTCCTTGGCACTGGCTGTTCTTCTGCCTGGAACGCTCTTCCCCAGGGCCTCCTCCTAGATGGCACCTTTTGTTGTTCAGGTCTCAACTGATATGTCACCTTGTAAAGAAGCACTTTCTTGGCCGCCGAAGCTCAGTATCTCCCCAGTTTCTTCCTATCACATGGCTCTATTTTATTTTCATTGGAGCACTTACCATTCCCTGCCTTTTCCTATCTTCATCATCTGTCTTTAACAATGAAAATATAAGTTCTATTAAAAGACGAAAAACAAGAGTTTGGTCTTTAATTACTCTTGTGCCCCAGTGCTCACTATATGTCTGTGAATAAGTAATTGTCACAACAGCTGCCACTATGAAGCAAGTATAAACATCCTCGTCTTACACAAGAAGCGTAACCTCAAACAAGGAGACTTAAACCCCAGTCTCCTTGTTTGCAAAGCAAGGATGTCAGTACCTACATCATTATTGAGAAATTCCAGGGCTTGCATTTGAAATAGTTTGGTCATTTCCATTTGTTACACATTTATCATATTCCAGGCACCATGCCAACATTTAATTTAGCCTCAAAAGGTCCCTGTGAGGTTGATATTGTTCCCATTTTACTGAAGAGAAAGTTAAGGCATGTGGAGATCAAGTCTGGGGCCCGAGGTCCCAGAGCCAGTCAGCAGCAGAGCAGTGTTCATATCTTGCTGTTCGTCTTGGTAACCTCTACACTCAGCTTCCCACTGTGATCTGCTACCAAGCTCACCAAGCATGTAAGTGTGGACGCCAAAGCATACACATCATTTCCTTCTTCCCTGGTTTTATCTACACCATCCCAGGGTCCTCCACTGATTGCCTTTGCCTGGCCTGTTCATTCCTTTCTTGGAAATACTCCTTTTTTTTTTTTTTTTTTTAAGACAAGGTCTTGCCCTGCCACCCAGGCTGGAGTGCCGTGGTGTGATCTCAGCTCATTGCAGCCTTGACCTGTCGGGCTCAAGTGATCCTCCCACCTCAGCCTCCCAAGTAGCTGGGACGACAGGCACATACCACCAGGCCAGGCTAATTTTGTATTTTTTGTAGAGACAGCATTTTGCCATGTTGCTCAGATTGGTTTCAAACTCCTGGGCTCAAGTGATCCTCCCGCCTCAGTCTCCTAAAGTGCTGGGATTACAGGCATGAGCCATTGCATCTTGACTCTTGCTTTAACCTGTCTATACAACACATGCCATTGGGGCTCAGCAATAGGAAACATCCAAAACACCTTCTGCAAAGTCATCAATGTTTTGTGTGAAACGAAGACTCTTTCCTAAGAGCGTTCAGGATCCAGTAAATCTGAATGTTTAGAAGGACAGCCCTGGATTAGCATGAAGGAAAAGAAAATCTGCCCAGGCCTGGAAAGAATAATGGTGACAGGAGTAAGAAGAATAACAGGAAGTGATGTTTGTTATGTGCTTCTAATGTATCCAGGATGTCACTAAACAGTCTGACTGTGCCCAGTGGCCAATGTAATGGCCCGGCAGGGTGTGAAGCAGTTAGCCTTATTTCAAAACCCAGCACCTTACTCACCTCCAACACCAACTTTGCAGCAGGAACTCAGAGCCCTGCCCTTCCAGCCTGTGTCATCTCTCCAGTGCAGTGAATGCAGCACTGATGTGGCCTGACTATGCTAGAGAGGAAGTCCCTTGAGGTGAGGGGAAGACCCTTGCTTCCGTATTCCTGTGACTTACACAGTGGCTGGGACAGAAAGATCTTCAGGCAACCACTCACTCAAATCCATCCCTCCCCTGCCCACCTCCCGTGTCCAGCCCCTCCCTTACCATCCCCCCACCTCCTCACTGGAAGGACAGCCTCCAGTGCCATACCCTGCCCTTAGAGGTGGGAATAAATCTTTAAGTTAGATAGATGGGAATTTGAGCCCTGGCTTTGTGATTCATAAACAGTGTAGCTTTGGCTCAATTCCTTAACCTACCTGAGATACTGCTGTCTTCTCACCTATAAACAGGGTTAACAGAAGGCCTCACTACAGGATGATTGCGAAGAGTAAAGGACAGAAAGTAGGTCAAGTGTAAAGCTGGTGACTGACACACAGGAAGCACTCGCTAACACAACCCATTATTTGCAGCCGAGGTATGGATGCTATGCAATAGAAATACGTTTTACTCACAGACATCTTAGATTATCTCGTGTTCCTGTTAAAAACCTCAAAGGGTTCCCTGTGTCTAACAAATAAAGCTCAAAGTCTCCTGGGCGTGGTGGCTTACTTCTATAATCCTAGCACTTCGGGAGGCCGAAGCAGACGGATCGCTTGAGGCCAGGAGTTTCAGACCAGCCTGGGGAACATAGCGAGACCTCTGTCTCTACCAAAAATACAAAAAAATTAGCCAGGTGTGGTGATGCATGCCTGTAGTCCCAGCTACTCGGGAGGCTGAGGCAGGAGAATCGCTTGAACCCGGGGCACAGAGGTTGCTGTGAGCCAAGATCACCTTACTGCACTCCAGCCTGAGCAAAAGAGTGAGACTCTGTTTCAAAAAAAAAAAAAGCCTCAAGACCTTAGCTTGTAGCCATGTTCTGACTCATCTTACCCTCCCAGAACTCCTGCAGAACCAGCTCTCGTGCATCCCCTCCGTGTCGCCCATAGACTCCAGTTTGAGCAGCGAGGTTCTTGTCTGAGCCTCACACTGCCCCTTTCCAAATCAGCAATAAAAATTCCCAACCACATGGTAGGCATCTTAAGTGGATGCAGACCATTGCCCCATGGACATGTATGAAAACCGTTTTGGTGAAAGCATGTGGCAGGAGGCCTGACAAACACCATGGAACTCTCCTAATGAATTGCAGTTTGAAACTAGGACTGCTTTTTGGTTTTAGAAAGAATGAAATTATTCCAAGTTCTGATGATGGAAAACCGTCTGGTGTCGGGAGGTGATAGGTGCCGTAGAATAACAAGAATACGAAAGGACAAGGTTTTGGAAGAAAACTTCTAAACCCACCAGAATTAAAGTGCAGCCTTTGTTTGTAAACTCATAAGATTATGGGTTTAGAATTAATTTGAGTTGAATCCTTTCCAGTTACCAGTAACCTAATGCTTGGGCTCATTATGCAATCATGACTCAGTGTGTCCTTCAGAATGCTACTTTCAAACACGGTAGGAATTAAAAGACAGACTTTGTAAATATTTGAAATTGCCAGTTTAAGATTAATTTGATTCATTTGTTTGCTGGTTGGGTGTAACTTATGAGAGTTGAAGTTTTCTGTAATCATATATACCACTCATGAGTCTTTTAAAGAATTCATTTGGAAAAAAATAGAGAGGAACTTGGTGAATCCACTGCTGAAAATATTATTAGTAAGTAATAATAGAGAAAGGGGGAAAAAAGACAGAATAAAATATGCTCCTGTTGTGTCAGGTAAACTTCCCAGCCTTTTTTTTTGAGATGGAGCCTTGTCCTGTCGCCCAAGCTAGAGTACAGTGGCACAATCTCGGCTCACTGCAACCTCCGCCTCCTGGGTTCAAGTGATTCTTCTGCCTCAACCTCCCGAGTAGCTGGGACTACAGTCGCGCACCACCACGCCTGGCTAATTTTTGTATTTTTAGTAGAGACAGGGTTCCACCATACTACCTAGGCTGGTCTCAAACTCCTGACCTCAGGTGATCCACCCACCTCAGCCTCCCAAAATGCTGGGATTATAGGCATGAGCCACCATGCCTGGCCTAAACTTTTCAGTCTAAACACCATAATTTATAGATGTAGACTGCTGTATTTAGTTATATTATTGTATCTAATTTTTGAAAATAGCTTTATTAAGA
Organism: Piliocolobus tephrosceles; assembly: GCF_002776525.5. NCBI lineage: Eukaryota > Metazoa > Chordata > Mammalia > Primates > Cercopithecidae > Piliocolobus > Piliocolobus tephrosceles. The sequence goes on along the minus strand of NC_045435.1, from coordinate 81,344,949 downwards.
TACAATTCACATACCACACAATTCACTCAAAGTGTACAGTTCAATAGTTCTTGTATGTTCCCAAAAAGAAACCCCATATCCATTAGCAGTCACTCCCATTTCCCTCCTCCTCTCCACCCCTAATCCCCAGCCCTAGACAGCCACTAATCAACTTCTTGCCTCTATAGATTGCCTGTTCTGAGATGTCTGGTATCTTTCACTTAGCATAATGTTTCCCAGGTTCATTCATGTTGAAGCATTTAACAGTACTTCTTTCCTTTTTTTATTGCTGAATAATATTCTATTGTGTGACTCAACCACATTTATCCATTTATCCATCAGTTCATGGAAATTTGAGTTGCTGCTTTTTGACTATTATGAACAATGCTGCTATGAACATTTGTGTACAAGTTTTTGTGCAGACATGCTTTCATTTCTCTTGGACAGATACTTAGGAATAGAATTGCAAGATCATATGGCAACACCATATTTAACATTTTGAGAAACTGCCAAACTGTTTTTCAAAGTGGCTGCACCATTTTACATTCCCACTAGCATTGTATGAGTATTTCAATTTCTTCACATCCTTGCTATTACTTGTTATTATCGATATCATTTTTATTATAGCCATCCTAGGAGGCATCAAGTGGCATTTTATTGTGGTTTTGATTCGCATTTCCCTAATGGCTAATGATGTTGAGCACCTTTTCATGTGCTCATTGGCCATTGTATATTTTCTTTGGAGTAAGTTCTGTTCAGACTCATTGCCCACTTAAAAAAAAGGGCTATTTTTCTTTTTATTGTTGAGTTGTAGCAGTTCTTTATATATCCTAGATATAAGTCCCTTCTCAGATTTAAAATTTACAAATATTTTCTCCCATTCTGTGGATTTACTTAATTTTTAAAAAATATTAAACTCTGTTGCTTCCTTCTTAGGATTTCTAGCAACTCTCTGGCTTAAATAACCCTTTAACGTTTCTCTGTGGATGTTTTCAAGAACTACAAACCTCTAGTGTCCATAACTGAACTTCTTATCCTCCTTTCTATTTCTAGATCTACTTCCTTGTAAATCTTATCTATTCAGCCAGTTGGCCAACCAAGACAGACACTAATTCCTCCTAATTCTTCTTTCTTTTCATCTCTCCCCTTCAAATAGCCTCCCACCCCCAACCCCCCCAGATTCTGTCAAACACCAAGTAGTGTTGTTTAATTTCTGCCTGTATTCAGGTCTTTGAAATTGTGCGTTCTGCTACATCTACTGTGAAAGTAGGTCATGTTTTCATCATCGTTCTTCCGAACTTTTTCAACAGCCTCATTCACAACCTTGTCTCCATTTGGGCCCCTTCTAAATGCAAATACAAAGATGATACTTCCGTGGCACACTATAGACTAACAGTTACAAGCACAGGGTCTGAAGCCATACTTCCTTACTTTAAGTCTTGGCTCTACTATTTAACTTCTCTGTATCTCAATTTCCCATCTGTAAAATGAGAAATGATAATATAGGGTTGTGCGAGGATTAAATGAATTATTATATGAAAATGCTATGAACAGTACCTTGTGTGAAATAAGCATGTAAATGTGAGCTAACAGTATTATAATAATTAGTTTTTTTTAAAAACTATGAATTAAATATTTTCCAAAGTTTTCTTTTTTTTTTTTTTTCCTAACGTACAGAATAAAGTTGGAATGTTTTGCTTGGTACATAAGGCACTGTGAACCTTCCATGATTTGCAGTATGAGCTGAGAAGAAGTTACCATGACTAACAAAATCCTTAGAGCAGTTTTATATCTTCCCTTTTCAAAATGTAACACTGAGTTTAGAATTGTCAGGTCTAACTGCTTTCCAGGTACTGTTGTACTACTACCACAGTAGTAGTGTGAATGTGTGCTAATGGGTTAGAGTAGCAAGCATTTTCTATGTACTGCCACCTTAATTCTTGATTCTCTGAATTGCTATGCCCAGCTTCAGAGTTGAGAGGAATGAGAGGGTAAGCCTGTTGTCCAAGATCATACAATGAGGAAGAGGAGAACCCTGGAAATGGTCCCCAATTCTCTTGCTTTCCAAGTCCTAAGCTCTTGGCCCTGCCTCGGGAAATTTCTGAAGAGGTGTCCACAGACAGACATTCTCAAAAGCAGTGTGAGAAAGAATTTCCAGTGCTTGTTTCATGTTTATAATTCCTGAACAGAAGAATACATCTTCCATCTGGGAAGTCTTTACACTATTATCCACACATCTGAAAATTCCTGGGACTATTAAATTGTAAATGTAGCTTCTGAAAGTTCTTGCTTAACAGAAATATAATTCTTCTTGGGGGTAAGTGTCTTCCTTTGCTGGCTAGACTACAGTCGATTAACTCATTCGGCTGAAGTCAATGGGTCTTAGACCCAACTTTCTTCTTTTCCCAGACAGCTCCTTACATATGGTGAGGGACTAGGGGAGGGTATGGGCAGTCGGAAGAGCCGTCTTTCTCTTTGAGACGTAGCTAGGTATTCAGGAATTGATGAGTAACTCAGGGCCACCATCTTCACATGCCGAGGCAGCACATGCTTAACTGTGAGCACAGGAGGTCTTCATTATCTGAAGATAATTGGTGCTGGAAAACTGCGAATTAACATGAGTCCATCAAAACTTGGGACTACATTTTCAAAATAAATGGTAAAAGACAGTTACTTGGGACTTTAACTTGAAAAACAAAGCTGGCAATTATGAAAACAAGTTTATTTATTTAACAAAATACAGGGCTAGATTATAATTCTGCTGTCTTAGAAAATACACAAGAATTGAGTGTTTTTTTTTTTTTCCCATTTTCTGACAAAATTTTATAACAGGAAAATTCAATTTGCCTTGAACTTTTGTGATATTGTCATAAAGTCTCTGTCTCTCCATCAGTCTCCTTCTCTCTCTCTGTCTCCCTCTCTCTCTCTTTTCCAAAATTATTCAAAGATTTCATAAATTTTCCTGAAGGCTTCTCTTAATCTTAACCTTTGGGATTCAAATCATTCTCCTTTAAAGCCCCAATTATATCCTCAAATCTGGTTGATTTTCTCTTTTGGTTTAACCCTAACTAATCCTCCTTGATGCATGGCTTTGGGTATAGCTAAGTTGATTCTTCAACTCTGAGGGACTCCGAGAACTACAGCATCAAAGTTGGCAATTCAGTTTTTGAATTTGCCTTGTATTTACATTGTGTTGTCTGATACTTAGATTATACGATCACCACCATGAGACAAACCAACAAAGATGTTGACCGGATGGGTTGAGACAGGAAACGGTGTTGAATGGAGAGGGCTGTGTGAGAGGGGACCATTTTAATGATTAGTATTTTAAATGTGCTATGCCTTTGCTTTCTTATGCAAACTCATACTTTTGGCACTTCTGATATGACTCTCCCTTTAATGGCATGTGGCTTTCCAAATCCCAGGCACAAAGATCCATTCTGAACTCAGGTTACCCTGAAGGCCTTCATATTACGTAGAGTTTGCTGAAATCCAAGCTTGTTTCCATGACCAACAAGGCCCATCTGGGTTTCACAGCCCCTCTATTCTGCATCTTTATCCTCATCACATGCTTTGCCCCTTGCTCACTCTGCTGCGCCACACTGGTCTTCTTTATTCCTTGCTAAGCCCTTTCTGGCCTCTAGACTTCCACCCTGTTTGTTCCTTCTCTCTCACTGAAACCTCTGCCTCCCAGGTTCAAGTGATTCTCTTGCCTCAGCCTCCTGAGTAGCTGGGACTGCAGGTGTGCACCATCACACCCAGCTAATTTTTATATTTTTAGTAGAGTCGGGGTTTCACCATGTTGGCCAGGATGGTCTCCATCTCCTGACCTCGTGATCCACCCCCCTTGGCCTCCCAAAGTGCTGGGATTACAGGTCTGAGCCACCGCATCTGGCCTGTTCCTTCTATCTTGAACACCTTTCCCATCAACAACTCTCATCCTTAAGGTGCAGTTCACTATCAACTTCTTGGAAGACTTCTGCTGACCGCTGCACTTCAAAAGGCAATATTCCCCTCAGTCACTCTTTTGCACACTCTTCTGCTTATCTCCTTAATAGCATTTAATAAAATAAATAGAGATCTTGTTTACTTTTTTATTTCTGTCTCTGAGTCCAGGGTATGTTTCAGAAAAGCAAGAGCTTTGTTGAATCCTCCTTCAAACACGCACAGCCCATCTTAAACGTTGCTAAGTGGAAAGATGCAATTTACAATTTGCAAAGAGCTATATGGGAAGAGCTTAGGAGCAGAGCACCCAGACTCCCTGATTTGAAGAATTTAATCAAATCTTTTCCTTGGGTCCATTGGAAGAATCTTTGCTTCTTCCTCCTATATAGAAACCAACTGAGATATTTTAGACTATGGGGAGAGCTTCACAGAAAGATTTCAAATATTAGAGATTAAATACAAAGGAAGTTATTAATTTATGTACATTCCTTTGACCTAAGAATTTTTCCCTTATTATCAAATTAATTATCTTATTTTGCCACTGAAGGGGAAGAGGGATAGGAGAAGTGGTATGGGACTCATGGGTCATGATTTTTGTCAACTTCTGCTCCAAGGTCTGTAAAGTTTACTTCAAGGGCAATTTTTCCTACTTTTCTAAAGGCTAATGAACAGTGGGAATATCATGAGAAAAGTAATTCATGAGCCATACTGGGTGATCCAAATCAAGTTCTAGTTGGTGCCAAAGGGAGATAGTCTCTAAGTCCTTGGAACAAAGGAATGGTAAAACTAAACAAGATACAGAAAGATCAGAAATCCGTATTTTCCATTGCTAAGACCTCAGAAACCTATAAAAACAGTTGTTTTATGGGAACACTTAGCAAAGCACTGCCCAAGTCCATTTTAAAGTCCCAAAATCCTTTGACATATGGCAAGCATTACGTGTGCTCAGCTGTCTATCTTGCACAACTCTTTCTTCTTCCCTCCCCCAAGGAAAGCATTTCTGAAGCCCTACATTTACCATATTTTACAAGAAGCACTTAGCAGCAGTGAGGCTCAAAAGCAGTCTCAAGAAGACTAGCCCCAGCCAAGGATGCTGGGAGCACCAACATATTTCTTCTCAAGATGGAAGCCTTGAGGCAAAGCTGTTTCAGATTAGAAGGGGCATACATTCCTCGTTGGGGTTTTACTTTAGAAGAAGGTTTAATGACTCAGATGTCCTAGGCAGCAAAGTGGAACACATTGTCTTGCTTGGCCCTTTCCAAAAGTGTGAGGATATGTGGGCCTCATTGGCCTGTTGGGTTGTGTTGGAGTTTCCTGATGATCAGGTGATGGAAGCGACAGAAAAACAAGTCCAGGTGAACTGTTCAACATGTCTCTGTGTTTCCCTTTGCTTCAAAGATGTGCCCTATTCTTCAGCACCAGCATACTCAAAAGAAGGTATTCCTGAGTTCCTGGAAGAACAGGTGGATGCTTTCCCCCATAGACGTCTTCCTCTGGCCTTCCTATGGGAACAGATGGCAGAACATATCCATGCTGTATTCTTGGAAAAACCTCCCCTATGCGGCTTTGATGTGGTTATTCTCAGGAAAACCATCCAAAATGTCCCAAGGAAATAAAAATAGTTGAATCCAACTGTGTAAGGCCATGCAGCCCAGACTTGGCTCTGCAATAAACTCTTTGAGAGTAGTAATATACACCTGTGTTTATCTTTTTGCCCAGCTTTTATTCACCCTTCTTCTAATAAAACACTATTCTAATTTCTCACTCCTCACTCAGAAACCACTTCTTTCTCATCATCAGCTGGGTAGTTTATGGGGAATTGACCCACTCCAAGCTCCAAGAAGTGATGTCTGAATGTTTGTTTCCACCTAAAATGTTGAAATCTAATTCCCAATGTGATAGTTTTAGGAAGTGCAGCCTTTGGTGGCTGATTAGATGAACAGATTAGTACTCTTATAAAAGAGGCCCCAGAGAGCTGCCTTCCCTTCTACCATGTGAGGAACCAGAGAGAAGGTGCCACCTGTGAATCAGAGATCGGGGATTCACCAGACACTGATTTTGACAGTGCCTTGATCTTAGACTTACCAGTATCTAAAACTGTAAGAAATAAACTTCTGTTGTTTAAAACCTACCCAGTTTAGTGTATTTTGTTATAGCAGCCTGAGCAGACTGAGACAGGTGCAAGCCCTGATTGGCGTAAGCCATCAATCTCCCCAACTTATAGTAGCAACAATGATAGATTTAAGGAGAAGCCTGTGACTTAAGAAGCCAGTTGAATGCAATTATGTAAGGCCGTGCAGCCCAGACTCACCTGATGAGTGAGAGAATTACTTCCAGGATGTGCAGTAGTTATGCAGCAACAATGTCTGTTCCTATGAAGTTCATGGTTTAAGGACATGAAGTCAGAAGTTTTTGCTGCTACATATGGACTCCCTATAACGGCTAGGAGGGTGACTGTGGCTAATGACACTATAAAGGAAATCAGATCCTGGGAATGACATGCTTTGGCCACCTGGATTAAGCCTTGCCTGAAGCTATACTTTGAACTTTTCCATTACCTGAGCCAATAAATCCTTTTATTGTTTAATCCAATTTAAGTTAGTTTTCTGTTGATTATAGCCTAAAGAAATCTAGCTGATAGACCTATATAAAGCTAACTGCTGGGTGCAGTGACAAGCATGCTGACTTAAGACTCCAGAGACCCGAGTGCAAGGTCTCACCCTTCCCTTAAATGGCAGCATTAGTTAGGGAAGTCCCTTCTCTACTCCGAACCCAGCACTTGCAAATGAAGTAGCTGGAGTAGAACAGGATTTGCCAAACTCTTGTCAGACAGACCAGGCTGGTCAATGAAAACATGTCTACCAGTCCTCAGTTTTGAAAGAAACATAAGGAATGGCTGTAAGTTTTCATAGAGTTAAATGTATTTTATTTAAAGGACTACCCTTTATTATGAGACTATAAAAGTATAAGTATGTTTATTTTATTTGTATTTTATGCTCTCAATTGATTAAAGTAGAAATCATAAACTTTCTATAGTTCTTTCCAATTTGAGTCATCCAATTGTTTCTCCTTCATGAAATCTCAAAATCTGGAGATCCCTAAGCCAGATAATATTCTAAGGAAACCTCTAAATATTTTTTTAGATTCAATAACTTTTCTATTTTATAGGGATATATATTCAACACATGTAAATAATTTAACAGAATTCAATGCAATTTAAAAAGTAATTATAAAATACTTAAAGTTAACCATAGTTATCTGGATACTGAAGATACAAATGTCAAAGAACCATTCCCTGTGGAAGGATTTTTCTTTTTTTTAACTTAAGGAAGGAAGGGGTTGGTTGTGTTGTGCTTATTTTCTTTTTCATTTAGGTGTAGATACTGTAAATGTTGTCAAAAGTCCTTCCTTTGTAATTCTTTAAAATCCACAATTATCAAAAGACTGAGAATCTAATTCTCATTTTTATACAGTTGTCCCAAGACAATAGTTGACTATTTTTCTTCTCAGAGGAAATCCTCTCCACAGCTACAAAATCATTATCTACTTCTCTAGGGGCTTTATTCCACATTCCTGGAGTGAGTTTTAGAAAGCTGGTTTAGAAAGTTATAAATCTTTTTCTGTTTCCCTGAGATAATTGTCTGAATGTTAATATTTACTAATATGTTTCTCAACCTTTATCCACAGCTCACAATCCTCATCACATCATGACTTCATAAGCAACTCCTTTTAAATTTTAGCTTACTTTGGAGGTAAGGGAAACTCCAATCCCATTGTGTCCATTGTGTAAGTAAAGAGGAAACAAACGGGAAACCCC
>NC_045435.1:81327110-81337198 GCF_002776525.5 Piliocolobus tephrosceles | reverse complement strand
CCCCCAGTCCAAATTTCCAAAGAGCACCCCCTTAGGGTGCCTCCTAGCCAATTTAAAAACCTTACAGCTTGAACAAGACCTTAGGAGGAAGCGGTTAATTTTCCTTTCCACTGTGGCGTGATCAACCTCAGCAATTTCTGCCAGCGGCTAGGCAAGTGGTCCGAAATTAATTACATACAAGGCTTTTGGGCCTTAGGCTCTCGTCCCTATACTCCTTCTCTCCCCGCTCTCCCCACCCCCTCCCTTCCTGCCCAGACTACTCCTCCTCCCCCCATCCAGACTCCTTCTTCCTCCTCCTTATCTACTAGTAATCCACTGGGTCCCGTGCCTCCTTCGGGGCCCCCAACTGGCTGTCTTGAGCCCCTATCTCTGCCCACACCCTCCTACAGTGTTAGCACCTTTGCGAGAGGTAGCTGGGGCGGAGGGGGTAGTCAGAGTACATGTCCCTTTTTCATTGGCCGATCTTTCCAAAATTGAGAAGCGTTTAGGTGATTTCTCAGCTAATCCTACCATATACATAAAGGAATTTAGACACCTTTGTCAGGCCTATGACTTAACTTGGCATGACCTCCAGGTTATCCTAACCTCTACCCTAAACCCTGAGGAGCAAGAGCGCATCCTAGCGGCCGCCAGGCAGCATGCCAACCAACTACATTTAACTGAGGCTGCCATCCCACTAGGGGAGCAAGCAGTCCCCTCGGCAGACCCAGACTGGAACTACCAAGCAAACCAGCCTGGGCGCCGTAGGCGAGACCTAATGGTTCAGTGTTTGTTGGCTGGTATGCAAACAGCCTCAAACAAAACTGTAAATTTTAACAAATTAAAAGAAATTATTCAAAATCCAGAAGAAAATCCAGCCGCATTCTTAAATAGGCTGACTGAAGTTCTAACCCAGTATACCCGGTTAGATCCGGCCTCCCCCACAGGGGCCACCATTTTGGCGTCTTATTTCATTTCTCAATCAGCTCCTGACATTCGTAAAAAACTTCAAAAGGTAGAGGATGGTCCTCAGACACCAATACAAGACCTAGTTAAATTAGCCTTTAAGGTCTGTAACTCCAGAGAGGAGACGGCAGGCTCGCCTCAAACAGAAGTTACAGCTCCTAGCAGTGGCTTTACAGCCCAGTCGTAACCCCAGACCAGAGAGCACATACCCCACAGACTCCAAGGCCACGAAAGGAGCCTGCTATAAGTGTGGCAAGGCAGGACACTATGCCAACAGGTGTCCGCAGGGTCCTCGAGTCCCAACGCAGCCTTGCTATAAGTGCAAGGCATCAGGACATTGGGCCAGTGAATGTCCTAACCCTCATCCACCAGCAACCCCGTGCCCTGCTTGCCAGCAGAGAGGACACTGGAAGTCGGATTGCCCCACCCTGAGAACAGGTGCCGCGCCTCTATGTGACCCCCTTTCCCAGGATCCTGGGAGCTCCTTCCAGCTCCTACATCTGGACGACGACAACTGAAGGTGCTGAGACTCAGGGACCCCCATCACCCTCACCGAGCCGCGGGTAACTCTCCTGGTAGCGGGTAAGACAATTAATTTTTTAATTGACAGCGAGCCTACCTATTCTGTTTTGCCATCCTTCTCTGGACCTAGTCTTCCATCCAATATCTCGGTAGTAGGAGTAAGGGGAAAGCCATCCACTCCACGAAAAACTCCACTCCTTAACTGCTGCCTGGCCAACAACTATTTTGCGCACTCGTTCCTCATTCCCAGCTTAAAAGGGCCCCTACCGAAAGCAATCAGTGGAAATCAGTTTGGCTTTCCCCCACTCGCCTCAAACTTACTAAATTTTCTTAACTATCTCATACTCCCCAACCTTGCCAGGACCTTCCTTCTGGGTTTTGCCCATATTCCAACAAATGCTTCCATTCCTCATTCCTATACTAATACTGTGCCTTATTTTATTCTTCATCCATACGTCCAAATACCAACCATGGGCCCCGACCTTAACGACACCCCTTAACAGCAGGAAGTAGCCAGACAGACCACGGCCCCCTTTATCACTATTATCAATAAAAGGTTGGACTGTTTGGACGAATGGAGGCAGGATGGTGCACTTCCGGGTTCTTCTTCACCACCAACTCTTCCCGTGTGTGCGAGAATGCAGCTGACGCCCGGGAAGGTGCAGATTAATCAGGCATGCACCAGGTGATGTCAATCCGAGGAGACCAAGATTCACCTGGTGGCACCTGCGGAGCACCCTCTCCTCCCCCGACATGCCCGTGCCCCGCCTATTGCCCTTCCACTCCTAGAAAAGTCGCTCCCAGCAGATGCGCTGGGGGCGGGCTTTCTCAGCCCCCACTCTTGTCAGGACTGTATTAGAAACTCCACCTGCCCCCACCCCACCCCCCCAGCTCCGGTCCCTGAAGCTAGATGACCAAAGAATAAATTTGCAGTTTTGCTTTTAGCCTTGCCTACTCGCTGGTTCTTTTGTGCCCACTCTGGTGGTCTTAGAAAAACAAATCACCCGCCTCAGCCTCCCAAAATGCTGGGATTACAAGCATGAGCCACCATGCCCAGCCTCCTGAAGTGACAATTCTGCCATCAAAAGACAAATCCCACCAGCCTACAAAGAAGGGAAAAGGACATTAAAACTCTAATTGATTTGAATTTAAGATTGATTCTGGATCTGAGGACATGAGAGCTATATTTTTAATGTTTTTTCTTAATTAATTTTTTTGAAATTTGGAAGCAATCACAAGTTACAGAGTTACAAATAAGGTACAAAGAGTTTTTTCTCTGAACCATTTGTGAGTAAGTTGTCTGATGTCCTGTTGCCATGCAGTGGCTTTCCTAGTATTAAGGATGCCCTCTTACATAACTACAACAAAACCATTGAAAGCAGGAAACTAACAAGGATATCTCACTACCATCTAATCCTCAGATCCCATTCAAGTTTCACCAATAGTCCCAATAATGCCAATTATGACAAACTGATCCATTTCAGAATCACATATTAGATTTAGTTGTCACGTTTCTTTAGTCTGGAAAAGTTGCTCAATCTTTCCTTGACTTTCATTGTCAACCTTTCCTTGACAATATTTGAGAGCTGTGCAAAGAGTGTGTGCTTTGAGGCTCTGCCTGTCTGGCTTTGCATTTCCTGGCTGTGTGTCCCTAAGTGAGCTACTTCACTTCTCTGAGCTTTAGGTTCCTCACCTCCAAAGTGGGAATGGCAGTGCCCACAAGAGGGTTATTGTAAAGATTACAAATGGGCATCAGCATACCATGGCACCTAGTTAGAAGATCATAAATCTCCCCTCCAACATGGGAGCTGGCACAGTGAGATCAGCACTAAGATTTTCAAAGTTTTCCGACATCATGAGCTTTACTGTTACTTTAAGCACATTTGGTTTTCTGAATGTGGTGCAACCAGAGGGCCCATGGCTGACCATCTCTTTCGTGTTTGCATTTGAGAGCCATGAGCAGGCCCCATCAATGAAAGAAAAGCATTCTGCATGCCACGCCACATGAAAAACAGCTTCAAAATGAGTTATAAAGGAAAATGTGTTCCTGGATGGCATGGGAAGAACATTTCATGGTCAAGCTAGACACCTCTGTTTGATGTTTAAGGGTCTTATCAACTAGACAAAGAAGAGATGGTAACACAAGAAAACAGAAAAGAATGGAACATAGCAAAGAAAGGAAACTCCAAAGTTGGCCTGTCACTCCTGGATGAAAGGCTAAGTCATCTGCTAATATGCAGCCTGTGGTTAGCTGGATGTCAACACTGCAGACATGGAGGATGACCTCACTGGAAAACAGAATGACAACCCTCCTCGGCCTTGGGAATATGTGCACTAGACAAATGATCTTGATTCAGCTAAGCTAACTTACAGATGATATAAGCCCAATCAGTTCCTCATTTTTCATGCTAATAGATGCAGAGTCAGCCTGGGAAGGGGGAGTGAATGAGGGTGGCTGCTGGCCAAGTCCCCTTCAGAAGATCCCACTAGCCAACAGAGTCTCCTTGAAAAGATTTTCTTGTCCCAGAGAGCAGCCAACTTTTGTGAACTTGAGCAATAGTCATCATAACAAAACTCTAGGTTATCAAAGCAGGCATATGGTCCTAGAGCTTGCTGCCGTGGAAAGTGACTTTTGACTCCACGCAACAAGGATTTGGGTTTGCAGTGGACTCAGAGACACTTCTTGAAGGCTCCCCAACTCAGATCTGAGCACCTCTGTCACTCATCCATAGCAACTCTTCCAGCCTCTGACACCTGAGACCTGACTCCATGTGAAGCTAGCAAAACAGCAAAATTTGGCATTACAGTCCTGATACAAGCTTTTTACAGTTCACAAAGTGTTTCCATATTCATGATTTCATCTGTTCCAACTCTGTGAGGTAGGATGACCATGTATTGCTATCTCTCTGTCCCCTCAGAGACTAAGAAATTGAGGCTCAGAGAGGCCAAGTGATGAGCCCCAGAACACATAGATAGGTAATGGGAGAGCTACGATTTGAATCTGGGTCTATCACCAGAGTCCACGCCCTCTCTATTATGCCACAAACGTCATACCTCAATTAGTGAGGTTTATGCTGTCATTTTTTTTAAAAAAGAATTGAATCATTGCCACCACCTGAGATCTCAGATGTGGCTGAAAAACAAAATTATGAAAGTCATCCTAATGTGGTAGTCAAATGTGAGGTCCCTGGAGCAAGCCAGTAGGGAATTTGGAGGCCATCAGTTCCCACATACCCTTGGCTCACCAAAAACAGCCTCAGCATGACTGCTGCTTAGAAACTTAAAAGGAGGACGATGGGATGAGAGTAAAGTGGAAATCTAATGGCAGTTACCAGCAGGGTTGTACTCTTGTCCCCACATCTCTTTGTTGCTGGAGTGACCCACCCTTCATTGAGGTAAATCCTCCAATATGTTGGCAAGACCCCCAGGCTATACATTCAAACACATTCATTATCATATGGGAAAGATGCATGTTTGTTTAAAAAGTCAGGTTCTTTAACTTCTATGACTCTTACAACTTCCTAAAGGCCCTCAGGCTCTTTGCTGAGCTGAAGAACCAAATTAGGCTTAATATGATCTAATGTGAAGGTCTGAATTATGTCTTGAATATACTTTCAGGGAGATGAAAGGACCAATATGCTTATAAAGTTCTATTACTCTTTAAAAAAAAGACTTTTAAAATTTTGGAAGTACCTCCTGGCTAGGGAAAGGATTAGATGCCCGGCTTTTAGTTCATTACTTTTGATATAAACACCCGGTATGCCCAGTGTTCAGCATCAGCTGACTGTCTTTACACAAACTGAACATATGCAGGGCCTTGGGCCTTTGTCTCTGAAGTCAGTTTAATGACTAGGGCAAAGTGAGATGTTTTGTCTGATTAAAGGCTCTGCTCTTCAAAGTCATACCTTCTTCCATTTGGGAAATGACAATGTTTATGGCTCCCGTGCCCAGTTGGTGGATGGACGGAGTGGGTAATGAGCAAATCTCTCTCTGTGCCTGAAAATACCAGTCCTGGTTAAAAAGAGAAAAAGAAGAGGTCCACTGGCCCATATGCTGGGCAAATCGCCCCTGACTCTTCCATATGATGGAAGCCCAATGACATGTAAGACCTTATTGCCTTATTGGGTGCTATCTATCAGGCACAGGCACCAGTTGCATGAGTAAAAATAAATGCAAAGGCATGCTGCTTGTATTTTAAAAATATTTCTAATTTTAATAAGTAACATGTTTATTACAGAAATTTGAAAACTACAGAAAAACAAAACCAAGAAAAATCACCCACGATCTTGGAATCCAGGGATCAACCTATTATCGTCTTGTTATATATGTTTGTATTATTCTCCAAGTGTTTATTACAAGCATTTAAAAAAATGTAACCTTGTAGACTTTGTGGCTTTGATTTTTTTTCACTTGTCTATATATTGGGAACATTTTTCTAAATCAATATAGATCTATATCATCATTTTTGGTAATTCTATCATGTGGATATATTATTTATTTTAGTTTAAGTAATGTACAATTATTGGACATGTAAGTTGTTTTCAATTTTACAGTATTACAAAGAGCTAATTCAAAAAAATTCCTGTACAGGAATCTTTTCTGAGTATTTCCTCTGGATAAATTTGTAAAGGGAATACACATTTCTGATTTGACATTTACTGTTCCGTCAGCAGTCACTCACACTTGGTACCAGGAATATATCTGGGTTCTTTTTTTTTTTGCATTCTGATACACACAATATACAATTTTCATGTTTTTTTTTTTTTTTTTTTTTCAATTTTAGAAGCGAAATGATACTGTTTTTCTAACTGGCTTATCCGAGTCCCCATGAAGATAAACACGCTTTAACTCTGTGGATTAGCCATCAATAGTCTCCTTATTGAAAATTTCTTATTCAAAGTTTTGTTTATTTTCTATTGGGAAAATAAGTTGTTGCATGGAAAGTTATAGTATTCACCCATCACATACATTTGTCATTGTCATTTGTTTCTGCTTGTAGTGATTTTTTATGTACCAAGTTTATATAAATATATCTTTATAATTCTACATTTCTTCATGGTTTTTGTGTTTGCTCCTATGCTGAGAAAGGTTTTCTCCATCCCAGAGGCAGAGGGTAGCTTTAATTGCTTCCACTTTTTAAAATGTTTCCTTTTTTACACTTTATACTAATCAGTTGGATCTTATTTTTGTCATTTATATTTTTAAAGAGTAAAAAAGGCAAGATATCTTATAATTTATAAAACTATTGATCAAGAAAGGTAAGATAGTGTTCAACTCTCTCTTTTTCTGGCAGCAAAAAGACAACCTATCATGATACAAATGCAAAAGAGACTAGACCGAAAATGTCTTCTGTATTGTACTAAGATGTTGTGCCCTTAATGAATTAACTGTTAATTCATTGTCTTGCTAAAAATCACTTCAGCAATGGGGATTGACACAATTTGATCCATCAGCAAGAAAGGGTGTCCCTGTGAACGTGAAGAGCGAAGAGTTACAGTGTTCAGACACCTTTCATACCTCTGAGCAGTCTTCTTGAGACATGAACGGGTCAGAGAGAAAGCTGGGCATTTGTGGAATAGGCTGACCTGTGTTGGACATGTGATGAAGTAAACTCAGCGAGGACAACCTGAAACGAAAGGACTTGAGCAGAACTTGGAAGATTGGGTGGATGTCATTGGGTGGAATGAAGGGAAAAGGAAATCAGGCAGGAAACCAGAGTGAGCAAAGATGCAGAGAAGAGGGCCTGACAATGACAAAGTTCGTGATCCTGAAGGGAGTTTACTGTTTGTTTTGTTTTGTTTTTTGGTTTTGTTTTGTTTTGTTTTTGCGACAAAGTCTTGCTCTGTCACCCTGGCTGCAATGCAGTAGCATGATCTCTGCTCACTGCAACCTCCACCTCTTGGGTTCAAGCAATTCTCTTGCCTCAGACTCCCAAGTAGCTGGGATTACAGGCGTGCATCACCAGGCCTGGCTAATTTTTGTATTTTTAGTAGAGACAGGGCTTTGCTATGTTGGCCAGGCTAGTCTTGAACTCTTGACCTCAGGTGATCTGTCTGCCTTGGCCTCCCAAAGTGCTAGGATTACAGGTGTGAGCCACTGTGCCTGGCCTGCAGGGAGTTTACATTTTACTCAATGTTTAGACAGGTTTTACTACTTGTTTCTGAACCTCAATTTTCTGTAAAATGGGGAAACTATATGAAGAGTTTCCCTTTAAAAATTTCAGCTAGTATTACTTAATCAAAAATGAAAAGGGTGTTCATTGGTTTAACTAATAGAACAGGCCAGGTATAGCCTTCCAGTGTGGCTTAATCAGGGAATTTAAATGATATCAGCAAGACCTCGTGCTATTCATCTTCAGGATCTGTGTCATCTCTGCTGGTTTCATGTTCTGGCTCCATGTGATGGCAAAGTAAACAAATAGCAGCTCCCTACCTACATCTTTTTGGGTTTAACTCCAGGAACTACTCTGATTATATTAGGTCATATGCCCATCTGCAAGTCAATCCCTATGGACTGTGGTCAGGGTGATAGAATATCCTGATTTGCCAGGCCTGGATCATGAGTTCTATTCCTGGAGCCATGATGGAGGCCAACCCAAAACGCATAATCTGAGTGTCAAGGAATAGTGTTTCTCCAAAGGAAATGTGGGCTACTGCTCCCTAGAGAAGAAAGGGAATCTATGCTGATCAGGCTAAAACAACACTCCTTTAGATCAGGAAGCTTAATTTTTTTGATTCTGTACTTAACCCTCTACAGTTGATGTATTAGGTATCATCTATCCCCAAATTACAGATGACAAAATGAAGGTTCAGAAATATTACATTTCCCCAAGTTCTCCCAGTTGATAAAAACTATGGCCACAGGTCACACTTGTTCTTTCAACTCCAAAGCAAAACCTCAGTGAAAACATAGCCAAGGCTGCTTTCTATACCAGTCTTCCTTAGGATCAAGCCTGGGTCAGGCAGCTGCTGTGTCAATGTCTGACTGGCTGACCGGGACACACTGTGGTCATCTTCACTCTGACCCCCTCTGACTATCCTGAGGACAGACTGAATGAGCAGCCAGCTTGGTGTCTACTGGGGGTCTGTAGGGATTAATGACTCTGAGAAACTGACCAGACAGGTATAAAAGGGACATTTCTAAATGTACTGCCTTCTGCTGCTGGCAATCTATTCAGGAGTCAAAATGAAGGAAGATTTGTCATCTTAGCCATTTTTGCTCCTGTGTCACAAAGGTAATAAATCCAGTTTATCTCTCAGTTGGTGTTGCCTGCTAGAGACAAGACTAAGTATTTCAACGGCTTGTGTAATGGTTGTTAGGCCAGTAGAAGTTCAAAACTCTTGTTTTCCAAAAAGATCCAATTCACATTTGAACCTACTATGGGTGGTGGGAACTTAGTGTTACCAAATACACAACCCATAGTTACTTTCATGGCAGCAGGGTACAGTGGCGAAGGGCACTGATTTTACAATCAGATAGACTGCAGAGCTATCACTCACCAGCTCTGTGATCTCCCCGGGCCTCGAATTCATCATCTGTAGAATGGACATAGGTAGAAGTACCTTCCAGCCGAATAGGAACAGCTCCAGTCTCCAACTCCCAGCACCAGCGACACAGAAGACCGGTGATTTCTCCATTTTCAACTGAGGTACTGGGTTCATCTCATTAGGGAGTGCCGGACAATTGGTGCTGGTCAGCCGCTGCAGCCCGACCAGCGAGAGCTGAAGCAGGGCGAGGCATCACCTCACCTGGGAAGCGCAAAGGGGAAGGGAATCCCTTTTCCTAGCCAGGGGAACTGAGACACACAACACCTGGAAAATCGGGTAACTCCCACCTCAATACTGCACTTTAAGCAAACGGGCACACCAGGAGATTATATCCCACACCTGGCCGGGAGGGTCCCACGCCCATGGAGCCTCCCTCATTGCTAGCACAGCAGTGTGCAATCTAACCACAAGGCAGCAGTGAGGCTGGGGGAGGGGCGCCCAGTTGCTGAGGCTTAAGTAGGTAAACAAAGCCGCTGGGAAGCTGGAACTGGGTGGAGCTCACAGCAGCTCAAGGAAGCCTGCCTGTCTCTGTAGACTCCACCTCTGGGGACAGGGCACAGCTAAACAACAACAACAACAACAACAACAAAGCAGCAGAAACCTCTGCAGACGCAAACAACTCTGTCTGACAGCTTTGAAGAGAGCAGTGGATCTCCCAACAAGGAGGTTGAGATCTGAGAAGGGACAGACTGCCTGCTCAAGTGGGTCCCTGACCCCTGAGTAGCCTAACTGGGAGACATCCCCCACTAGGGGCAGACTGACACCCCACACCGCACATGGTGGAGTACACCCCTGAGAGGAAGCTTCCAAAGTAAGAATCAGACAGGTACACTCGCTGTTCAGCAATATTCTATTTTCTGCAGCCTCTGCTGCTGATAACCAGGCAAACAGGGTCTGGAGTGGACCTCAAGCAATCTCCAACAGACCTATAGCTGAGGGTCCTGACTGTTAGAAGGAAAACTATCAAACAGGAAGGACACCTACACCAAAACCCCATCAGTATGTCACCATCATCAAAGACCAGAGGCAGATAAAACCACAAAGATGGGGAAAAAGCAGGGCAGAAAAGCTGGA
>NC_045435.1:81278239-81326710 GCF_002776525.5 Piliocolobus tephrosceles | reverse complement strand
AACCATCATTCTTAGCAAACTATCACAAGAACAGAAAACCAAACACCACATGTTCTCACTCATAGGTGGGAACTGAACAATGAGACCACTTGGACTTGGGAAGGGGAACATCACACACTGGGGCCTATCATGGGGAGGGGGGAGGGGGGAGGGATTGCATTGGGAGTTATCCATGATATAAATGATGAATTGATGGGTGCTGACGAGTTGATGGGTGCAGCACACCAACATGGCACAAGTATACATAGGTAACAAACCTGCACGTTATGCACATGTACCCTAGAACTTAAAGTATAATAAAAAATAAATAAATAAATAAATAAATAAATAAAAAGAAAATGTGGCATATATACACCATGGAATACTATGCAGCCATAAAAAAGGATGAGTTTGTGTCCTTTGTAGGGACATGGATGCAGCTGGAAACCATCATTCTTAGCAAACTATCACAAGAACAGAAAACCAAACACTGCATGTTCTCACTGATAGGTGGGAACTGAACAATGAGATCACTTGGACTTGGGAAAGGGAACATCACACACCGGGGCCTATCGTGGGGAGGGGGGAAGGGGGAGGTTTGCATTGGGAGTTATACCTGATGTAAATGACGAGTTGATGGGTGCTGACGAGTTGATGGGTGCAGCACACCAACATGGCACAAGTATACATATGTAACAAACCTGCACATTATGCACATGTACCCTAGAACTTAAAGTATAATAATAATTAAAAAAAAAAAAAAAGAATTACCTTCCTCACTTAGTTGGCTGTACATCCATTTCTATTTTATGCTTTGTTGATACTTACTATACCCAGCATGTGTCATGCACTGATCTAGAAAAAGGGGTACAGAGTAGGCCACATGGTCCAGCTTCTCCCTCCTTATACCTTGAAACTTTTTAAGAATGCTATTAATGCATCAAGATCATACTGAACATGCATATTAATCAATGAATCACCCATATACATCTAAAGTTTCTAACAGTGATAAGTGTTGTAAAGAAGAGAAAAAAGGTAATATGACAGTGGATAATTGGGAAATGTGACCCAGTGATAAGATAACTAGGAATTAATCAGGCAAAGAGGTAGATTGATTGTATCTTTCCCATCCTTTTATATCTATCTTATCCTTGTCCTTTATAATGTGCTTGCAGCCTTCTCATCAAGCAGTAGAGCCTAGTTCTCCATTTCATGAATCTGGGCTAATCTTGTAACTTACTCTGACTCTAATTCCCAGGCAAAGAGACAGGACTATGGAACCAATATCCAGGAGAAATAATAGACAATAAAAACAAATCCAGAGAGCATTAGATAATGGGATTCTTAGACATGGGCTTTTATTCAAAAAGATAATATCAAAAATTTTAGCAGGCAACAGGAAATTATAAAATAGAATCAAATGGAAACTCTAAAACTCAACTATAAAGTAACTGAAATGAACAGTTAAACTGCGTTTTAGACACAACTGAAAAGTGAAGTGGAAGATCTCAGCGAGATAACTACAATGATGCCTGGAGAGATAGAAAAATGGAATGTAAATTCCACCAGAGAACAGAAAGAGAGAATGTTTACTAGTGCATTCTGTGAGGCTAAAATAGTCTTAATATCAACACCCAACAAGAGCATTATTGGAAAGAAAATTATAAGCCAGTCTTTCTCCTGAACATAGATGCAGAAATCTTAAGTAAACCAAATCTATTGATTTATGGGAAGGATAACACATCACAGCCAACTTAGGTTTGTTCTAGGGATTTATGGGTGTTTTAACATTTGAAAATGAGGCCAGGCATGGTGACTCACGTGTATAATCCCAGCACTTTAGGAGGCTGAAGCTAGCAGACCACTTGAGCCCAGGAGTTCAAGACCAGCCTGGCCAACATGGTGAAACCCCATCTCTACAAAAAATATGAAAATTAGCTGGCTATGGTGACACACACCTGTAGTCCCAGCTACTCAGGGGGCTGAGGCAGGAGAATTGCTTGAACCTGGGAGGCAGAGGTTGCAGTGAGACGAGATTGCACCTCTGCACTCCAGCCAGGGTGACAGAGCTTAAAAAAAATTAATCAATGTAAGTCATTGTATTAACAGTATAAAAGGGAAAAAATAAGCACCTCAATATATATTTCTAAAGTGCTTAATAAATTTCAGCACCCATTCATGATTAACAACTCTTAGTAATCTAGGAATAGAATGTAACTACTGTCATCTAATCAAAGTATCTACATGAAACATATAAGATATATTATCATCAATGGCAAAATGTTAAAAGCTTTCCTTCTGCGATGGGAAAAGAGACAGGAAGACCCGTTAGTACCACTTAATTCTACATTGTCCTAAGTATCATGGTCAGCACAAAGAGGAAAGGTAAATAAATGCAATTTAAATGAGTAAAAGGAAATAAAAGGTGATTTTATTATTATTTACAGGTAAAATAGATATACATGTATGGAATCCAAAAGAATCTACAAACTATTAGAATGAATTTGTCAAGATTCCTAGATGCAAGGATAATATGGAAGGAATTTCTTGCTTTTCTATCAACAATTGACAGTTACCCAACATAATTCAAAACTTTACCATTTATAATAGAATTTAAAGCATCAAATACCTAGGGGGTAAAAAAAATTCAAACAAATCATGTGTAAGACATCCATACAGAAAATCATAAAACATTGGGAGTTAAATTAAAGATCTAAATAACTTGAGGACTACACAAACATGTGTAGGCTTTATAGATCAGAAGACTTAATATTTACAGAGATTGATTCCAGTGATCCATATAGTCAATGAAATCCTAATCAAAATCCCATCCACTTTTGTGAAAATTGACAAACTGATTCTAAAATTTATGTGGAAATGCAAAGGGCAAAGATAAGCCAAGACAATTCTGACGAAAAAAGTGGGAAGATTTGCTCTACAAAAGTTAAGTGTACAGTCCACAAGACAGGGTGACAATGGCACTAGGACAGCCAAATTGGCCAACAGCAGAAAAGAGAGTGCAGAAACAGAGCCCTACATGTGTGGACACTTGACTCATGACATAGTGGCACTGCAAATCAGTGCAGAGAGTCAGTTTCAATCATTTGTGCTGGGTCAACTTTGTTTTCTACATAAAAAGTTATACGTTGTCCAATAAGTTGTGCTGGGTCGGTTTGCTTTCCTTATATATAAAAAAAAAAGAAGTTAAACACTATAAAACATCATACACAAAAATCAATATTAGGTGGGTTGTAAAGCAAAAAGTAAAACAGTAAACAACACAATATAGCTTCTAAAATACAGTATACACAGACATTCTATATGTAGAATGTCTTCATGACCTTGGAGTAGGGAAAAGTTATTTAAACAGGACACAAAAGGCATTAATCACAAAGATGAAAAATGATAAAACGTACTCCATCAAAAGCCACCCTTATAAGAATGAAAATGTAACAAAATAGAAGGTATTAGCAACATATAATTGACAATGTATATTTTGACAATACATAAATAAATCTTTAAAAAGAATAAGATTACCTGATAGAAAAATAGCCAAAAATCTCTACCTCATCAAAAAGAATATCAAAGTGGTCGACAAACACACAGAGATGTGCTCAACCTTCTTTGTAAACAGGAAAATATTAATTAAAATCACAATAAGTTTCCATGACACAATCCATCACAACGGCTAAAATTCAGAATTCACATAGTAGCAAGTGTTAGAATGGATGATAACCAATGGGAACTCTCAGGTGCTGTCTGTGGGAGTATAAATTAATACAACAATTTTGAAAAACCATTTGGCATTGATTACTGGACTTTATCATACACTTACTATATGACCCAGTAATTCCATCCCTCAGCATACACTCAATAAAGGTGTGAGTGTGTACCTGAGGCACGTGCAGGAATGCTCACAGAAGTATTTCATGTATGCTCAGAGATAGAAACAACCCAAGAAAGTCGATCAACATGAAGATGCATAAACAAACTGTGGTGTATTTCTAAAATGAAATACTGGCTTAGAACAAAGACAAGCAATTAACTATATCAATTAAAATGAATCAACACGAATGAATATCTGAAACACAATGATGAGTGAAAGAAGCTTGACCCAAGAGAATATATAACGTGTGGGTGAGCTTATTTAAAGGTGGAACAACAGGAAAAATTACATCATTTAGCAATGCTTGTTTAACTGATAAAACCATAAAGGGAGAAAAGGAAAAGATTTCCATAAAGGCCAAGATAGAAGTTTCCCCTGGGACAGGAAGAAGGAAGTAGGCATGAGGTGGGCCTCTGGGAGCTTGAAATGTTCTGTTTTTAGGTGTGGTAATGGCTACCTGGGATTGTGCTTAGTGATAAATCAGCAATCTGGCATTTCCAATTAGACACTCTTCTGTATTTATTACATTTCACTATGAAAATGTTACAAATAAGTCACCAATATCATATGGATGAGAACCATTGGCCTAAATTGACACAAAGAATTTGAAAAGTGTTCTAGACCAAGAGATTTCTTAACTTGCTCTCATACCCCTCCCGGCAAGAACTTTGAAAGCCTACATATAGTCTTTTACCTTCTTAATCTGACAATTAACATTTCTCTCTCTTTTTTTTTTTTTTTTTAGAGACGGAGTCTCGCTCTGTTGCCCGGGCTGGAGTGCAGTGGCCGGATCTCAGCTCACTGCAAGCTCTGCCTCCCAGGTTTACGCCATTCTCCTGCCTCAGCCTTCCGAGTAGCTGGAACTATAGGCGCCCGCCACCTCGCCTGGCTAGTTTTTCCTATTTTTAGTAGAGACGGGGTTTCACTGTGTTAGCCAGGATGGTCTCGATCTCCTGACCTTGTGATCCGCCCGTCTCGGCCTCCCAAAGTGCTGGGATTACAGGCTTGAGCCACCGCGCCCGGCCAACATTTCTCAACATGTTAAAATAGTTTCAGCATATTAGAACTATTAAAATTTTAGCATACAGATGTTTTATCATTCTAAAATACATCCAATGGAATAGAAATATGAAGAAGACATTTTGTATTTTTCCTTGAAATTGCATTCTACTCACCTTCCTATGAAATTTTATACTAATGTACTATGTTTCTGTGTTTAAAATGCTCTTACTGACCTATCATAATTCATGACGTAAATATGCATAGAAACTAGAATTCAGAATTTCCTGGATTTCCTGTGACCTTAAACTTAAAAATAAAATTCTTCTGGGTTGAATTATCATTATGAATTACTAATACATAATTGATACAAACATAAATATAAATTTCAATACATTATCAGAAAAAATGTAAAATTTTATGGTCATTTCATCTCTTAATGAAACGCATAGGGGTAGGTTTATGGGACATTCATTAAAGAAGACTCTATGGGCATGAAATTAGTGCACCTTGAGCTGTTCCTTTGGCACCCTGGAACACTACACCTTGGCTGGTGCACCATGGCAGGAACAGATGCTGGCAAAAGACAGGCCCTTTCTTTGTAATGGAGCAGAAGAATTACTGCACAGGGGCAGGTGGGAAAGGTACACTGGTATGGTGTCTTTTATGAGAACTTCCCTCCATGGCTCCATGGCTTCACCTGATGCTTTCTCTTCGCCTGGAGCCTGCTAGGCCACACAGCCCACATTTGCATTTCCTTCCCCGTGCACACCCTACGTGGGATCCCAGAGTTCCCCCCAACAGAATGAGAGATCGAGAACACACCTTTCATATGCTTCCCTTCCTTCTCCATCTCAGGTCCCACTCCAATACAGTGTTTCCCAGGATCGCCGTCCAAACTGACTACTTGCACTAGGATCTTGGTTTCTGCATCCATTGACGGGAGAACTTGAGAGCTCACCTGCCTCCATAGCAGTGATCAAGTATATCACTTTTAGCAAAGAGTACAGTGGAAGCTGGGGAAGTAGATTCTCCTAAAACTCGCTGCCCATATACATACCACTTGGGAAAAACTTGTGTACTTCAAGGATGCACAGAACCCAGTTTGAAGTCACAGAGATTCATACCTCTGGATAAGGGGCAATTCCATGCCCTCCTGCTTTGAAAGCACTGATCATAGGCCTTTACGAGAAGACAGCATCTGTATTAATGGACACTAAGAATGTGAATATAATTTATACATTATAAAAGGTATTCTTATTATTGTGATGAGAATTAAGGGGCTCTAGGTTGCAGTCCCAGCCTGATTGTTGACTTACTTACGCTTCTACCCCACTTTTCCCCCCAGTTTCTCAATGTAGACAATAAAAGAGTTAGACAATAGCTGATTTATTTACAGATAACTGTGTCTCCATTCTCTTTGATAAGCCCAGATTAATATGTGTTCAAATACCTCGCTACAGATAAGAACGAGAGACCACTTTGGCTCAGGAGGTAGAGAGTTCTCTGCCTCTATAGTCCTTACTTAGGTTCAATGTGGGGTGGTTCCTTATCCTATTTAATTAAACCGTTGGGGGCGGGTGCGGTGGCTCACATCTGTAATCCCAGCACTCTGGGAGGCCGAGGTGGGCAGATCACTTGAGGTAAGGAGTTCGAGATCAGCCTGAGCAACATGGTGAAACCCCGTCTCTACTAAAAATAAAAATAAAAATAAATAAATAAATAAATAAAAATTAGCCAGGAGTGGTGGCACATGTCTGTAGTCCCAGCTACTCAGGAGGCTGAGGCAGGAGAGTTGCTTATACTCAGGAGGCGGAGGTTGCAGTGAGCTGAGATCGAGCCACTGCACTCTAGCCTGGGTGACAGAGCGAGACTCTATCTCAAAGAAAAGAAAAAAAACAAAACAAAACAAAAACCATTGCTATGTCCTAGATGTAAATCAAAACATATGCCCTGAACTTTTGGAAAATGTTTTTATGGGAATGGGCCATTGCTAATGCCATCTTACATAGCAGAGACACAGAAACTATACAGCATAACATAACATCACACAACATAGCAACACCATACAACAAAACCATCCTTTTTTCTGCATGTGAATAAAACTCCAATTTCTCAGCCTCCAGTAAACTTTGAGCTACTCAAATGTTCCCCAAATGTTGGCAACAACCAGTGTCCTGCACAAGGATTATCACATGGCATACGTTTAATAACTATTTGTTGAATTAAACACCCCCAGCATTTGTTTCCCACCTTTAGTTGCAGCTGTCTGTTGATATACTCTTGGATTTTCTTCTATCTTAACCAGCAGCTCTTGGTCTTTCTTGAGTCAAGGATCCTATTGAGAATCTGATGAAAGCTATGAACTGCCTACCCAGAGAAGGTACACATTTGTACAGGTACACACTCTTTCAAGATCTGTAAACATGGACCCAGGAAATCCTTGGGCCTCTGGTAAAGAACTTCTGTTGTAGTGCTAAGACATCATAACGTTTCCTGATTGGCACTGGCTATATGGAGGGCGATTCTGAGAGGGACTTGAAGGCCCTTGCTTGTCAGAAGGAAGGAACAGCATGTGCCTTGAAAGGGCTTGTGGCAGCTCAGTGCCAGGTATCTGACATCATCTTCTAGATTCATAGGCTCATTTCTCAAACACACTCTGCATCCCCTCATCTCTACACCTTCCCTCCAGGTGCCTACTTTACTTAGAACATCATGCGCTCTCACGGGAGGTAATAGAGATGAGACCCGGAGCCCAGGAGAACAAATCCTTGGTCAACTTCTGGCTATAAATATGCCACCTCTTACAAGTTACTTAATCTTTCCTTGCCTGTTTCCTCATTGGTAGAACAGGGATTATCACATTCTATAAAGGCACCAACCTCATAAAAGAAGTGTTGCAAAGATTAAACAATGCAGTACAATTTACTTAGCATGGTGAACAGTATCCCAATCACGCTGAATAAATATTCATTATTTTCTAACTGCCTGAATACCTTTCTCTCAAGACAGAGCTTCTCACGGGGACTCTGTGTTTCCCTGTAAATAAGAGTCAATACATTCCTTTTCTGTGTCCTCGAATGTGATGATGTTGTCTCTATTATTATTGCTTTTCTCAAAATGATTTTTGTTGGGTGGTGTTGCAACAGCCCAGGGCTCACCCCATTGTACAAAGTGAATCATGCATGTAATTGAAACTAACTTTTAAAATATTTTAGATCCCCAAGAAGCTGTAGCACACATGGCTTTGGGTACCAAACAGGAAGTATAATTATTTTGTGTATCTAGGCATCTATACGGATGACTCTCTGCCTCTAGACAACATCTTCTCCTTAGTGGTGAGTGAGGGGTTGTGGAGAATTCAGAAGTGTTCTCACTCTATCCTGTTTTAATATTGACCCTCAAACATTTTTGATGCAATTGTAGAGTTCTGTCATTTTGCTTAGCACATGTAGGTGATGAATAGGTGAATAATATGTTCAATTGAATTGATCCATATAATCAGACCACTGAATTTAGCATTATTAAATTCTTAAAATGGTCTGTTTTTAGAACTCACTCTTGAGGAGTGATAGATTCATAACAGAATAATGGGAACAAAAATAATTTACCTAATTCAAGAATAAAGTTTGTTTCTGGATATGCCAAAGGATCAATATTCAAGGAACCAAGAGACCAAATAGAAGAAATTAAACCACCTAATAAAAAAGATATAATTAATTAATTCACAGAATATGAAATACAAATAATCAAACCTATATGAAAAAGGGTTCCTCTCATTAAACAATGAGATATGAGTTCAATTATAATATATCGTTTTTATTTATTGGATTGGTGACAATGGAAAAGATTTCCTGCTATTCAGTGTAGGTGTGCACTTGGCATTTGCTTACAGGCACTTTCCTGCACTGTTGGGGGATGTAACATGGAGCCTGCTTTCAGAAAGATCTTTCACAAATACGACTCCAAAGCCTTACAATGCTCATTGGTTTTGGATTCAACCAATGGACTTTTAACCTGCAGAAAAAATTGGCTAAGTGTACAAATATACACACACAAGGATGATGATCACCAGGACCACCCTGCCATGGCTTCATACATTAGGGGCTCTCCTGGCCCTCCTCCAGCAGCCTTGCCCTTCTTGTCAGGGTGAGGAAGCCTTATATCAAGGAGTTGTGCCTGCCTAGAGCCTGTACCCCTCCCTCTAGAGACCACACTTCAAGTTCACAGGGCCTGGAATTGTCTCTGAGCTCCCAGACCCATCTCCTGAGGGCATTCAGCCTATGAGGTAGCTGTTAGGAGGCTGTGTAGACAGAATGTGAACCTGTGGCCTGGAGATTCACACATGTCCTTGAGAGGCCCCTCATTGCACCGGATGAGCTGAGGCTGGGAAGCAGGTGCAGGGGCCAGGGCCACCTTGCCATGTTCTGGCACAGAGCTCAAGGAGTTCCAAAGAGTATAAATTTGAACCCAGCCCTCCCGAGAATAGAGTCATGATTATCATGGTTGGACAATAAAACGTTTTTTCACTTAATGGCTTATAGGTGACTTTGTAACTTTAAAATATTTAGACCCATGCTATGTCAGCCTTCACTTGTACTCTTCGACCAGGTTGCAGATTCACAAATGTTAAGGGTAGGTCTGCTCATCCCAATTCCATTTTAACAAAGGTTAGTAGCAAATTATACTAATTGACATGGAAAGGGCTTTTAAGTTATATCAAAGGGAAAAGGATCTAAAACATGTGATCCAATTTGTTGGGGAGAGGAGTATGAAAATGAGTACGGATATATTTGGGGGAATGTGTATTTGTTCCCCATTTACAAGCAAACATTTGAAAGCATTCAACAAAATGAGGATAGAGGTTATCTCTCAGTGGTGAGGAGAGTAGGGGGCCAGGAATTGAGGTAGTACTGAGCTTTCTAGTTTTTCAACAATGAAGGAATTATTTGTGAAATATAGTAAATATTAAATCAAAAATACAGATCCTCAGTAGTTGGTCCCAGCCAGTTTTCTAATGCCGTTTCAAGATGCCTTCGAAATGAACAAGGAAGGACAACTTTGGCTTTCCAGCAGGGTTCCCGGGTGCCATTCCAGCTTTCAGGGAATATCATGGAGAAGGATGTCTCTCCTCCCCCACACGTGGCTCCTAGGGGTGACATAGAAGTGGCCAGCTGAGCCACAGTTCTCAGCTTTACACACCACTTCTCATGCCCTTCTTGCCATCACAGCTGGCTTTGATGTGGCTTTGAACTAGAAAAAAAGAAAGGCTAAGGGTGCCTCTCAGGATTCTCAGAGGTGAAAGGCATGTGGGGGCCAAGGTCCCCCATTCTGACCTGGAGCTTCTGGCTTACCATTTAATTCATGCCTACTCATGCCTTGATCCATCGCTGGGGCAGGACTTCTTTCAACAGAGCTAGAGTGGAGGCGGCATAGGTGAAAGTAACACAAGAGACTTTAATTAAGTTCTCCTGGGATGCGGGGTCTGTATAAGAGCCGGTAAAGAACGGACCCTACCAGGCCGTTTTCTTTCCTGGGTGCTCACAGCCTGAGTAATATTGTTTAAAGTTAAAACAAAATGCTGAAGCTTAATTTATGTCGACTTCCTACAGTCTGTTTAGTACATGAACTGCTTCTATAACTTATTGGGTGATTTTGAAGACTGGCCACAGAGTATACTGTCCGGATGACATTTCAGCTTTTTATTACCAGTTTTACTTTGAAAACAAGCAAAAAAATACGGTATTAAACTAATCAGAGACGAAAACTTTTATTAGTGGAAAAGGGATAAAGAAACCCACACAAGCATCTTTGTGACTTTTCTGCACTCAAGGGCTGGCTATTTCAAGTGTTAGTTGTACATAAATGATTTGGTCTAAGATGCTCTAGATGGCCCTCAAAACTGATTAGAGCCTATGAAACAAGAAACATTTCTACATTCGCTGAGTACTGAGAAATGGTGTGCATAAATTAGTGGCCACTGTAATACATACAATTTGAAGAGCAGATGGCTTGGAGTTAACTGCCTTAGTATTGTTATCTGAGAAAGGTGATATCCATCAAGACCAATGGGAGGACTAAAGGGCCAATTTGATGAGTTTCGGAAAGGAAGGAGGGCCTGGAGGGCGGGAGCATGTGAGAAAAATATGACTGACATAACCATATAGTTTAATCCATGGAAGGTCCATGTTCCATTGTAAATGTCTTGGGAATTGCTACTGCTTCAATAACACTCAGATACAGCACTGTTAATTCTATGATTTTGAGCAAATCACTTTGCCTCTTCATCATTTTAACTCCTTCGTCTGCAAAATGGACACAGTGATGGTACTAATACCTCAGAGAACCATTGTGAAGCACAGACAAAAATGTGAATGTAGGCCGGGCACGGTGGCACACATCTGTAAACCCAGCACTTTGGGAGGCTGAGGCGGGCAGATCACTTGAGGTCAGGAGACCTCAAGACCAGCCTGAGCAACATGGTGAAACCCTGTTTCTACTAAACATACAAAAACTTAGCCGGGCATGGTGGTATGTGCCTGTAATCCCAGCTACTCAGAAGGCTGAGGCAGGAGAATAACTTGAACTTGGAAGGTGGATGTTGCAGTGAGCTGAGATTGCGCCACTGCACTCCCACCTGGGTGACAGAGTGAGTCTCCGTCTCAAAAAGGGGCGGGGGGGAGGGGAAACAAAGTAAAAGTAATATGCATAATTACAGAAAAAGCAAGTCACAAACCCCCCTTTAATACAAGCTCTTTTAACTCTTATTATTAGAAATAATATAATTAGCCTAAAGTTAAGTAGACTTCAACCCTAAGCATAGATGACACATACTCTAATTCAGATCCACATTAGATCAGTATGTGCCAGGCACTATTGAATGCATCTCATTAATTCATTCTTAAAGCATGAACTTTCCATAGCACATAGCAATTAAAGGATTATATGAAAGAAATTGTTCAGATTAGGGTCAGGCCCCAAGCAGATGGCTCAGTGCATCTTGCTGTTAGGGAAGAGTGAGTGTACCCTCACTAAGCAGTAATGATTGATCTGTCCCATGGAAATAGGCAGGTTGGGTCCAATGATGCTGCACAATGCAGAGGCTCAGTTGATTAATGATCTACCAAAGCCCATGAAGGGACCAATAATTAATCTTGATTGTTTTCATTGACGATAAGAACACTGCCAATTCAGTTGGAAAAGACGACTGCAAAGGGGTGTGAAACATTGAAACAGAGACAAATGTTACATGCCCAGAAGCCAGCTTTCCTCAGCAAAAGGAAGATATTCATCATAGGATTGCAGTCACCCCAAGAGAAAGTCTTCAGTATAAGGGTTAAGAGAAAACTAGCTTTCTCACAAGTTCATAAAGCCATGCCCAAGGGGACAACAGAGGCAGAACTGTTCTCTAAAAAGACAGGGCCAAGAATTAATGAGGGATTCAGCTAGGGCCAATGGATCCAAAATGACGCAGGAACCATGGCAGTTAATTGACATTAACAATGCCTGGGAAGCAGCTCTGGAAGTATCCTGGAATAAGCCAAGAGAAAACATGAAATAGGAGTCTATGTAGGTCTAGGTCTAGGCACATCATACAAACTGGGGTATGTGAGAAAAAAAGTCTTGTTTACCATGCCAAGGACAAGAATTCAGAGGCATTCCAGATTTCAAATCTGGAAAATAAACATTACATAAGAATCAATGGTTGAGTCAGCTACCTAAAAGAAAAGATCAGATTTAGGAGTGCTCATTCCTTCCCAGTTGGGCAAGATCAAAGTCTGTTCATCACTTGTTCACAACATGACTAGAAAGTAGTGTATGGCTCACATTAAGTCAGTATTGTATTGGCCTCTGGGTACCAGCTCAGAGGAAAAGTAATGCATTTATATCCACCCGCGGAATAAATATTCACTGAGATATTTCTTGCATTTATATAAAGTTTTATATTAAGAACAACACAATCATAGAAATAAAGGGCCCAGAATCTGAAGTCAGTTTGATTGGAGCTTTATATAACCCCTAAACATTCACTCCTGTCATATTTCCTAGTGCACATTACTGACATACCACCCAATGAACAGTAATATTTGCATTAAAAAATGTTCATTCACAATCTTTTTGCCACTGGGGCTTGGAAAATCCTCAAGTCTAATCCACATGCCTGCTCATCTGACTTGGAATGGACCCTTTTTATCATCTCAATCATTTTAGAATCATTTAGGTTTTCTTTAAGACCTTTGCTAAAGAAAAAGGTCCAGGCAGGGATCTAAAACCATCGAAATAGTCATAGTCACATGTGTTAGGTGGCCCAGATAAAGGCTGGGATATTGCAACACAACATCAGTGCTACTCCAACATCATTAGCTGACAAAGATAACATTGCTAGTTACTCAAGCACTTTAGGTGAAATCCACCAGAACACACCAGAACAAACCAACTAACTAAAACATCTGAAATCCACAAATGAAAAGTGTCTAAACTTCCTTTCTAACCTAGTTGTGGATTCTTAGGAAAAATAATTCCTATTCTTACTGAAGTAAGTTAGGTAGACTTAGGACTGCACAGATACCTGGGTGGAGGGCAAACATTTCTTCAAAGCTATAGCGATATTAATCAAGTATTTTCTTTTGTGGAAGACCTGGGAAGATTACATCTACACTAACAAAAAACCTGACCCCCAAAAAAATCTACATGATGGGAAAATTATATATATACACACATATATATTATATATTATATATAAAAGTTATTTATAATACATAAATAATATATATTATGTATATTATAAAAATCAGGGAGGGAATATAGAATGTATATTATAAAAACCATGTATTATTTATATATATTATATATATCCTCCCTTCCCGATTTTTTATTTGGCTTTAGGACTAGAAAAAGATTGCCACACATGTTGAAGATCTTGGAAACAGCCTCTATTGCCAAATTGAACTTGTGTACATAGGCAAAGCACACCAATCTTTATGTTTGCAATTTTGCTTGAAAAATCTGGATACTTCAAATTATACCCAATATTTCTTCATGAATTTATATCTTGATGTGTTTAAAATGAATTGTAAAGAACAAACATCGAGGCAATGAACAGTCTTATTTATTAAACATTGCTGAGTTATATTTAAAATAAATATAATGGGCTGAAGGTGGAGAACTCCAAGTCTAAATCACCTGGGTGACTTTCCCTGCAGGGTGGTCATTGGTTGAAGGGGCTGCTGGGATGAACGGTTCTCCCACAGTCTCATCTAGATCAACACTAGCCAACTCCCTTCCTTGCCAGTGTCCCTCAGAGTTGTCTGGTGAGCATTTCTGACACTACTAACTTCAAAGGCATTTTCTTGAAAGCATGGGGAAAGAAACCACATGCTTTAAGGGAGTGAGACTCCCTTAAAGGAAGGAGTTATGCTTTTATCTCTGAGAAAAAGTTTCCAAACACTCTCCCTGTATGCGCAAAGGTTCTGGGTTACTATTGAAAAAATGAGGTACATTTATTTTCTCTGCCTTTTTTGTTGCTTTCCTACAAATGTCGATTATTTCTAGAAATCCTTATCCTGGTCATCATTTCATGAGAGTTTTACAGTAACCCAATGAAGAACCTAGCTCAAATATTTGTATACGTCCTTTACAGTGGAAGAAAGCAGAGCACACCAAGGGTCCGTGGCTTGCTGAGGTTTCTAGCCCAAAGGACAAAAAATTAGTAAAAGAATCGAGCCTTCTGGCTAGTAGTTTATGATACTGGCACAGCAACGACCCATCAAGACTCCCAGACTATAATCAGGCTACAGTGAGACTCTTAGACTCTTAACGTTCTCAGTCGCCTGTGGCTACTTTCAGAAGAGCACAGAGAAATGCACAGAGAGCCTGGAAACCATTTGTTTTCTGGCTGCATTCTTTGAACACCACCATAGATGGATGTTCTGAGATGCCATGGAACAGGCTTCAAACAATTGGTGATCTGATCTGATAGCCGGACTTCCAAATGAACTCAAAAAATAGTATAAAGGTTTTCTGTCTTAAATGAACTGCTTGCACATTTTAGATTCAGATGCATGTGGGAATTTCTACAAAGTTTTTGACATGGTTGTGCTTGCTTGCTTGCTTACTTGATTGATGAATTGATTCATTGAGGCAGAGTCTCACTTTGTAGCCCAGGCTGGAATGCAGTTGTGTGATCATGGCTCACTCTAGCCTACACCTCCCGGACTCGGGTGATTCTCCCACCTCAGCCTCCTGAGCAGCTGGGACCACAGGTGCACCACAATGCTCAGCTAATTTTTATATTTTTTGTAGAGATGGGCTTCACCACGTTGCCCAGGCTGGTCTCAAACTTCTGTGCTCAAGCCATACTTCCGCCTCGGTGTCCCAAAATGCTGGGGTTACACATGTGAGTCAAGGTGCCTGGCCTCACATCATTTATTTAATTCTGCAGTATTTTGTTTTGTCAGTGGAGGGAATCAGGTGTGTATCACACTTTGTGCTTAGAACTGGTATATAATAAGTGTGTAAGAACTGGTGTGCAAGAACTGGCATAAATAATGCGGACTTGGTCCCTGACTTCATAAAGCTTGCCTTCCAAACCAGCACCGTCCAATAGAAATAAACTGCAGGCCACAAATGCAAGCCCCCTACCATGCAATTTTAAGTTAAAAAGCAAAAACAAACAAGATAAATTAATTTTAAGAATATCTTTTATTTACCTCCAAATGTACAAAATACTATCATTTCAATATATAATCAATATAAGAATGTTTAATATAGTATATTATATATTTTGCTAGTAGCTCTTCAAAATCCAGTTTGCATTTTGCACTTATAGCACATCCCAATGTAGACCAGGCACATTCTCAATGCTCAATAGCCACATTGCACAACACAGGTCTAGAGAGGGTGTGGACAAAAAATAAGGACACTTTCAAAACAAGTGCACGTAGTGAGTTATGCCAATATGGAAAAACAAGGGTCTGAAAAAGGGAATCATTGGTGGGGATGGATAGGGATACTCTAGAGAGGCTGGTCTTCCTGAAGGGGTGACTAGTAAGCTGAGATTTCAGTTTCCTCAAATATAAATTAGAAGAATAATTCTATGCTTGTTTGTGGAGATTAAGGAAATTATGTAAGTAAATTTAACAATAAGGAATCAAGTCTGAAATTGCTGGGATAGCTGATATCAATCATTTTTATTTTTCTAAAATTCTAGAAGGTGCGTTTTGTACAGCCAAAATATTCGCATACAACATGAGATTCAATGGCCTTCCCATGATGTGAAAAATGTTCAGTTTTGACTTCAACAAAATAATTCCAGTGTTTCCTTTAGGCTCACTGGGGACAGGCATGCAAGGAGGGGCTAGCTCTTGAAGGCGTTTTGCCACCAAGTGATACAGAAGGACATTTCCCTGATGGGTTGACCCCCGTGGGTCTCAGCAGATGGTTGACTTGAGTGCATGCTAACCAGGGGCTAAACAAGGACTGGTTCTAGGACAAGGACTGGTTCTAGGACAAGGACTTCCCTCTCCTCATCCTATTCTGGTCTATTCTTGATGTTTATTAGAAACAGGAGAGCTGAGATTTCTTCTTTTCTCATGGCAGGCCAATTATCTCAAAGAATAACACAAACTTCATGATGCAGAAATAGATTTGATAGTCACTATGTCTACCTCCCTTCATCCGTGGTAGGACAAAAACACTGGTCCAAATATGTATCTGTTCACTAACAGATCCCAGACTAGAATGCAGAATCTCTACGAAATTACCAGCCTTCTCCAGAATTCACATGAAAGGTACAGCTATTATATCTTACTGTAACAAGTATAAGCATTTATTTTAAAAAACGTGTTCCCCAGATACTTCTCAAAAGAAGACATACAAGCAACCAATAAACATGAAAAAATACTGGACCTCACTAATCATCAGAGAAATGTGAATCAAAACCACAATGAGATACTGTCTCACATCAGTCAGACTGTTACTAAAAAGTCATAAAACAATAGATGCTGGCAAGGCTGTGGGGAAAAGGGAACACTTATATGCTGTTGGTGGGAATATAAATTAGTTCAGCCACTGTGGAAAGCTGTTTGGAGATGTCTCAAAGAACTTAAAACAGAACTACCATTTGACCCTGCAATCTCTTACTGGGTATATACTCAAAGGAACGGAAATCATTCTACCAAGAAGACACATGCACTTGCATGTTCCTCACAGCACTATTCACAATAGCAAAGACACAGAATCAACCAAGGTGCTCATCAATGGTGGACTGGATAAAGAAGATGTGGTACATATACACCATAGAATACTATGCAGTCAATAAAAGAACAAAATCATGTCCTTTGCAGCAACTTAGATGCAGCTGAAGGCCATTATCCTAAGCAAATTAATTCAGAAACAGAATACCAAATACCACATGTTCTCACTTCTAAGTGGGATCTAAACATCAGGTTCTCATGGACATAAAAATGGCAACAACAGAAACTGGAGGTTGGGCACGGTGGCTCATGCCTGTAATCCTAGCACTTTGGGAGGCCGAAGTGGGTGGATCACGAAGTCAGGAGATGAAGACCTTCCTGGCCAACATGGTGAAACCCCGTCTCTACTAAAAATACAAAAATTAGTTGGGCGTGGTGACGTGTGCCTGTAATCCCAGCTACTTGGGAGGCTGAGGCAGGAGAATCCTTTGAACCAGTGAGGTGGAGGTTGCAGTGAGCCGAGATGGCACCACAGCACTCCAGCCTGGCGACGGAGCTAGACTCTGTCTCAGAAAAAAAAAAAAAAAGAAAGAAAAAAGAAAAAGAAAGAAAAGAAACTGGAGACTACTAGCAGGGAAGGGAGGAAGAGGGGAAGGGTTGAAAAACTTCTAATTCAGTACCTGGGTGATGGGATCATTTGTATCTCAAACCTCACACATGTATCCCCGAATCTAAAATAAAAATTGAAAATAAGTAAACTTGTTCCCAATGAAGTGCCAAAGCCTTAGAGTTAGATGTTTTTTGTTTGCATTAAATTAATTCTTCTTTCTTCTTGTGGGTGCTTTATCATTATATTTCCATTTGGAGGATGGAGGACGGTTAAGGTTGAAACGTAGAATGCTCAGAAAGATCACTGGGAGGGACAACTAACTACTCAAATAGATGTTTTGACATGTTTTTTTGATTTGGGAGGTTCCTGAAAGATAAATACACTGAAAACAGCATTCTCCCCAAAAGCTTTGTTTTTCTTTCTCATGTTTGAAATGCTGAGACTCTAACAACTGTATTCAAATTTCTCCAAACTTTAAGATGTTAACATTCAATTAATTTTCTGAGCTATCAGAGTTTTCCTTCCATTCAGGTCTCTGAGAGTAAATCTTACTCTAGAGAAAGCAGGATGCTTGTAAATGAGTCACCATTTAAGCCATATTGTCACTACTCGTGCTAAGTGTGTACTTTTTTCAATGGCATAGGTTCAATCTCTCTAAATCCTATGTTATTTGATGCAATTTTATTAGCCATTTATTCAGGCATTAATTCATTCCATCAGTGCTAAGCAAGCATCTTCTCTTTGTCATGTGAAGTAATGATTAGAGGAGCAGAGCAGACGCCAGGCAAATCCACGCACTGGCCCTACAGAGTCTACATTCTCCCAAGAGAGACAATGTTATACCAAGAGTTACACAAACTGACGCCCGAGGACCAGCAGTGCTAGCAGCTAAGGAAGAAAGTCCCAGGCTGCAGAGAGAATCACAGGGACAGAGTTTAAATTGTGAGGAGAGGTTGCCCAGGTCCCAGGTGATATTTTGGCTGGGACTTGAGCCATGAACAAGAACAAGTCTGGCAAAGAGAGGGTGGGAGAGCACTGAGGGGGAGGCAATGGCAGGAGCGGAGGGAGGTCTTAGGCAGACTAGAGTTCTGTGAGATGAAGTAACAATGGAAACCATGCAGCCAGGGCAGTAGGGGCGGAAGGGAAGAGTGGGAGAGAGGTCAGGCGCTGGGTCATTCAGGGTCTCAAGAGCATAAGAGGCTTAGATGCCCTGTAAACACAATGGAAAGCCACCAAGGGTTAATCCAACTGATAGTTTAAAAAGATGGCTCAGAAGACAAGAACTATCAGAGGCTCTCAACTCTGGGGAGATTTTTTAAAAAATACTGATGCCTGGGACCTTCCCTTAACCGATTAAATTGGGATCTCTGAGATAGGGCCAGTGTTCTTAGATCAATACCCAGGTGTTTCTCACATATAGCCAGGGCTGGGATCCACTGATTTTATGCGTGAGAAAAAGTGGATCTCCCACAGCACAGGAGCTGTTTTTTGTTGTTGTTGTTGCTTCCTCTGCTGGCTGGGCTGCATTTAGTACAAAGAAAAACAATTAACTTAAACTTCTCACACTGATGTGGGTGTTCAGTTTACGCTGAGTAATTCAACCACAAAAACATTCTAATCAATGGCCAAAAATGCAATCACTTTAGTCTGATGGAAGTCGAAGGGGGAAAAAGTCTGAGTAATAGAAACAGCCAGCGATATTAATTGCGTACCAGCCAAAAATAACATTGTTCAGTGTGCCACACCTCCGCTGTGTACTCTTGGTTGGAAATATGTCATTTGCTATGTACACATCAAAATATTCCTGCTAAAGCCCTATTAGGAAACTATTCCGGGCCATATGGAATCTGTTAAGCCCCACAATGCTGTGAACTACTGTGTTGCTAAGCTGCATGAGCCGTCCTCCAGCTAATGAACCATATCATTAACTACAGATACCTCATATAAAAATGCCTAAAAGGCGGGCATGATATACACAATAAATAAAAAGGTCATGATTTGCAAAGTGGCCGGCTCATTGTGAACCAATTGTCTCTTGTTTTCCTGGACTGTAATTGGACACATTAATTTGATTTATCACACTGGGCTGGGAAAGATCTTGCAGTTTGCAGAGATTAGAGAGTTGTGAAATCCATGACCCCCAAGTGCTTTCACCATGTGCAGACAATGCATTTCAGATCGGGTTTATTATTGAAGTGACTATTTCCAAAGAGAAAGACAAATTGCAGCGAATAACACTCTCAAAAACGTTTTCCATCCATTTTCCAAAATGACACTCTGGTTTAAAGGGAAGAGCTAATGAAGCAATTCCTGTTACTGCTAATAAAATCAAATGAAAATGCATAAATTATTTTATGTAATGATAGTAATTGTTAAGTTCTTTAAGTAATGCTAACTTTTTAAAAGAACAAACAGGCTGGGCATAGTGGCTCACGCCTGTAGTCCCAGCACTTTGGGAGGCTGAGGTGGGCAGGTCACCTGAGGTCAGGGGTTTGAGACCAGCCTAGCCAACGTGGTGAAACCCCGTCTCTACTGAAAATATAAAAAATTAGCTGGGCGTGGTGGAGCATGCCTGTAATCCTAGCTACTTGGGAGGCTGAGGCAAGAGAATCACTTGAACCCAGGAGGCAGAGCTTGCAGTGAGCCGAGAAAGCGCCATTGCACTCCAGCCTGGGTGACAGAGCAAGACTCCGTTTCAAATAAATAAATAAATAAAAGTAAAGAAAAAAACAATCTCCATTATTAATATATTTTTTAACAAAGGTGTATGGATATTTATCTTTTCTTCTTTTCTATGGCTTTATGTATGTGTAGCTGACTTCTGGATATATATGTATGTACGTAACAAGACTCCCAAAACCAATTAAATTAATTAAATTTAATTCCTTAATTCCTATCTATTAGGAATGAATAAAATTATAGAACAGAATGAGTAATTCCTTAATTTATCTATCAAATATTCATAGGATGAAAACTAGCCTGTTAAATGTATCAGCGTAGCAACAGCAAATAAAAAAAATATGATAGCCTAATGATTCTCATTTAAAAATGAGCATCAGTAGTCAAATACCAATTATTTACTGGTCATAAGAAATAAAAAGAGAAACAATATTAACCAGTTTGTTCAAAATCAAGAGCCAGTCTGTACTAATGTCGGAAATGAATAACATTAATAACGACCATTTTTTTTGAATGACTACAATGTGCTGAGGGCTTGGCTGCTGGCAGCATCTCCAAAGCACCTCTTTACACCCTGTGCTAGCCCAGACTGGGAGTTCTGGGAGGGCAAGGACCAACATCTGCTTTGTATACAGTGAATCCTTTTGCCTGGCACGTCGTACGTGTTTAATAATATTTGTTGAATGATGGACTGAATAAATACCTTGGGTCCAAGGCTTTCCCGAGATTGAGAGCAAGCTGGAGTGTTTTCATTTGTTTTCAGATTCCTTAAATAGTGAAAAGGTTGAGAAGATGTCATGGTACCTAGAACTTTTCATAAAATCTCCTGCATCCTCCTCCCTAGCTGTGAGGTTGTATGTGTCTATGGTGGCAAAACTCTAAATGCATTATGCTTTATGGCTATGAGATGTGAGCCCAAGTCCTCATCCCTCCCTGTTCTCCCACTGCCCCTGACCTGCCCCATGACAGAGGTAGGGAGACTGACTTGGACTCCACCTAAAGGGAGTTTTAGAGCAGCTCAATCCTATAGAACAGTCTTCCCAGAGGCCTGCCTTTGACCCAGGCCCTGTGCCTGATGTACCCTGCAGGGTTTTATGATCTGATAATCTGGAGCATTATCACCATTTCTAGGACAGCTTTAGCCAAAAAGACATGATCTGTTTTAGTAGAAAGTCCCATTAAGCAGATGGACTGGGAAACGGATGGTATTGGTGATTTGCAGAGAGGAGTGGGAACCTTATCCCAAAAGAGTAGGAACCAGGGTTATAAACAGGGAACCCATCCAAATGAGTACCTTTTGGAGGGTAAAATAATGTGTTATTCATTCCACTGGGACAGGAGGCTAAACCAAGGCTGTCATCTGAGGAGGTCACATGGTGAGGTTTATTTTGTGTTTCGGTTCCTTTCCATTTAGTGTGTCTTGCTGTGCCTTCCTGGGCACTGAAAATCACATTAGTTTGTTGGGTCACGAACTCTTTACGGATCTGGTGAAAGTCGTGACCCTTCTCCCCAGGAAAATGCACAAGTGCAGAGACCCACAAAACGGTGCTTATGATGTCAAGGAGTGTGTGAGCCATCTGACCCCCATTCATGGTCCTGAAATCAAAGACCCTGTAGACTCTGATGTGTCTTTAATGATTTTCAAAACAAGTCTTTTACACCATAGCTTGGTACTCCACTTTCCCTGTGTTTTTTTTTCCTTCCCTTTGCTAAACCACAATGTTACCTTTGCAGACAGAATATTAGACCAACATACTAAGCCAAGGGATGCCAAGCCAGTGGTTTTCCAGAGAAAAGAGCCACATGAAAGCCCCCTGAGCTGCATCCCCCGTATTTCTAACTGTTTTGTGGTTGGGGAAATGGAGAAAATAACAGCCAATAGGTATCCAAGCTAAATTTACAGAGGGGATAAAAGCAACCAAAATGATAAAATCTCTCCACTTTTGGAAATGAACAAATACTTGAATCCACTGAAGAACCAAATTATATTCATTTTGGTTTTATTAGAGGATTATATAATTTCCAAATGTACAAGGAATCTTCAAAAATAGTAAATTAAAAAAAAAAAGAAAGATTGGGGAAAGGTTACCATCTCAAGGAATCCTCCCAAGAATGTGGGGAACATTTCCATCGAGTTGAATTGGAATCAATAATTGCCTAGAAAATGTCTCCTGGAGCGGAGCTTGCAGTGAGCCGAGATCGTGCCACTGCACTCCAGCCTGGGCGAGAGAGCGAGACTCTATCTAAAAAAAAAAAATGTCTCCTGGAAGCACAGTGGTATTTAATTAATAGAGTCTTCATTCAAAAAGATAGTGTGGGGCAGCTTTGCCAAAAGTCTTCCTCACAGAGGAGGAGGCAGTGACATTGACTGGGTGCAGAGTCCATAAAGAAGAGGGATCATCTGTCAGTTCAGCTTTTATTTTTGCCTTTCACGGGAAATATTTTCAGTTGCCACGAGCAAACTCTGGAGTCCCAAATTAGAACTTCCTTCCTTGCCTGTAACCTTAGGGCCACATGAATCTTCTACCCACCATTCCTCCTCAGCTGGGTGCTCCCCATAAAACAAAGAGGAGATGCGCAATTGACTGCCCTTGTGACAAGGCCATGCATGTGAGAGGGGACCCCATGGAGGCCTTATGTTTCCTGCCACCTCGGACACCAGTTGGCTGTCTGGCTACAATTCTGTCAATAGTTGAAAGACAACCTCAGTTGTTGGCTAGGTACGTGTGTGCATATGCATGGGCTGCAGAGAACAGAGGTCTGACAACCTCGAGTATGCCCCTTCCAGACAACACCCAGAGAAGCAGGACTGTAAGAAAACAGGGGACAGTAGAGGTTAGCTGGTCCTCCAAACAAAAGAGTAGGATCATTCTCATGGTTTAGCCCATCTCTGGATCAAAAAGCACACGATCATTTTGCAATCTGTGAAATAACCCTGTTCAAATACAAATAAAAATAGACATAAAAACCTTTAGGCAAACCATTAGTGGAGAACTAGGTATACACATGGCGCCAATGAATTATTCCATAGACTTGCATCTCATAAGAAGAAAAGCTCTCACTGTCACTGTCTTAAGTAGAGATTAATCCTGACATATGTCATGGTGGGGCCACCAAATATGACATGCCCCAGCAAGATGCAGTATGAAGTGCCTGACATCACTTATAAAATGAGCATACTGAAAATGCTAAAGGGATTCTAATCAAGCCTTTATATTTAACCTCCAGCTTATTGGAAATAGAGATAAGGGGACAGAGGAACAAGTTTATCAATACGTATGTTTATTGCGGCACTATTCACAATAGCAAAGACTTGGAATCAACCCAAATGTCCATCAGTGACAGACTGGATTAAGAAAATGTGGCACATATACACCATGGAATACTATGCAGCCATAAAAAAGGATGAGTTTGCGTCCTTTGTAGGGACATGGATGCAGCTGGAAACCATCTTTCTTAGCAAACTATCACAAGAAGAGAAAACCAAACACCGCATGTTCTCACTCATAGGTGGGAACTGAACGATGAGCTCACTTGGACTCGGGAAGGGGAACATCACACAATGGGGCCTATCATGGGGGGGGAGGGGGGAGGGATTGCATTGGGGAGTTATACCTGATATAAATGATGAATTGATGGGTGCTGACGAGTTGATGGGTGCAGCACACCAACATGGCACATATATACATATGTAACAAACCTGCACGTTATGCACATGTACCCTAGAACTTAAAGTATAAAAAAAAAAAAAAAAAAAGGTTTATCAATACCATGAGGAACCAATTAAACAAATCCAGAAGGTGGGGCAGTCTACAGCAGGGGTCCCCAACCCCTGAGCTGTGGCCTGATACCAGTCCGTGGCCTGTTAGGAACTGGGTTGCACAGCAGGAGGGGAGTGAAGGGCCAGCTAGCATTACCAACTGAGTTCCACCTCCCGCCAGATCAGCCATAGCATTAGATTCTCATAGGAGCAGGAACCCTATTGTGAACTGTGCGTGCCAGGGATCTAGGTTGTGTGTTTCTTATGAGAATCTAACTAATGTCTGACAATGTGAGGTAGAATTTTCATCCTAAAACCATCCCCCTCAACACCTTGTCCCTCCAACCCCACTACCCGCCCCCATCCCTGGAAAAATTGCCTTCTACAAAAACTGTTCCTGGTGCCACAAAGGTTGGGGACCACTGGTCTATAGGACAGTTGGCCTGGCCCCTTTAACAAATTAAAATGTCTTGGAAAAATGAAGTAAAGAGCCAGGTGCGGTGGCTCATGCCTGTAATCCCAGCACTTTGGGAGGCCGAGGTGGGTGGATCACCTGAGGTCAGGAGTTCGAGACTAGCCTGGCCAACATGGCAAAACCCCGTCTCTACTAAAAATTACAAAAATTAGCCAGGCTTGGTGGCAGACACCTGTAATACCAGCTACTCAGGAAGCTGAGGCAGGGGAATCTCTTGAACTCAGGAGGTGGAGGTTGCAGTGAGCCGAGATCACACCACTGTACTCCAGCCTGGGTGACAGAGCGAGACTCCATGTCAAATAAATAAATAAATAAATAAATAAATAAATGAATACATAAGGGTGGTG
Organism: Piliocolobus tephrosceles; assembly: GCF_002776525.5. Classification (NCBI taxonomy): domain Eukaryota; kingdom Metazoa; phylum Chordata; class Mammalia; order Primates; family Cercopithecidae; genus Piliocolobus; species Piliocolobus tephrosceles. Next base: position 81,301,781 of record NC_045435.1, on the reverse strand, counting down.
GTGAGGATCTGTTGCCATTAAAAGAAACTCAAGAGAAACAATAATCTAATAAAATATACGACTTTGATTGAGTCTTAAATGGAACAAAGCAGTTGCAAAGACATTTGGAGACAGTGGGGGAAATGGGAAGATAGACTTGGCTTAGATGATATTAGACAACTGTTAATCTTCTTAGGAATTATACTGATCTGTGGCATATTGAACAATCCTCCAGGATTCATACTTAACCATTTTAGGATAAAATATCTTGACGTCTGTAATTTACTGCAACATACTACGGAACAAAAATTAGATGAATCAAACATGGTAAAATGTTAACAATTGTTAGAGGAAATGGTCTGTGAGTGTGAGCAATATGCTCAACTTTTCTGTTTGAGAAAATTTATCAGAAGTAAAAAAAAAAAAAAAGTGTGGAAAAGTGTAAGAGAAAAGTATAAGAAAAGTGCAGGCAGCTCTGCCAAGAGTCTTCCTCACAGAGGAGGAGGTAGTGACATTGACTGGGTGTAGAGTCCATGAAGAAGGGGGGTCATCTGTCAGTTCAGCTTTTCTTTTGCCTTTCAAGGGAAATATTTACAATTGCCATGAGCAAACTCTGGAGTCCTAAATTAGAACTTCCTTCCTTGCTTGTAACCTTAGGGCCACAGGAATCTCCTACCCACCATTCCACCTTGGCTGGGTGCTCTTCTTCCCAGAAGAAGGTCAAGATGTAGAGAGGGATGGGGAACCTATTACATCTGTGTTATAACCAGGGAATGCTGCCAGAGAGAACACAGTTAAGTGTGAGTCCCCTTCCCCTTTAAACCTTTCATAGCTCCTCATTGCCCTTTGGATGAGGTCCAAACTCCCAGCACAGCCCTATGTACCCTACACCAGCAGGTGCTTCTCCAGTACCACCTTATGCCACCTGCAGCCCCATCATTGTGTCAGACTCTGTGGTTTCCTCTCAGGTTCTCTGTGCCCATGATTTCTATCTTCATCACTGGGTTTTGCACACATAGTTCCTTCCTTACAGAACACACTATCAATGCAGCTCCACCCAGCTCTACTCAGTCCTGCCTCCTTTCACGTGAAAGAGGCTCAGATCACTGTCTTTGAGATCTACAACACATGGAAAAATGAAGAAATGTTTCAAAAGGGTGACAAAAATCACAGCATTTAAATGTTTAATTTAACAAGTTGGATTATTTCATACACACGGATGTACTCATATTACAATGATCATATGTACATATATAGGCATTTGCCAATAAGGTCAAATTTAAATTTGAGGCTCTTTTTGAGGGTGAAGCCAGGGTTAAGTCACTTACTCCTCCTCCCGCATCCCACAGTCATACCCTGCTAATTTGTCGTGGGCGATGTATGTTCTTGCTCCCTCTTTGGCCTCTAAGCTATGCAGGGTGGTGTATTCATTTTCTATTGCTGTTGTAACAAATTACCATAGACTTAGTGGTTTAAAACAACATAAATCTACTATCTTATAGTTCTGCAGGTCAGAAAGTTTGCATGGATCTCACTGGGCTAAAATCAAGGTGGAAGCAGGGTTGCCTTATTTTCTGGAGGCTCAATCTGTCTCTTACTCATTTGGATTGTTGGCAGAATCCAGTTCCTTGAGGTTGTAGAATCAGTTGCTGGCTATAAATTGAATGCCATTCTCAGTTTTTTTTTTTTTTTTTTTTTTTTTTTTTCTTTTCCCAGGGTCTTTTCCTGTCATTCAGGCAGGAGTACAATTATGGCTCACTGCAGCCTCGACCTCCTGGGCTCAAGTGATTCTCCTGCCTCAGCTTCCCAAGTAGCTAGGACTACAGACCCACACCACCATGCCTGGCTAATTTTATTTATATTTTTGTAGAGAAAGAGCCTTGCCATGTTGCTCAGGCTGGCCTCAAACTCTTGGTCTCAAGCAGTCCTCCTACCTTGGCTTGCCAAAGCACTGGGATTATAGGCATGAGCCACTATGCCTGGGCCTATTCTCAGTTTTTAGAGACGACCAAATTCCTTGGCTGGTGGTCCCATTCTTGCATTTCAATACCAGAAATAGCAGGTTGAATCCTTTTCATGTTCTGTTTCCCTGTGTGAAGCTGAGACAGGTTCTCTACTCTTAAGGACATTGTGATTAGATTCAGCCCACTTGGAAAATCCAGGATAATCTCCTCATCTAAAGGACCAAAACCGTAATCGCATCTGCAAAGTTCTGTTTGCCATGTATGGTAACATATTCACAGATTCCGGGGATTAGGATGCGGATATTTTTGAGGGACCCTTATTCTGCCTATCACAGGCAGAGACCAGAATTTTCTTGTACTATATGATAAATGAATTAAATAGAAAAACAACAAGCACAATAGAATTTTAAAATCCTAAAATATTTCCTTGAGAAGATTGATAAACTGCTACTAAGAAGAGCTTTGAAAAAGAAAGGGAAACTAACAAGAAAGAGAAAAATTTCACCACAGACCCTACAGATACTAAAAAGCAAATAGTATGATACGACAAACAGCCTTGGGCCAATACATTTGGAAATTTGGTTGAAATGGACCCATGCCATGAGATATGCAAATTATGTAAACTGACAAAAGAAGAAACAGAAATATGAACGGTTTGGTATCTACTAAAGAAATGGAATTCATTATTAAAAACCTCTCCACCAGCAAAACTCCGGGCACAGAAGACTTCATTGGTGCCTTTTTCCAAATTTCAGGAAAAGGTAAACTAATCTTGTACAAAGGCTTCTAGAAAGTAGAAAAAAAGAGACTCTTGCCTAATTCTTTTTGTGAGGCCAGCATAAACTGATTCCAAAACCTAAGGAGTTGTAAGAAAGAAAAATGACAAACTCTTTCCTTCATATAAATATAAAAATGTTACAAAATATTAGCAAATAGAATCTAGCGGTATATGAAAAGGATAATATAGCATGACCAAGTGGGGTTTATTCCACATATGCAAGAGTATTTTAACATTTGAAAATAAATCAATGTAGTTCAGCACATAAACAGAAAGTAAAAACTAATTTAATCATCATCTCCATAGATGTATGGAAAAACATTTGACAAAGTTTAACATCTATTCAACATGAAAAACTCTCTGCAAACTAAGAATAGAAGGAACTTCCTTGACTGGATAGAAAAAAATCTACAAAGACCTGCGGGAGTCATCATGCTAAATGGTGAGATATTGGAAACATTTCCCCTAATATTGGGAAAGAGACCAGGAGATAGATTCCCAATTAAAAGGAATGCAATAAAATTTATATATGCTTACATGAAAAAGACTTCAAGGCATATTAAATTTTTTAAAAAGTCAACCTGATATATGTAAGCTATAACTATATGAAACAGAAAAATAAAAACATAAATATTTAGTTTAATTGAAAACATTCTGGAAGGGTATGTCAAAAACTGCCAACAGCAATTTCTTCATGGAAATAGAGGGGCTCCATGTTTGTGTATATGGAGAATGGCAGTGTTTGAAGGGAATCTTTTTATTATATTTCCTGTATCCCTGTATGACTTGAAACAATAGAATAGTCATGTAATATGATTATAATAAAATAATACAATATCAGATCTTGCTCTAAAAAGAATCTTATTCCAATTTAGGGATTTCCAGGAAATTAATACTTCTGTGATCTATGTTCCTTGTGAGTATTGACTTTGGTGGAGGAAATTGAGAAACCAGCTGCTTATTTATGTAAAACGAACAAACAAAACCGTGGTTGTGATGTTTCTGATTGAGGACACCGCCCATCTTACGGGCATCTGGAATATGTAGCTAGTTATCTGTGATGGTTCTGGAATTATTCTATTTTAACCAACAAGTGTTTTTATCACTGGTGGCAGCAAAGGGACTATGACAGCCAGAGCAGAGGGTGCATAGAGTCAAGTATTTGGGACAACCAAGCAAAATAACCCAGCCCTTGGTCTTATTCATTATAACACAGGAACATAGTCCAGGAACAAGTTCTTTTCTCCCCCATGCAGGTACAGCTACAGTCTGATTGGTTCAGAGGAAAGCAGATTCTAGCCACGAACGAATGGGGCTGTGGTTGCTCATCTCTAATTAGATTTGGCTTCAGAGGCCAGGACACTGACAAGAGCTTTTATAATCAATTTCCAGGGACAGAAATTGGCTGGTTCTCAGCCCTGGGGCCCTTGGAGCCACAAGCATAAGGAATGCTGGCTATTTGTGTTCTACCCAAAAGGTCACATTCATGCCTCTTCTTTCCAGACAGGCCTGGCAGGTACCAGCTTTCAGAGTCCTGCTGGACAGCCAAACAAATTTCTCCCTTTTTCCCTTTAATGACTTCTAAATACAAGTCCAATTTTTAGTGGACCTGTATCCATTAACCAAATGATTAACAGAGTAGCGAAGACAACAAGAAGAAACACGCTTTGTCTTCAAAGTACGTTTGAACATTTCATGTTAATTACCTGTGCCTTCAGGGTTTCTTTTGGATGGTGTGACCAGATTATGGGTGACACGTCTTGGGATCTTAGGTTCAGAGGATGACATGGAGATCAATCTTCCATCCCTTTAAATGGATTCTGCCAAGAAGACAAGATTGGGTTAAAATACTTAACAAAATTTTCCTATTATGTGTTTTGCCATGGACATCAAACTAAACAATGGAAACAATGATCCAGGTAATTTGATGTGAAGTTCTTTTCATTCTTTGCCGTTTGTGTAGACGTGAGCATTGCATTACCCCTTACATTCTAATCTAATAACGTCAATCTGGAAATCATAAGAGCTTCCCACATCCTCTGTAGCTGCTCTGATGAAATTCAGGAGGGCGGGAAAAAAACAATCTCACTTCCTGGATCAAAATCTACCCTCCATAGCCAGAATACGTCTCTTTGTAGATTGAATATCTCAGCATATGTCTGTGGCTTTTGCAAGATGTGTACAAACCTGACCCACTATAAGACTGGATTGGGCAGAAGCACTGTGTGTCAGATGACATCTCCGAGAGCCTTCCTGAGGCTAAGTGTTTAAACTAAGGGACAGTAGAGGAAACTGAGGGTGGTCTTCCTAAGCATGAGTCAGCTTTGTGGTGATCTAATTGGTGTTCCTAGGGATATGAGGTGGTCCGACCAAATTGATCTAGACAGCCTTTTCCCACTGGCAAAAGCACAAAAATTAGATGACATAATTCACAGGATAGGAAATTAGGAGCAGATAGGAAACGCACACCAGACTACTGTATTCCTTCCAAAGGGAATGCACATATTGAATGGATTACTAAGGAGGATCCTCGAAGTTGGCAGAGTCAATTCGTTCAAGAGATAGCAGCAGAGGACTGGAGAAGATGATGGCCAGAGCAGAAAGGCAAGGAACTTAACAAGTGGAATATGACCAGGGCTCATTTGTTTCTCTCATTCCTTGACTTTCTGTCCCCTCTGTATGTTTGGTAATATTGTAATTCAACATTGACATGTAGGCTAATGCAGCTTGCTGTCTGAATATCCAACAATGGGCTAATGTCTTAATTATTTTCCATTGCCTGTGACAGATTTTTTTTTTTCCCCAAAAACTTGAATGAAAGAAATTAAGTTGAAGCAAATTACTTGTAACCACCCAGAAATTTGGGCTTATGGAAACACTTTAGAGAAAAGCAGCAAGAGTAGGTTTTGTCTTTGTCTGTCAAGTCCCAGCACTTTTCTAGTGCAGTGGGGAACTGTTCCCTTCCTTTTCGAACCAGGAAAAAATATATATTTTTGGAGCTTCATGACTACACCACACTAGCCAAAATTTACTCAGCAGTGTCCACAGGCAGCCATGTCTTTCAACACATCCTCTTTTCTCCTTCTTTGCAAAAACATTGGAAAAAGTATAGATAGCCTTGTAATAGAGACATTTTTTTTCTTGAAAGTAAGGCTGACAAATGTACCATTTCCACAGCTGCCCCACACCAGTGGAAGACAAAGTGAGAATGACATCCGTTGCACAGCTGGAATTGTGAGCACTTAAATTTCCCACAAGGATCCAAGCATTGCTTGCTGCTGGGAGGGCTGTGACACCAGGCGAGCATGATCGAAATTCCCCAAATTGTCTCCTTTGAGATTAGCTCAAGTGAGGATGCAACAGAAGCTTATTCTGATGTGTGTGGGTGAAAACTTATGCCTGGGGGACACCTACTCTCTGGTGTTGTTCCTAAGGAGCATATAACCATAAAAGAGGGTAAGCAAAGGAACTGTGATTTCCAGGTCCTTAAATTCTTCAATGAACCATGTTGGGTTGATCGAAATGGCTCTGTGAATCTTCTTTTACTTCCTGAATTGCTTCCAGAGCATGGCATGGAGGAGTGGATTGTGGCTCAGATCTGGAATGGTAAAACATGAATACGTGGACTCGACCAGTAGACTAATCCTGGTTCTATATGAGAGAGTGCTGTTTTTTGACTGACTGCAGCTGGAGGGCTTACAATGGAGAGAAGTGACATAGAGCCTCATAGTCTCCTTGGAGCCATGCCTAGACTGGGAGGTATTATCATGTGTGGTTAAAACTGAGCTAGTGTCAAGCCAACTAGGATTCTCATGTGCTCAGAAAAAAGAGAACCCTGGACAAATAATCACCTTAAGATTGGTTCCGTATTTATAAAATGAGAATGTTAACTACCTCATAGGATTGTTCTTAACATTAAAAGAGATAATTCTTAAGTGCCCAATTCACTATTTGACACACAGTAATTGCTCAAAAGTTCTCTTGATTATCACCAAACCAGAAACCTGGGGAAGCAGCTGGGCTTTTGAATGAGCAACTCTGCATTGCTCAAGCCTATGGGAATCAGATATTTTGAGCCCAATAGGGATGCCTATGTTTTGATACTGGGAAGGTTTTCTAAAGTCAGGATGATTTGTACAGGATGGGTTCCATAAATAGAGTCTAATATTTGGAGGCATGACGTGCACAGGTCGCAGGTGATATTTTTCAAAGGAATCAGTGGTGCGGTCCAGGGCATGATTTGTGGCCTGTCAGTTGTAAGAAGCTGCAGAGTGTCCTGAGTGGAGTCCTGATAAGAGAGTGTAGTTAGAGGCTCATGAACATAATTAAGCACCTTCCACTTACTCTCAACAGAGACTTAATCAAATACAATGTTTATTTTCTTGACCACCTTTGCCAAAGCTGCAGAGATTCTGAATTGTTATTGCTGTAATTATTAGCAATAATAAATGATTCTAGGAATGATGTTAGGAATTAAATTAGCACTTGCAGAAGCTTAAAAAAAGAAAACTATTACAATGCAGACAACATTAGTTTTTCTCCCATCTTCCTGAACTGGCGATGGAGGCCAACTATTAATAGCTGTACCTCAACGGTATAAAAAATCCTCTGTCTATTCTATCCACCCTTTAATGAAAAGAAATCCTCCTACAATATTAGAATAATATAAGGAGGACGAACAGCATTATTCCAAAAGTGAGGTGATAGCGTAGAGTGATTACTGTTTATCTCTGTTTCAAATTTTCCATAATGAAATTTTGGGGAGGAAAAGCTGTGGATCACAAAGATGTTCATTTAAACCCTATATGTGCTTTTTTTTGTTACTTAATTTTTGTGTCTTAGTTTTTGCATCTGTATAATGGAGGAAGTAACACTCCTACCTTGGGAGGATGACATGAGACCACAAAGATGTTAGAAGTGCTTGATACAATGCCTGGCGCATGGAAACGTGGTCAGTAAATGGTAATCATTATCATGTTTCAATTTATTATAATTATTAATTTACTTGAAGAAACAAATCCAAATGAACAAAATAGGAAAATAAATGCACTTTAAAATGTCAAAAGAAGAATACATTAGGATGTAAAATGGGAAAACATTTTATTCTCTGAAACGTAAATGAGGGATGGCTTATTCAACATGGAGGGTTTTACTCCTACATGATGGTGGGCAATTAACCCAGCCTTTCCCCATGAGTAAGCTCATCTGACCCTTCCCACTGGAGTAGGTCTGACGGGCACCACCTTCTCAATTTGCAGGGGAAGAAACTGAGCTCAGAGAGGTGTAGTTTAGTTCAAAAATTAGAATGGGGACTACAATCCAATGCCTTTCTCCCAGACATTTTATGCAGAATTCTAGGGGGGCTGGTGGGGTCCCTTGTGAAATTTATGTCCTACTGCAAGGGGACCTGGGAGCTACAGTCCAGCACTTATGCAAGGCTGCATTTCCTGGGAGGCAGACACCCTTCCTTAGCTGAAACCGACCCTTCGGATGTCAAACCATACGTTCAAAGTGCTGAATCCACCCAGAGGGTGTGCCTTTTGCTAATGCAGACTAGGGACTGCTGTTGGCCAGCTGGGTCCTCAGCCAGTCTGTGCCCCACACTTTAGTTCCAAGATTCCCCTTGTGGAACGAGCAGGAGGAAATTTACTTTTTTTTTTTTTTAATAGCAATACAATTTTTCCATTTTATTTTTTTCTTCTTGTTTTCCCTCGGGGTATGAAATGGTGATGCAGGTTTCATGATTATATGTGTGTGTGTGTGTGTGTGTGTGTGTGTATAACTTTTGCATCCTGTCTTTAAATATTTTTATTAGGTTTTATCTAATATGAAATGCTTCTCCTATCAGTTAGGGTACTTAAAATATTTATTTTCCATCCACATTGTTCTTCATTATTTACAATTCAATGACTTGAGCTTATCTGAAAACTTTATCTCACTTCTCAGACCAACATCCAAGTTGTTTCTGTAAATAAAAAGCCTGAGTCACTTAACTTAATTTTGCAGACTCCCCTACATGAAGTTAAATGGAATAGTCTGAAGTTTTCTGGTATTAATCTATGATTTTATTTTAAATAGTAGTATTATGTTGCCATCTTATTTTAATATCTTTTTACTGTTCCGGGATCACTCTTGAAATAAGCAAGGTTATCATAATAAATGATAACTCTTAAGAATGCTAAGGCTTCTCTAATTTCTGCTTAATTTTATGAACACTCGGGGCAATACTGTTTGGTTTTCTTAACCTTATCATTTCAAACCAGCTGAAGCCGCAATAGGCTATTTGTGATCCTGAGCGATGAGGCCATGCATCCCAGAGCCTGGCGGGTCTTGACTTGGCCAGGAATGGAGTTAGTCTACATTGAGCTTTGCTATTGATGAAGGATGTTGATGTAAGTCAGAATTCTCTTAGAAAAAGCATGAAGTAGCATTCCCACTCTGTAAATTGTATTTTCTCTTTCAAGTATCTGCGAGTCTGACAAGGGAGCTCGAATGCATTAGAGGTGATTTCACCAAAAGGGTTTGTGAAAACGTAAAGTGCAGAGACTGGACTGGGTCTTATCCCCTGTTGTGTTCCCCTCCCTACTCAGCACGGAACTTTGCAATAATAAAATCCCGATTAATGTCTTCTGAGTTGAATTCAAATAGCTACTTAATAGCCAATAGAATATAACAACAACCACAAGATGCTTGGGAAAGAATTGGGGGACAGAACATGGCTTTTAGGGGAAAACACCATTTGTCTATCTCTTCATTCATTCGTTCATTCACTAATTTCTTGCTTTGTATCTGAAAGGTTTTAAGGCATGATGATGAAAGACTTGGAGGAGGTAGATTATGAGCTAGGATCTGCAAAATTGGTAAAATTTGGGATAAAGAGGTAAGAAAGAAAGGGCAGGGGGAACTGCATTTGCAGAGGCAGAGGCTACATTTTGAAGGCTGGTCTTGAGGAAATGTGAGAGATGTCCTTCGGCTGGAAATTGGAGACCATAGAAAGAAGCAGTGAACAGAGTTTGGAAAAGGAGGCTGAAATCAGTCACAGCAGCCCTTGTATGTGGTGCCATCCCAGGGAACTGATGATGAGTAAGCGGGTACAGCATAGTCTACCAGACTCAGTGGGCAGGCAGTCCTAGATGCAAATGGCAGCTCTGGAGACATACTATCACTTTTCTGACTCTTGATGCACTTGTAAAATAGGGTGCTAGTAAAGATGTGAGAGCATCGTGCAGGTTAAAATTGGGTGCCATAGACGGTGATGACACTCACTGGATGCTCATTAAGAATGAGTTTCCTGTTGTTCCTATCCTAAGCAACTCTGATCAATATAATTGTGTTCTTAAATACATACATGGTGTTTATTAAATACATACAAGGTGCCTGTTAAAAATACATCCTAGATATGTTTCTACATAGCAAAATATTTGATTTAATTTCTTACAACTACAACTTGCAGTTGGTTATTCTCAGAGTTTTCTGGTTATTTCTTGATTAGTGGTATTATGTTTCTTTTCTTAGCAAACTCCTGGCTTGTCTGTTGTTTGTCCTGCACCCATGATCTTCCAAATTTATCAATCTGATCCATGTCTGCTCACCCATCCCAACGCCTTCTACACAGCCTCCCTGAACATGCACAGACTTTTTCACACCTATCAGTTTCATTTTAAATTGACTACTTATGCCTTCAGATAGAAAGGCTACAGGTAAGCTTTGACTACTTACGTCTTCAGGTAGAAAAGCCACATGTAAGCACTACTTCCATGAAAATTTAATGGGCAAAAGGAGAAACTGTCTTTGTTACACAGGTGCATTTTAACTTATATTTTAGCATTTCATTTTTTCTGAAGAGTGAAACTCAGGCCCAGTGTGAAGTTTTATTCACTGTGACCGGTGTAATTTATTTTTGTATTTCCCTACATTTAATTTATTGCTAAATGGAAGATGCTTATTTAATTGGTCACATGATAATGGCATAAATGTTAAATGCTTTGTAAGTATTTTAACCATTTATATAATCTTAATCAAGAGCTGTGACTGTGGTGCTTTTATCAATATTTTGATTATTTTATTTTCAGACACATGGCAAGGCCAAACTTCCCTGCTTCCTAGGGGTTAGTAAAGTCAGAGGATTTGCTTTGGCCAATGAAACATGAGTGGAAATGATGTATGTTGCTTATAGCTGGAAGCCTTTAAGAGTCAGGGAATGCAGTCGTCCTTCAGTATCCACAGAGGATTGGTTCCAGAAACCCCTGCTGAAACCAAAATCCATGAATGGTTAAGGTGCTTATATAAAATGGGGCTCTATTTGCATATAACCTATGCATATCCTCCCCCGATATTTAAAATCAACTCTAGATTACCTATAATACCTAACACAATGTAAATGGTATGTAAGTAGGTGTTATCTTATATTATTTTATTTATTTATTTATTTTGAGACAGAGTCTCACTCTGTCACCCAGGCTGGAGTACAGAGATGCGATCTCAGCTCATTGCAACGTACATCTCCCAGGTTCAAGCGATTCTCCTGCCTCAGCCTTCCTAGTAGCTGGGATTACAGGCATGTACCACCACACCTGGCCAATTTTTGTATTTTTAGTAGAGACAGGGTTTCACCACGTTGGCCAGGCTGGTGTCAAACTCCTGACCTCAGGTGATCTGCCCGTCTCGGCCTCCCGAAGTGCTGGGATTACAGGCGTGAGCCACTGTGTCTACCCTATCTTATTTTAAAATTTGTATTATTTCCATTGTTATTATTATTTTTTTAATATTTTCCATCTGTGGTTGGTTGAGTTGGTGGATGTGGAACCCATAGATATAGAGGGCTGACTGAGATTTGCCAAATCTCCTTCCCCTGACAAGGTGACTGGTGAAGTTCCAGATGGCAGAAGCTCCAATGGCTGTGTTATTTTCATGGGCTGGACCCCCAGCCACACAAAGGAGGACATGTAGCTTGAGTAGGGAGTAAATCTGTATTGTTGTTGTTGCCTAACTTCTTTTGTGAGATACTTATATGATCATATGCAAGGAGATCCTATTACTTTTTATCCCGTTTTCCTCAATGATAACATCTTGCATAACTATAAAACAGCAAACAGAAAATAGACATTGATAAAATCCACTGACTTTATTCACATGTCACAAGTTTTACATGTACTCCTTTGTGCATGTGAGCTTGTGTATACTTAGTTCCCTGAAATGTTATCACATGTGTAATAAAGAGCAGAGCAGTCCCCCCACAGGATCCCAAGTGCTACCCTTTAGTAGTCACAGCCACCTGCCTCCCTTCTTCCCTCTCCCCAACTCCTGGCAACAACTAATCTGTTCTCCATAGCTACCTGTTTGCCATTTCAAGAACAGATCAATAGAATCATACAGTATGTGACTTTGAAATTTTTTATTGTAGTAAAATATATACAACAAAAAAATCTAACAATTTTTTTTTTTTGAGGCGGGGTTTCACTCTTATTGCCCAGGCTGGAGTGCAATGGCATGATCTCAGCTCGCTGCTACCACCACTTTCCGGGTTCGAGCAATTCTCTTGCCTCAGCCTCCAAAGTATCTGAGATTACAGGTGCCCGCCACCATGCCCAGCTAATTTTTTGTAGTTTTAGTAGAGACGGGTTTTACTATGTTGGCCAGGCTGGTCCTGACCTTAGGTGATCTGCCCGCCTCGGCCTCCCAAAGTGCTGGGATTACTGGCATGAGCCACCGCACCTGGTCATCATTCTAACCATTTTTAAGGATACTGTTCGGTGGCATTAATTATATTCACAATGTTGTGCAATAAAATATGTAACCTTTTTTCCAACTTGGCACAATTCCCTTGAGATAAATTGAAGTTGTTGTGTGTATAGATAGTTCATCCATTTTTCTTGTTTAGTAGTGTTCCATGGTACAGATACATCACAGTTTGTTTAACCATCTACCCACTGAAAGACATCTGAGTTGTTTCCAGTTTAGGACTATTATGAATGAAGCTGCTATGAACATTTATGCACAGAATTTTGCATGAACATAAGTTTTCACTTCTCTGGGATAAATGCCCAGGATTGCAATTGCTGGGTCATATGGTAAGCACAGGTTTAGTTTTTAGTAAGAAATTGCCTTGCTGCGCCATTTTACATTCCCAACAGAAGCTTTGTTGTTTGAGTCCCAAAATTTTGCGTTTTTTTGTTACTGCAGCATAACCTAGCATGACTAATATATTACTAGATCATGTTCTTTGCAAGGTCAATATCTAATCACATTTAATTTCAATTATGAAATAAGAGGTGCCTTAATTAAATTTTCTTTTATTCATTTACTCATTTACTTGTTTATTCAATGAATGGGTTGTTTATTAAATACATACTGTTCTTGGGAACATGCTATGTACTGAGGATACAATAGTGGTAAAAACACTTTTGATATAGCTCAGTGTCTACCAGGAAAAGAGGATGAAACGTAGACAAAGAAAGCAGAAGAAAAGACAAGGGAAGTGGTGCTACACAGGAGCAGCACACGACACCATGATGGCAATACAGCGGCACCGATGCAGGGGCCAGGTTGGGAAGACAGGGTTTTGGCCGGCAAAGGAGTTTCCTGAGTAGGCGATGGCTGAGCTGAAATCTTAAGGTGAGTTAGCTAGGTAGAGGAGGCAGATGTGGAGGTGAAGGCAGAGGGAGCATCCTAAACAGATGGAATACCCAATAAAAGCCTTTTGGGGTCCAGAGTCTGGATTATTCATGAATGTAAGAATGAAGGTGGCTGGAGCAGTGAGAACATGCACTGGAGAAGGGTAAGAGGAGACCAGCGATCCACAGAAGTCAGAGTGCCCAGGACCACAGAGGCCACACTGGAGATATGGAGCTTGAGCGTCAGAGCAATGGGAATCTCGGAAGAATTTTTAGCAATGAGGGTAATGTAAGCATATCTGAGCTTTCAAAATGTCACTCTGGTTATTGTGTGGAGAGGAGATGTATGGGAGGCCGGCGTGGATGCGTAGAAATGGCAAGTGCCTGAAATTATAGGGTGCCATAAAGACAGAAGAGAAATCAGTATGGAATTCTCTCACACCTCCCCTCCTCGAAACAAATCCCACCCTCCAGGCATGTAATATAATAGATAATAAATCGAGAATGTAATATGATAAAAATAAGATGATAATGAACAGGAGATGATCAAGGGAGAGATAAAATGCCTTATAGAATAGACCTGAGTCTGTTGCTAAGTACATTAAGCATGAAAAAAAATGTGGAGTCTGGGAGAGACATGTAAAATAATAGTAGGATTGCCATGAACAACTGATCTTAGGTGGAAGGGATTTAATGGAACCAATGCTTATCCTATACACTGTAGAGCACATAATGAGTATTGTGGACTGAATGTTGTGTACTCTCCAGATTCTTATGTTGAAATCTTATGCCCTAATGTGATGTTAAGAGGTGGGGTCTTTGGGAGGTAATTAGGAATAGATGAGGTCATGAGATGAGATTACTAGCTTTGTAAGAGTTCCGAAAGAGCTCACTTCCTCCCTTCTGCTAGGTGAGGACACAGCAAGAAAGTGCCATGTATGAACCAGAAAGCGGGTCCTCTCCAGACATGAAATTAAAACTGCCAGTGCCTTGACCTTGGACTTCTCAGCTCCCAGATCTGTGAGAAATAAAGTTACATTGTTTAAAAGCTATCCAGATTGTAATTTTAAAAAAATCACACTCGAGCTAAGACAATGAGTTGAATATGAAGAAATAGAAAAGATGAATGTCTGGGTGTGTTTGTATGGGAAAGGTTGCCTTATGGCCCCCTTGTTCAATGAACTTACTTTGTCAATTACTTTCTCTTTGGTGTTTCTCATGGAAATGTCAAGGATCAGGTATATTCTCTCTGGGATTCTATGTTATTTCTGCCTCAGAATGCTTCACAAAGCCTAAACAAATCTCTTTTTATATCAAAGCTCAGGAAAAATACTGGGATGATAATACCCAGTGCTTGGGTGTCTTAAAGGAAGGAGAAAAAGAAGAAGATGCCTGGGAAGTTTGCTACCTGCAGCCTGGCACTTCCTCACCCTAAAATTTGGCTGCTAATTTCTACTGACGCTCATGGAAAATTTCCCAAAGACTCTGCTCCTGAATGAATTGAAAGCCTTTGAGTTGAGTTTGTATTCCTTAACCTGTACCCTGTAAAAGACGGTAGCCAAGTAATGGAACTGTAGTTAATAAAACAGGAGATAGTCTCTCTTCTGGAGAGATGGAAGACATTCCTGTTTGCCTTGAAAATAAGCCTCTTTTCCCGTCACTACCCTTGTAGATTTGACAGTCCATGCCTAGCACTCTTCTCAGTAAGCATCAAGAGCAGAAGAAGATAATCACTTAGCAGGAATTGTGCAGGCTGCAATTCTCTCTTCAAGGAACAATTTGCCAGGGGAGCTGCCCATGTTGGTTACATTTTGTTAGTTTTCACCCACCAAGCAGTCACTTGTGACAAAGAAGCTCCTGTCCTTCACTGAATTTGGTTCCAGGCAAATGAAATGATGCCTTGCCACTCTCTGGCAGACAGAAGTAGTTTCTCCAGATAGAAATTCAGGCTGCAGAAGTGAATTTAGGGGATTTAGGGTGTGGGGTGTGTGTCGGGCTTTTGAGTGTGAGATGGAGCATGAAGAGTGTAAGAATGTGCTGATGCTCAGGGCATTGAGGCCACTTGGAGCTCTGAGACCTGAGTATCTTGATTCTAGGATCATCTGTCATTTCTTACCCACTGATTCAACAATGTTTACTGAGTATCTACAACGTCAGCCAGACACTTTTCCAAACGAAAGAGACAAAAATTGTACCCTCACGCAGCTTGCATTATACAAGGGAAAGAAAGATAACCAAATAGTATAATATACAAGTAACTTTCTACACTATGCTAGGAGGTGAGAAACACTAGAAAAAAAAAAAACAAAAACAAAAACAAAAAAAAAAAAAAACGCAGTGCAGACTGAGTAGAAGAGGGGTGTTGGCAGGTGGGCAAGTGGTGGCATGAAGAAGATGGTTTGAGCAAACCTCATTGAGACTTGGAAGGGTGATGAATTAGCCAAGTAGTATTTGCAGGAAAAACGCAGTAGGCAGAGAGAAGTGCTGAAGCCAAGATTCGAAGGTGGGAGCCTGCCTGGCACGTTCACTGAATAGCAAGGAGGACAGGGAGTAATGGGAGGAGTATCAACACATAAAGTCAGAGGACAAGTGGACCCCAGATCATGCCAGGCCTTGGAAAGAATCTCGCTTTTTCTTGTAGTGAAACTGGGAATCATTGGAGGGTCAAAATCTGATAAAATATGTATCCTGAAGTCAGGCGTGGTGGCTCTTGCCTATAATCCCAGCATTTTGGGAGGCCAAGGGGGGCAGACCATTTGAGGTCAGGGGTTCAATATCAGCCTAGCCAACATGGTGAAACACCATCTCTACCAAAATACAAAAATTAGCCAGGCGTGGTGGTGTATGCCTGTAGTCCCAGCTACTCTGTTTTATACAGACTCTGGAATTCTCTTACATCTCCCCTCCTCGAAACAAACACTCCAGCCTGGGCAACAGAGTGAGACTCTGTCTCAAAAAATAAATTATATATATACTGTGTATTTTGTGTTGTTTTCCTGAGACCATTCCATAGGGCATGAGCAGAAGCAGCACAGAGCTCTATCAGGAGGGTACAGCTCTAACTTAGGAATGAGGTGAGCATGGATTGGACTGGAATTGGAGCAAGGGAAGTGGTGAGAAATGGCTGAATGCTGGATATATTTTGAAGATAAAGTCAGCAGGATTTTTTATGGGTTGGATGTAGGAGAGAAGAAGTAGAATGTAGAAGATTGTAAGGATTTTGGCCTGAGCTGCTGGAATGAGGGTGTTGCCATCAATTGAGCTGGGAAAGACAGCAGGTAGAGCAGCTTTTTCAGAAAGATCAAGAGTAAGTATTGGACATATTGAACTTGTGAAGTCTATTAGACTTCCAAGTGGAGGCAGTGGATATATAAGTTTGGAGTTTGGGAAAGAACTCTGGTCTTGTGAAAATGGGGGTTGGTGGTATATAGCTGACATGGGACCATCAAGAAGAGTATAGGGGGAGAAGAGGTGAAGACCAAGGGCTGAGCCCAGGGCACTCCAACATTAAGAGCCAAAGGAAATAACACATGGCAGAGCACATGTTGCATATGCATGACACAGAGTCAGTGTTCAATGAATATGACCTAGGATGGCTATAATTATTGTGGTATTTATTATATCCGTAAGGACTGCTTGTTTTGTTATGATCTAAATTAGAAAACGATTTTTTCAGGAGCAACAAGAGTGACAACTCAGATCCCCCAAATTCCTTGCTGTAGCATAAATGGATAATTATTAAAATTAGGAGGAAGGTTAAGATTACCTAGAGTGATGGTTAATCGTTTATCAAATTTTTAAAGTGTGGCAGGCTCTGTGCTGGTCTGAGAAAGGGCACAGAGAAGACTGCTGTCCTCAGGGAGTGTGCAGTCTAATGGGGAGACACAGAACTGTGTATTAAGTGTTCTGGTTACAAAAAAAGCACTTTCAGAATAAAAGAAAATAAAATTTAATTATGGGTTTATTGCTTAGGATAAGGTAAGTGCAGGTGGATATGGGCACTTATTTATATGTATAGGTCAGTACCCATGCATGGTCACTTGCTTTTGGAACACATAAACACGTAAGGAATTTCAGGATCAGATGATGGAACTAATGGAAGCTGAATAGGGGTTGTAGAGACTGGGGTGGGAGCAGAGGGGCAAGTTCAATGATGTGTCAGACTGAAAAAGTCTGGGAAACAATAGAAAAGAGTTTTCAAAGAAAAGATAGGTCCCACCCAATTGTCTTTGATGTTCTGCCAGCTTCCTTCAGAATCCCACACTCATTCACTTTGACCTGAACCTCTGGCTTTCACCAGGATGAGGAAAATACTTTGATCTACTTGAAAACGGGGTCTTGGAAAGGTGATGAGTTTCCAAGGGGGTTCTTGGCAGACAGTTCTTGTGGGCTGCCAACCGCAAAGGCAATTTGGGGTCCTGCTGCTATTGGCCCCACAGTAGCACCTCGGTGTGGTCTGTATAAACTCGTGCATTATTCTCAAACCCTGAATCAAAGGGAGAATTTGATATCCGGGTGGAAAGAGGCATTCCCATTGGAAACTCTGATGTCACAGTCAAATGCGCTACCCTTCACAGTTGGGTTCCCCATTTGACAGCAGAGGTTTGAAACAGAATCCTTTTTGAAATCAGAAAAAAGGAACATGTTGGGCTGAATTTCAGGAAATGCCCTAATGATGAAATCTGGGAAATGGCAAACGTGCATAACCAGGGAAGTGGTATGCGTCCCAAAGCTTGAGTCATTCAAAACCATGTTGGAGACATCACTGGAAAAATGTTGGGGGAGAAGGGGACTCTTTCAGTGGAAAATCTGTGAAGTCCCCCCACAGCGTTGTAGTGGCACTTCTCTGAGTATTTGACAGGAATTGGCTCCTAAATATGCCTCGCTTTCCTCTGCATCACGCACTATCTACAGCGTAAATCAGGCACGCACAAACTTTCCATTTTGCTCATGTCCCAGGCATCATTCTCTTCAAGTATTGAACCAATTTTGAAAACAAAAACAAAAAACAAAAAACAAAACAGCTTTAAGAACAAAATATGATAAATATGACAAATAAAAATAAAGTATAGTTAGTTACAGATCAATTTTACAAAGGCAGACACATGTATTATCTCATTTAAACCACAGTTCATCCTCTTGGTGGGCATTCTCCGTTTGTGGGTGAGATCACTGAGACTTAATGAGGTTATGACTAGTCTGAACTTCTGACTTCTAAACCACTTTTGTGGTTATTCCTGCTCCACTACTCCACCTCTCAAGAGAATTAAGGGAGAAAAATTCCTCTACACTTATAAAAACACGAAATCTCATTAAGTTATTAAAGGAAAATCTATAGTTTATTAGAAGACAAAGGTACACCAACATGAACTCCATCGGCTACCAAAATAATTTTTTTTGTTTGCTTTTAAACCTAATCTTTCTTCCTTGCTCTGGAATCCACATAAGATGAGGTCTTTGTTTGCTCTGAAACGAACATCCTTATAAATCTGTAATTCACACACTTTCCTGACTCTCCTTAGATCAACAATAACCTCTTTCCTCGGTGCATCTTTAATTTTTCTCCAGTGGATGTTTCCTCTACTCTACAAAACTGTTCAAATCGTTTCCACCCCAAAATTACTCCTGCCTTGTGTCACATTTGTTTCAACGTCCTTACCTTTCTCTCTTACATTCCTTTAACTTCCGAACTTCTTCACAATGAAGCACACACCACATTTCCCCATTATTTTCTCTTTAATGCCTTACAAACTAGCTTCTTCCCTATACTCTCCTGAGATGTTCATAGAAGGTATAATCAAGCTAATGACATCATTTTTGTCTGCTGAGCTGACTACCACAGCCTGTTTGACACATCCATCACTTGGTTTTAGAAACATAGTAACCGCCTGGTTCTTCCATTTTTTTCCCTCTGTCCTCTCATATAAATAGACATTTAATAATGTCCATTCCTCAGCAACATTATTGCCCATAAAGACCCTTTCATTCCCAAGGCTTGACTTTCACTTCTAAATGCGTGACCCCCCAGTCTAAGTCTCTTATCCTAAAAATTCTACTGAAATTTGGACCTTTGCCTATGAAATCCCCAGGCAAAAGACCAACCTGAAGGATTTACCAGCCACCTTTGATTCAATACCACCCAAATTGAGACATTTTCCATAACCTGAACTTGGTAACACCATTTCAAAACTGCTGGTCACCAGGTTCAAATCCTTAAGTCATCCTTGCTCCCTTCTCACTTCTCATGCCCAATAGCCCCCCTATTCACTTCCCTATTCTGCCTCTGAAAGGTACATGCATTCCTCCTTTTTGCTTGGCACTGTCCTACCCCAGATGCTCATCATTTCTCCCTAAGCTATTGCAACAGCCTCTTGATTGCTGATGATGACAGCAATGGCTAATATTTAAAAGACTGTACCATGTTGAGGAACAGTGCTGAGCAGCCTGTGCACATCGACAGCCCTGTGAGTGAACCACTGCTGTGAGCCCCTCTTTCTAGTGGGGAGACTGCGGTCCAGAGGGTGAAATGTTTTTCTCAGGTCACGCCATGTGCACAAAGTAGAGCCATGACTCAAATACATTTCAGAATCAATGCCTGAGCTTCTATTCCCAAGGCATATTGTCTCCCAATATAAATAACAAAATCCACATCTTTCAGACTGACCATCAAAAGTCTACAGAATATGATCTTCTCCAACCTTCCCCCCAACTTTATCTTCCAGTTTATCCCTTTAGTCTATGCTAGGCTACTACTATTGCAAAAGATGATCCCTTTATCTACATTGTTTACCTCCTCTTCACATAGACATTTGAGGTTCATCTCAAAACACACATCCTCCAAGAAGACTTCACAGATATTCCCACTCAGAATCAGTGTCTCCCCATGTGCCCTGCATGTAGTTTGTCTCAGTACTGTAGCGATGATTTATTGCACGGTGTCACTTGAATGTACATGTATTCATCTCATCTGTTCACATCTTGAATACAGGGCCCATGTGTTACACTTCTCTGTTATATTCACGACCCCACCGCCCCACTATGCCAGTAGTGCCTGGCACGTGACAAGCCTTCAACAAATTTTAGTAGAACTGGACAGCAAGCTTGGGTATGGTTGGGGGTTGGATTATTCATAGTGTTTACAAGTGGGAAGTGAGAATGTCACCCTGGCCAGTCTATTCCTGAGTTATCACAGATCCCAAAAGGTCTTTAGGCTTAATCATTCACAGAACACAGCTGGTATTAGGAGCAAGGTTCTCTTCCAATTAATAACTGAAGTCCAGTGTTCAACTTCCACAAAGCATCTACTCTATAACTGGTATTAATTCCCTCAGAAATAATTTCCACTGTTCTTCAGCTCCCCACCAACTGAACTTGAGTATCAGTGGTGGTGAAAATAACAATGACAAAAGCTAACATCCACCAAAGTTTACATTTATAAATCTCCGTTTGATCTTCAAAACCACCTAGTGCAATAGATACTACTATCATTCCCTTTTTCTGAATGAAAGTATTGAGGTTCAGAGGGGTTAAGGAACTTCCCAAGATCACTAAGCCACTAGGAAATGATGAGGCCGGATGCAATTTGACACCCACACTCTTAACCACTGAGCCTCACCATCTCTCTAGAGGCCTGAAGTTAATAAATTTCAGTTTCCTCTCCTCTCCCGACATGACCAGAAGACTTGAGACACAGAAGCCTTGGTGCAGTGCTGCTGAGCGTTACCCACCCCCTGCTTTGTTTCTGCTTGCTTGTGCACGGCCAATTTTACAGCCGGGCTGCTCATGTGAAGACGTCCACTCACCTCCTAGTCATCGTTAATCCCCTCATTAAGCAACCCATGAGGAAGAAGCAGTGGGAATGGCCGTGGCTCTGCACAGGTTGGGCTCTGTTGGAGATGGGACATGAAATCTTTGCACGCCACTGGCCATGAGTCATTGGAAGACTGAGCTGTGTCCCAGAGAGGATGACAGGAAACCGCAGGCTCTGGCTCCACTCTTGCGGTGACAGTCTTTGAGAGGCTGAATGACCATGGTGGTTCAGCTGTTCCCCGATAGCTGCCTCCCCACCAGATCTGGACTGTGTTTGTCTTGGCCCAGTTGGAATGTGGAATCCTTCCTGGCTCAGTCAGTGCTGTGGAAGGAGACACATCCGCTTCCCAAGTCTCCACCCCCCTGCTCCAGCTACTACAGCCATTTTATACAACTCCTTCCTGCTGTTTGAAGACATATTTATGGGCAGTTGGGACACAGGGACTCTTCTCCTTGGCAACAGCTTCCCACCAAGCCAAGCAAACTTTGAAGTGGTCTTGGTTCCTGAGTGAGCAGAACATCTATCGTCCAGCAACAAATGCCCTTTTGTTTGGCTCCCAGTTTCACGACCTCTGTGATGTAAGATGGTACCTTCAACAACAAACCCAACCAGGAGTCTTTCATTCTTCTGTTGACATAACTTCTTTCTTGATCCATTTCTGTCCCACTTTATGCATGGATCACATTCACCATCTGAAAAATTTAGTATCTGTCTTTTTCATTAAGAAAAAGAAAAGGTTTCATCAATGCATTTAGCTGTCAGTATGTACATTGCACTGTGTGATGCCCATAGAGGGGCATCTAGAACCTAGGGGAGATTTCAACAAATATATGAAAAGCTGGAGAGAATTGCATTATGGTAAGAATGACTGGAGTTTGGCCTTAAACCAAGTCCTGAATACAAGTCTCCTTTCTGCTGCTGAATACCTGGATGTCTCCTTATTTGCATCCATAAAACAGATGAACAAGCACCTCTGCCTCTCAGGGTTGCTTGTGAAGACCAAATGAGACAATGTCATATCAAGCACTTATCAGAGTCTCTCACATGTAATTAACACTCTGTAAGTGGAAGCAGTGATTATTTCTCATATTTAGGATGTGGGGGCATGTACAGGACATTGTCTACTTTATAAATGTCTCTTCTTCCGAAAAGGAACTGGACAAAGTTAAGACAGAAAACAGTTTCAGATATCCACTCAAAGCAAGGATGTGTACTTAGAACTGAAGCAAAATCTTTGCTAAGATATCTATAGGAATTGCTAAATGTAAATGATTCAGGGGGTCTTTTTAAAATGTGGTCTAAGTTTATCCCCTTTTGGGTCAAAGACAATTGTCAGAAAGCTTCTTCTTTACCCAGCTTTGCAACCTCCCATCTGCCTCCAGTTAGGCAAGTGGTCAGCCTCTCCACATTTAGGGCACACCAAGGCAAGGCCCTGGGTTACACTCCTGTCACAAACCCACTAGGAATGACTTCATAGCTGGACATGGCTTGTCCCACAGAAATTCCAGACACAACACTGCCCAAAGCATTTAGGCCTTGCAGACCACGAGATTATATTTTAACGTGTCACTCATAATCCTGATTCTCCCTCTCTCCCTATCTGAAAACTCACATTTGCCTCTCAGGTTGCATCCTCTACGCTTTGAAAACACTGAGTGATAAACACACTGACTCCTCTGTCCTGGGAGGAGACTTGCTCTGGCTAGGCCAATTTGAACTCTGAGCCACAGGCACTGACTTCTGAACCTTCTCTAATGAGTCTGTTTGGTGCCTTACATATTTTTACCCAAAGATAAGATCTGTTCTCATTTTCTCTAGATCTATTTATGCATCCCTAATAAGCAAGATGTTGTAAAAAAGCAAGTTTAGATGTAGTCTAAACACTTGAATGTGTAGCAGCTGCAAGCTTACCTGTTTGAAGTCCGTTGATGAGACTTCTCCCAGGGAGGACATAGCAAAAGGCAAGGCATTCAAATCATGAGAAGTACATAAAGGTGGGGGTTTGGTTTTAGTTTTGGTTTCATTCCAAGCAAAAAGACTAAGCTCAGAGAGCATAGTATCTCCATTCTTCAAGGTCATGGCCAGGCCCAGATGTTTTTCTCTTTGTCCAACATTTGTAGGCTCCTCATCTCTGGCCTTAGATGCATACCGTATAGACTTGGCTTCCTTTGAATTTCCTGCCATTAATAAGGCCCAGGGTCAATATAAAATATGTATTGAATATCTAGGCACATTTTTTCAGGCAATATTAAAATTATTCTCTATGGAACATAATGTTTGATGTACTTGGAAAAGGCTACCTTGTTTTATAATATGTACCTCCGAGCAAGTCAAATATATTTATTCCTTGATTCCTTCCTTCCTTCCTTCCTTCCTTCCTTCCTTCCTTCCTTCCTTC